>NC_143397.1:17067238-17367238 GCF_052110815.1 Crocodylus siamensis | reverse complement strand
GTTGCTGAATGCTGTAAGGTAGTCAAAGGAATGGAGGGCTCTTAACCTTTCCAAAGAAAAGCTCAGTACCCTGCAGAATTGGTTCTGATGTATGTGTGAATTTCAAACAATTTTGCATAAAGTGGATCAGTCTCCAGGAGTTGTAGCTGCTAAAGTTATGCTACAAACACATTCCATATTCTAACAAACAAATCAGTCTTCCTGCCATTCTTTTCTCTGCATCTGTATTCAAATGAGATGGACCCTTCTTCATAAACCTG
Organism: Crocodylus siamensis; assembly: GCF_052110815.1. Taxonomy (NCBI): domain Eukaryota; kingdom Metazoa; phylum Chordata; order Crocodylia; family Crocodylidae; genus Crocodylus; species Crocodylus siamensis. The sequence goes on along the minus strand of NC_143397.1, from coordinate 17,366,978 downwards.
GTGTTCAAAATGCCTGTAGCATTCTGCCTTAGACACACAAAATATTCCCAAGAAGTGTTAGGCATGTCTCTGACCCATTTGGACATCTCTGTTCCCACAGTGGTCTTCTCTCAGTAGCATAACTGAAGGAGGGGGCAACCAGGGCAGTAGCACAAGGCATTTCATCTGTGCAAAAATAGCTGTGACTACAGTGGTTCATGCGCCAGAGCTGCCTGAGGTGTCATGCAGCTGCCCCAGGTGCAGAGCTGCACATCTGCCTGCCTCCTTCATTATCTGGAACTCAGAGCAAAACTACCACCTATTAAGAGCTCCCTGGACTTTCCTGTTTTCTACCAATCTCTTGAAATGAACAGATGGCTGAGGCATTTGGTTCTGATTAACAGAGCTAACCTTAGGGGGGGTGCAGGGCCCAGGGCAAATCAGCCTGTGTGGGGCACCTTTACTACTAGGCAGGGCCATGGTACCCCCACAAAGGGGGTAGGGGGTGGTCTCCTTGCTTCTTCTGCGGCGCAGGGCTGAGCCACCAGCTCCAGGTGGGCTCTGCAGCTCCACCCGGCTTCACAGGGCCCCCCTAAAGTGCAGGGCCGGGGTGGTCGTCCTGATTTGCCATACTCTAGGGATGGCTCGGCTGATTAGTTTCCACCAACAGAACACAGCCCTGAGTTTGAGGAGTTTCTGCCTTGTCTTATGCTCAGGTTTAGGCTGGTGCCTTATTGCTTACTAATCAGTCTTTCCAGTGTGTAAACCAAAAGATACTTAGTGACGTCAAAGGCATAAAACAAATTATGTGAGAGAAGAAGAAGGCCCTATGTCTTTAGAGGCAGATACTTTGGGGTCTGCTTTATTTATGAAAAAAAGAAGAAAAAAAAGTGCTGGTTCCTGTTTAATTTTGTCCTTGATTCTTACTGTTTCTCTCCCCAGTTGTTTTAGCCAGAGCTGTGACTTTTAGCTCTTCCACTCTGTAAGGTCTTAGCTCTGTACCTTTGAGGTTGTAGAAGTACCGCCACACAAGCTTGTCTGGAGACTGCACATAGCTGGCATTCTGAATCAGTTCCATGAAGTTTGGTGGTAGGTTAATGGCCTGGTCTTCTGTCTGTTTCTTGAATGATCTAATAAAACTGATTCCATCTTTTGGCTGAAATATGTGCAATAAATATATATTAGCAAGTGTACAATGCAGACTGGGAAAGATACAGAGGTTTTGGTCAGGTAATGTGCTCCTAAGCATTAAGACCTACTGGGCACATCTACACATGCATTAATGTGCTTTTCCTAATGCACATTAAATTTAGTATCTCCAGTGTCCAGTACTAAATACATGTGCATTAGGCTGCCCTAATATGGAGTACCAAAAGTGCATATTTTTAAAGTGCTGCTTAATGCGCAGTAGCCCATTTTAATGGATATTAGCATAATTGCCCTGCTTTTTATGTGACTCTTTACTGCACAGTAAAATAGGCTACTGCGCATTAAAGCTTATGTATAGATGTTCCCACTAATGTTTAATTTGGTGCAGAAATTTGCTTTTTTTTCCCATGCATCCTCTAGCCCTATATGCAAATTGCCATGACAATATACTTTGCTAAAAATTTGCTTTTAAAACCCTAGAGAGATTTGGAACCAAAATAAAACTTGTCTCCCACCTGGGGACATGCCACAAGGTGCTCCCTGAAAGAAAAGATTGCCTCATCCCTATGGAAGATGCAGATTTCAACCATGACAACCTGTGGATCCAGTGGAAGCTATGTGCTTATATGCTGGAGTCAATCTTAGCCCTACTTTTTCCATTCACTCTAGAGGCATTCAGATAAGGTTAGAATTGTCAGTGGCTTCCTCTGGCCCCATTTAAAGGAATGTCACAGTACTCAGGGGCATTATGGAACATAATTACTTTCACATTGCATTAACTAATCTGATATCTCTTATGCATCAGAACTGGCTCATTTACTGCAGACACAGGGAGGGTCCTCCACATGTCTAGGGAGGAGGCATATACATCCCCTCTTGCAAGGCACAAGAGATCAAAATGTAGAGGGAATTTTCTACAATTGGCTCAGGGGAATGATTTAATTGATTATTATAAGCCTGAAGAGCTAGCTGTGCTGCACAGACCTTTAATGACCTTGCTGCTATGTCTTCTGGTGTAGAGAAAAATACATCATCAACATGCAGAGTTTGAAGTTCTTCATGTGTTGTAAAAAACAGCAAGAACAAGCAGTCATCTTCTCCTATATTTTTTATCCAGTGCAACGTATTTTTTGGAAAGAAAATCACTTGTCCAGCTGTAACATTGTATGTGGTTACTGGACTGGCATCAGCATCAACAACACCAATCCAGGCAGTACCCTGAGATATAGATGGAGCAAGGGAACTTAGTGAAAGAAATGATCATGGTTGCAGTCAGCTCATAAATCATATTCACCTCTACACAAATCTTTTTCTAGGGTGGTTTCTGCAGAAATGACCTTATCTTCAGCAGGAAGCTGGAATATATGACCTCTTGAGATACCTTCTAGCCTTATCTTTCTATGATTCAACATGTATTCAGTATGCCAATAAGTCAAACACACACGACTGATTATAGAATACAGGCAGGTGACCTCTGCCTATGACACCAAGTGACAGTGCATTCAGTCACAGACTGATGACTGGCCTATTTTCTCTGAGAAAACACGTACTAAATATGCATATATAGAGATCTACATTTAGAGCAGTAAATTAATTATTTAAATAAAGACTATGAATAGTTTATAGTTCCTAGATTAAACTCTTGGGGAAGAACCATATGTTCTTGCACAACTGATCTTCTATCCTGATTGGGGCCTTTGAGTGCTACTCTGACAAAATATCAATAATTATTAATTTCAGAATCCTAGGGTTGGAAGAGACTCTCAAGGGTCATAGCTCTCTGTGCAGATGCAGGATTCACTGTTCCTAAACCATTCCAGATAGATGCCTATCTAACTTGTTAACTTGCAATGAAGGAGACTCCACAATCATCTAGCTGTTATATGATTGTTAATAACCAAAAAGTTGTCATTTCATATATATCCAAAGGTCCAAAACGCATTTGCACTTTGTTTTGAAATGATATCCAGCCTTGAATTATTTCTCACAATAAACTATGAGCTTGTATTTTAAAATAACTTTTACGATTTCCATTTTACAGATGGGGAAACGTGCAGTCAGAACAAACATGTCAAATAGTTTCAGATTTGGGCACCTGTAATTAGGCACATGAAGTGTGTGTGCTTACCCATGTAACAAATTCATTTTTAAGGTGTTAAGTATACACAAGTCCCATTTACTTGGGTTATTATATGTAGAATAAACTAGAAGTGTGGAGTAGTTCTGAAACATCAGACCATTTTGACCTGTCTACATTGTCTAGATGCCAAGTCCAGTAATAACACCAAAACATGCACCCCTTCACCTCACTGTCACATGTGTGTCAAATCCCCAAAATGAGACAACGTAGCCATGATATAAGAAGGGACCTTCTTAATTCACAGTTTCACAGACACTGCAAAATCCAGGATTGTCCAGGAAATCTGCTAAATCTGCAAAAAACATAAAATGCTAGCTCTCCAGTGGGAGCCAGTGGTCTTTGCTGCTTGGAGGAGAAGGCACCAGCTGGTAGGGCAGCATGAAGGGCATTAGGCAGGATGGCGATTACCCCCTTGTTCCTCTTCCCCCCCTTCCAGGGCTTCTCTACCAGTAAGTGCTGAGGGGCTGGGCCACACGAAGGGCAGCCAGCAGTCAAGATGATGGTCAACCCCTCCCCCCTGGGTCCTCCCCACCAGTCAGCACTGTGGTGTGGAGCTACCATGAAATGACTGCAGAATTAGAGCTTTAGGCTCCAATCAACCCATGACATTTGTTAAGTCCTCCCATGATTTAGACAGACCTCTAGCTATAAGTAAGCAACACGAAGGACATGCCCAGAGCCACACAGGCTCTCCCTTTTTGAGTGTCCTCCTTGGTGCATGTTATGGGCTGTTCTACAGGGGCTATATTGCCTATTTCAGTGGTTCTCAACCTTTTTAGACTCAAGGCACCTCTCCATAATGTTTCTGAATTTAGCAGCACTCAAATTTTTTTGACTACAGAAAAATAAACCGCAAGTCTTCTGTTGCAAAGACCTCAGAAAGACCACAGCAAATCAGAATGGTTTTGACACTTTGGATTCCTATTTGAAATCTCTAGGTTTATCTTGTCCATCATGTTTGCACACTTAACAGTGCTAACATTGCAAAGCATCCTGAAGCACCCTTAAAAAGATCTCGCAGCACCCCAGGAAAGAATCACTGACCTAGTTCCTGGGATATGGTGCATGGAAAGCAAGCTTTATTGCACAGGGGCATGCTTCTCAGCACTGCTTTCCTGGCTTGGGCCTTAAGTACCTTATTTCAGGTATTATGATTGGTTATCTTTTTTATATAGTGCTATGGCTATGCTTTATGATTTATGCAGAAAATTGCAACAGGAGAATCAAGAGGTACCTTAAGTAGAAAACCATGTTCATTGGCATTAAAGTGCCAATGTGGGGCCCAGAGTCCTTTGCTCTTGATCTGTAAGGTGCCAAAAGTCATCTCAGACTGACGGTTGTTGATGCTGGTTCCAAATTCCATTTCTTCATCGCTCTGATACGCATTTATATCATGCCTGAATCTTGCCCATTGAATATCACCCCCAGGAAAATGATGTACCTGGAAAATTACACATGTGGTGCACTCTTTACATGTATTTTAAGTATGGGAGAAGGGCTAAGGGAAAATACTGAACATTTAGATTTAATAAAAGACTCAGTCTTTTGAATATTTTTTCAATTGCTTGATGAGTGTTCATTTGGTACACTCTTGATGATCACTCATGTACTTCCTCACATCTTAATATATCGGCTTGGACTCATAATGTTGGAAGGGACCTCAAGGGTCATCTAGTTCAATCCCAAGAGAGAATCAGTGTTACCAAGGACACAACTCTCAGCAAAACCAGATTCAACCCTGAATCTCTCATTGATAGGATAATTCTGCTCATTTGCTCCCACTAGGGTGCAGCCTAACCTGCAATTAGACAAGAGAGACCCTGATGGACCCTGATTTACACTCAGGTTCTCCCTCAACCAGAGCAAGTTGGCAGGGCATATTCCTTACCAGAAGACGTGGTGGCATATATATGGTATTAGCTTATTTTTCAATTTCAAAAATTCAGAAGTATCAAAAACAAAACTGAAATGATCTAATAATTTGTATTTGTTTTTGTTTTGTTTTTCACAAGTGCTACAAAACTACCAGGTCACAGAGATGAACAAATTCATTTTTTAGGCCACTATTGCCCAAGGAGAGACCATCAAGTTTATTTTTATTTGTGATTTAAGAATACATTTCAACTAAAGGTAACTAACTGGCTTTTATTTAGATTCTTGCTTTTCATTAATGTTTAAGAGCGTCATGTACTGTTGTTTCAGAGTTGTATTTCAAAAAGTGGTTACTGTTCTGAATCTACCTTATTTGTAGGTGCAAGTAATTGGATGTCCCAAAAGGTTTAAATTCAATTTGAAATTTTCTGTATATGAATCTTTGTGATCCCCAAATCTCTTTGTACTTGCAGTTCTGTGCACTATGCATACAAAGAGTGAAGGTAAATGAAGTTGTCTGAACAGTTGGCTGCAAACACACAAATTGAGTGTAATGGTATTGTTTTGCAAAATGAAGAATTGCTACCTTAGATTTACCCAGATGATTCAGAAACTGGAATCTGATATCCACTCTCTTTCTGTCTGACATTCCTGTTGGTGTTTGTGGGGAGGATACTTTCTGCTTTTGCATGTTTGGCTGCATCATAATCCCAACGTTTTTAATGTAGACCAAAGACCAGATCAGCACTCCCATTATGGTAGATGTTATACAGACCCACAGGCAGATTAGGAAAATGTTCATAATGGACCAAGGATACTTTTTTCCCTACAAGACATTAAAAAACAAGCAAAAAGAAACAAAAACAGAGTTACAAGAATTGAACCATGAATTCAGTGGTTCTTCTGTAATCCAGACTGGATCCTTTCTGGAAGACATGCTGAAGTCATTCACAAAACACTGGGTTTAGTCCTGGGAGGGGATAAAATATACAGATCTTCAAGTGTTCTGCAAAGACAAAGTAGCAAAATGTTTCCATCATGATTTGATTATTCAAACTATTTGCACTTTCTTTTGTTGGTTTCTTTTTCATAAAGAACCACCAAGATTTTGAGGGCTTGAGGCATCAGTTAAAGCAGGGGTGGGCACAATGTGGCACAGGGGCCAGATGCTGCCCGCCAGGCCATTCTATTTGGCCCATGGAGTCCCTAGAAAATTTAGAAAATTAATATTTATCTGCCCCGGTTGCCTGTCATGCAGCCCTCGATGACTTGCCAAAACTCAGTAAGCGGCCTTCCCCCCAAAATAATTGCCCGCTGCTGAATTAAAGGCCTAATGGATGCTTGCAGATGTAAAAAAACCCCCAGAAAACACGTTACTTTACTTTAAACTCAGCGTGTTCCTGCACTGAGCCCTGCCCATGCCCAAAAGAGACAGTGGGTTACTTCAGCCTGACTCACCCAACATCTGTAAAGAGCGTGTGCTTTAGTGGGGCTGTTTTGGTGCTTTTATCTAACAGGTGATTGAATCAGCTTTAGCTAAAAGTGCCAAGAAGCCCCACTGAAGTGCCTGAACTTTATAGATGCTGCAGAGATGGGTTGAAGTAACATGTTGCTTCTTCCAGTAATGCGTAGGGTTTTGTTAGTTGGTTTTTTTTAAACATCTGCAGGCAACCAAAATGTCATAGATCTCTGAGAGCTATGGTAAAGAGAATATCACATATATCACTTATGCCTTGTTATATCTGCCTCTCTCCCCCCCCCCCCCCCCCCCCCAACAACCCGGCAGACTCCAGATCCATGTCTGGAGAAAGAGTAGGTCAGCAGGAATCTCAGAAATGTTAATTTTCATTTGGGCTCACTCAGGAGGTTCAGGGTCCTGGTGATAAAGGGCACAAGGGAGGCAGCTGAGAGTGAAGTTTGTGGATGACACTTGGAGCCAGCAGATCTTTGAAGAACTGGAGGTCTCTACCTTTTTCATTCTTCAGGGATGTGATCAGTCTTTGGCCTCAAGGGACATGTCACTGTTTTTCCTGTCCCTCACTAGTTTTCTTATATTGGGAATAATTGGGCCCGTGTGAGCATTTAGTCAGTGGGGTATTTGTAATATTAGGACCTTGTGTTAAATAGTCTTCTTGTAATTCTGCTCCCCTTCCCATTTCACCTAAATAAATGTCAATAGGTTATAGTCCACACTTTCAAAGCTAGCTAGTGACTTTGGATCCTTCTACATTTTTAAATAGCTTGTGTAATTCCATAGCAAACAGCAGTAACACACAACTCAAGAGAAAATCTGCATCAGCTGTGAAATAGGTTTTAGATTAGATTGCACCCAAAGTTAAAGTCCCAGTTAGCAAAGCTTTAAACTGGCATCCAGACCAAACCTGGAGAATTACTTAACTATATTTAAAAAAGCCCTATGTGCACTACTTGATAGTAGCAATGTAGCAACTCTGGTTTCAGTTAAAACCACATGGTATAATAACATTGCATTTATACATTGTGTCACAATGGAGTTCCTGACTTGGATATTTATAACACACAGCTGTTTAGAAGACCAGCATTATCCCTTTATGTGTATCATCTCAAGTGACTGAGGGTATAGCCAAGTGTTCAATCTGAGTGCTAATTTTTAGCACACCAAAAAAATGTGGAGGTGGGAGGGGTACAGGCATCGCAGCCACCTAGCTGGAGAGCTACACGGTTGTGCAAGTTCTCCAGCAATAGAGGACTTCTCTTCTGCTCTCCCCTGCCACTAGAGGAGCCCAGGAGGGGAGAGGACAGACTGTTAGTGAGCAGCTGGCAGCCCCCAGCCCTGTCATAGTGGGGGCACAAACAAAAACTGGTTTCCTTGCCTCTGCCACCCCTGGGCCTTATCCCAGGGAGACTTTAGGTTCTTCAAGGGCACGCATGCCACTGCATGAACAGTCCTGGGCAGTGGGAATTGGAGCTAGAGCTGGGACAGTCCTGGCTTTGTTTAAGCACGGTGGCAGCAAAGTCCCAGCAGGACACCCGGAGAGCTCACTTTTCAGTGGGCCATCAGTGGGGACTTCGGAGGGAGGGAAGACTATCAAAGAAGAGAATTTGTCTCAGAATAGACAATAAGTTGTAATGCTAAAAAATGGAAGGCAGTTGGATAGTACAGGGGCAACACAGAGTCATATCATGCATTCAGGATTTAAGTAGCTCTTCATACTGAAGTCACATATTGAATTTCTCAGAAATTCAGGATAAGTAGCTGTCTGACACAAGAATTTGGGTCAGAAATTCTTCCTCAGCAAGTATACATAGGAACAAGACAATATACTCTATTTTAGGACTTGGCCTGAGAATACAGTAGAATCCATCCTACTTTATCGCCTTGGGTTTCATTTGAATCACTTAGTGTGCTTTATTACATACTAGTTTTTAAATTAATTTACTGCCTAAACTCAATAAGGGCCAGCTGTTGCAAAAACTTACTGGCATGAATACTTTACTCATGTGAGTAGTGTCATTGGCTTGTTTGGACTGCTTTGATAGGGAAAGTTGTCACAGAATTATGCCCCAAGCTGGGAGTCCCACTGCAGGGGGGAAAAACGAATGTACCACAAACTTCATGTGGTTTTGAAAACTATAGCTTTTAAGAATTGATTTGTAATAACACTTCAAAGTATATTAAAATGGGATTTTCAAAGGGGTCTTAGGAAGCTGACACCAGACTTAGGAAGCATATACGGCAGCATACTCTGTACCATAGTAGTGAACTTGTTTGAGAGTTTAGTATCTACAAAATGGTGCACCCATTTAACTAACTCAGCTTCTAAATCAATCCACATAGATCAATGTAGCTCCTTTTAAATTAAATTAAGCTAGGTCAATATCACCAACTATAGAGCAGTGCAAGAGTATCCACATACAGTTCCACTTTAACTTCAATTTAGAAACCAATTTAGCTATACTGGCACAATTTCTCTGTGTAAACTTTCTCTGTGCCTTCTGCTATCACATGCTAAGTATCATATGCTATCACAGCTTTGCTAAGTAAAGAAAGAGACCCTGGTGGGTTTTTGATCATGTATTATGTCTATCCATTAGACAAAGGACATTAGAAAGATTCTGTTTATTTCTTTTCTTGTAGTATATTTTAATACATATTATTTTCCCTATTATAAAACAAGAGTTTGGTCCCCAGAGAATGATCAGTTCTCTTGGTAATGGTCTAGCAACAGAATAAGAAAAACTTACTGGTATCATGTGTTTCCTTTGGTCCCTTTCATTTGAAGGACTTTGTGTATGTTCTTCATTCATTTCATATCCCAGGTTATCCATTTAAAGTAACTGGTATTGTTAAAAAATATATGTGTAATTTTAAAATCACATAATTCCAATCCAGCATGCTTAACACTGGAGCATAAAGCAATGGCTAGTTTTCATTTTTATTAGAGACAGTAATACCACTTGGAATGATCTTATATATAAATATGTTGCAAACCAGGAAGTATTCTTCTTTACTCTTTAACAGGAAGGATCTGCCTACTTCTACATTCAGCCTTGAAGTTATATATTTTGCCTGCACATCACAGACCCATGAAATGACAAGACGTGCTTTGTTGTAACAGGCAACTGAGGAACCAATGGGGACAGCTCATCCAGTTAAAATGGTGACAGTAAATCAGAGTGAATTGGAAATAGTGAGAATGAAACTAAAGACATGCTCCCTAATACAATGTTTAGACAAGTATTTTATGTAGAAGACAAGAATAAAAAACTGCATTGATTAGCTGACAAAGAAGCCCTAATCTTGAACACAGAAAATAAGAACACTTTTCTTGATTTTTGAGGGACTTAAAAACCACAGGATATTATATTTGTGAGTGATTATGTGAGTATCTGTTGGATAAGAAGCACAGCTGCACCTCAATAGCCACAGCTAGTAATGGTGGAAAAAGAAAATGCACAAACTGATGACAAGCAGCAATTTTGCCTTCAAGTCATCAGATCTTCTTGGCCCGCACTTGCAGGGAGGCAGGTAGAAAGGCCAAGGCAACTACAGAGCTGAGGCTGGCAACACTAATTAAAGACAACAAAAAGACTTTGTTTAGGTGTGTAGGGAGTAAAAGGAAGGCGCAGGGCAGCATAAGACCCCTAGTGAACAAGGAGGAGCAATTAGTGACAGACGGGGGGGACAAGGCTGAGCTATTCAATGAGTATTTTGCCTTGGTGTTCCTGAACAGGGCTCGAGATAATTATGAGTTCTTAGATGGGCATCAGAGGGACACCAGGTTACCAACTGTTGGCGCTGACTTGGTGCAGTCATTTGTATAGACCAGATGTGTTCAAGTCAGCAGGCCCGGATGAGCTGCATCTGAGTGTACTGAAGGAATTAGCCAGTGTCATAGCAGAACCACTGGCACGGCTGTTCGAGCGCTCGTGGTACTCAGGACAGGTCCCAGAGGACTGGAAAAGAGCCAGTGTGGTCCCTATTTTCAAGAAGGGGAGGAAGGAGGATCCAAGTAATTATAGGTCAGTCACTCTCAACTCCATCCTTGGAAAGGCCTTTGAAAAGATTATGAAGGATCGTATTTGTGGGAGTCCAGCAGGAAAAATAATGCAGCAGGGAAGCCAGCATGGATTCATAGCAGGTAGATCATGCCTGACCAATCTGGTTTTGTTGTATGACAGGGTCACAAAATGCTTAGAAGCAGGAGTAGAGGTGGATTTTTTTCTTGGACTTTAGCAAGGACTTTGATACAGTATCTCATCCCATTCTCATAAATAAATTAAGAGGTGTGACACAGACGTTTACACAGTCGGGTGAGTGGCAAATTGGCTTAGCGGTCGCACCCAGAGAGTGGTAGTAGATGGGTCGGTATCAACCCGGAAGGATGTGAGTCGTGGTGTCCTGCAGGGTTCAGTCCTTGGACCTGTACTCTTCAGTATCTTCATCAGTGACTTGGATGTGGGTGTGAAGTGCACTCTGTCCAGGTTTGCGGATGATACTAAATTCTGGGGTGAAGTGCACACTCTGGAGAGTAGGGAACAATTGCAGGCAGACCTAGACAGGTTAGAAAAGTGGGAAATACACAATAGGATGCAGAACAACAAGGACAAGTGCAAAGTGCTGCACGTAGGGTACAAAAATATCCAGTACACCTACTGGCTAGGAAGTGACCCTCTCAGCAGCACAGAAGTGGAAAGAGATCTCGGAGTCATAGTGGACTCCAAGATGAACATGAGTCGTCTGTGTTACAAAATCATCAGCAAAGCTAACTGCACTTTATCATGCAGCATCATGATAGATAGAACCAAGGAGGTGATACTTCCCCTCTATGTGGCATTGGTCAGACCGCAGTTGGAGTACTACATCCAGTTTTGGGCACCATACTTCAAGAAGGATGTTGATAGGCTCAAGAGGGTCCAGAGGAGAGCCACTTGTATGGTCTGGGGCTTACAGAACAATCAGGCCCTATGAGGGCAGACTGAGGGACCTGGACCTCTTCAGCCTTTGCAACAGAAGGCTGAGAGGTGATCTTGTGGCCACCTAGAAATTCATTAGGGGGATGCAGCAAGGGATCGGAGATGCTCTGTTCACCAGGGCACCTCTTGGGGCAACTAGGAACAATGGTCACAAACTGACAGAGAGCAGATTTAGGAGAGATATCAGGAAAAACTTCTTCATGGCCAAAATTTGGAATGGGCTTCCAAGGGAGGTGGTGCTCTCCTCTGCCTTGGGGATCTTTAAGGGAAGGCTAGATAGGCATTTGGCTGGGGTCATCTGACCCAGTGCTCTTTCCTGCCTAGGCAGGGGGTCAGACTCGATATGAAGCACTGGATAAACTCTTATCATACCAAATATCCCACATCTTGTATTCAAAGTACAATAAATAGGCCATAGCAGAAGCACTCGTGGTGTGGCCCTGTCAAATTCCAACAAATATGTAAATTCTGCTAAATATCTTGTCACATAAGGACATGAATAATAAAGGAAGTACAATAACAGTAGCTGCACGTTTTATAGTTTTATATTGACCAGCAGTAACTGGATGAGCTAATCTCATGTCCTGTAACTAACACTGTGTTCAAAGAAGAAATGGACTTAAATTGCAACAAGGAAGATTCAGGTTAGATGTTAGGAAGATTTTTTGTTTTAATGATGAAGATTGTGAAGAACGGGAACAGATTATTTAGAAAGGTAGTGACACTGGTGGTTTTTAAATGCAAGTTCGACAGACATTTGGCTGCCTTGAAAAGCTCCCTCTTTCTCTATGGTTTTTATGGCCATACTGTCATTATTTCAACCCATGCAGAAAGTGTAAATAACTATACAGAGCAGAGAAGAATCAAACCCAACACCTTCCTTGTCTAAGCATGCTTGTCCTTTCATACACCTATTCCAGTAAAAATACATTGTATTTCTTGGTACATTTCATGACATGTAGTAAAATGATCTTTGGCAATCAAACACATGGTCTAAACGCAGACACTAGTTTTGCCCACAACATTGTAGGCTGGTCTCTCAGTTGATAAAATTGAAATGCATTCCTGAATAAACACTCTTGCAGAAGATCTTGCCCAGCAGAATTCTCATTTCATTTTGTAACCTAATTTAACACACTCGATTGATGCAATCTGGATTTTTACAACAGAAGTATGGTTATAAATTCCATATTGTAATCACTCAGCTTCCTTCTGCAAAATAAGTGAGATGATGAAAGCCGTGTGTACTACAGGGTTCCCCATCTAGTTACTGACTTCAAAGAACTCCAGTGGGGAAAGTTCTCTCTCATCTATATTATTCATCTCTTTTCATTATCTTTCAATTCTTCAAAAGAGCCTCTTTGTATTTATCAGTCACTTAATGTACAACATATTTTCGAGTTCCTGACCCAGGTTTCTTACCTCTAAGCAAACATTTTTAAGAAACTAAAAATGGCTCTCACAAACATTTTGAGAACTGTTTCCATGTGGAGATATGTGCGTTTCATCTCGTGTTTTGTTTAGTGATTTTAAACATGGTATGATATGCCAGAGCAATAGGTTAGGAGACTGAAGTAAAATAATTGAAGAACAACTACAGCTTAGAACTACTCTAAGGTTTTCTTTGAATAGTTTTCCATGTGCGTCTCAGGGAAACAGTCATAGGGGCATGATGATACTTCAGGTTTCACACCCATCCAGTTTGGGGCTTTACAAGCAAGACTGCCTTAGAGAGCATGAAATAGCAATAAATGTTATAATTTTGTTGGGTATAAGAGGCAAGTTAGCTGTGTTTGTTTGAAGTCAATCAGAAGTCAGGATAGATGTACATCTTTATAGACTAACTAAATTATATTAATACATCTATCTGTCTTTCTGGATACAGATAGATAGATAGACAGGCAGATGTGCACCTCTCTCTCAAACTTTCATGAACCAAAACTCACTTATTCAGATGCTGTGAAAGGAGATGCAGAAAACAAAGTATAAGGTGGCAAGATAAGTTAGGATACAAGGGGTGGGGATGTGGGGGAGATAGGGAGGAAGAGGCTGGTGCTAGGAAAGAAAAGCAAGTGAGCAGTAAACATCAAGGAACAAAAAGGGAGTTACAAAAGCTAGTCCAGATAATGAGATCAGAATCCACAGTCTCTGTTTAAACCATACCTAACAGTTTGTGGGGCCTCTCCAATGACACTGGCTGCAGTTGTGGCATTCAAGCCCAGAAAGCCAACTCCATCATTTACGAATGTCTGTATGGCCTTCCTTTGGGCGCCCAAGGTCTTATTGACATTGATGTTTTACCCATTGCTGGCTTTCGGGCCCTCATGCTTCTACCATACGAGTGTCGTGACACTCACTTCATCATCATCACAGTCTGCGGATGATTTCTTGTTCTGCACTTTCCTGTTCAAACTGGTTTTTAATTTTTTTTTTTTTTTGGTCTAAGAACAGCAGTCCTGAGGTCAGCAGTGGAGTGTCCAGGGAGGTTGAACCATTCTGCCACTGGCTTCTGTGTCTTTCTGCAGCAGATTGGCGTTCATTCTTATATGTAGAGATTGCCCTGTCCATCTGACGTAGGCAGCAGCAGGGCATTACAATCAGGTGATGGTTGGAGGGCCGCGCCCAGAGGGTGGTGGTGGATGGGTTCTTCTCGACCTGGAAGGATGTGGGCAGTGGGGTTCCGCAGGGCTCGGTCCTCGGGCCCGCACTGTTCAACATCTTCATCAGTGACTTGGATGACGGGGTAGAAAGCACCCTGTTCAAGTTTGCTGATGACACTAAGATGTGGGGGGATGTGGGTGCACTAGAAGGGTGCAATAGGCTACAAGCTGACCTTGACAGGTTGCAACGGTGGGCGGATGAGAATAGGATGGGGTTTAACACTGATAAGTGCAAGGTGTTGCACATGGGGAGGAAGAACCGGCACCACACTTACAGGTTGGGGAACTCCCCTCTTGCCAGCACGGAGACGGAAAAGGATCTTGGAGTCGTCATTGACTCCACGATGAACATGGGCCGGCAGTGTGGGGAGGCAGTCAAGAAGGCCAACCGTACCCTGTCATGCATCCACAGATGCATCTCGAGCAGGTCCAGGGAGGTGATCCTCCCCCTCTATGCGGCACTGGTCAGGCCGCAGCTGGAGTACTGCGTCCAGTTCTGGGCGCCACACTTCAAGAGGGACGTGGACGATATGGAGAGAGTCCAGAGGAGGGCCACTCGTATGATCAGGGGTCAGCAGGGCAGGCCTTATGAGGAGAGGCTACGGGACCTGAACCTGTTTAGCCTTCACAAGAGAAGGTTAAGGGGGGACCTTGTGGCCTGCTACAAACTGGTCAGGGGGGATCAGCAGGTATTGGGGGAGTCCCTGTTCCCCCGTGTGCTGCCAGGAGTGACCAGGAATAACGGTCACAAGCTGGCGGAGGGTAAGTTTAGATTAGATATTAGGAGGCGCTACTTCACAGTCAGGGCGGCTAGGGCCTGGAACCAGCTTCCAGGGGAAGTGGTGCAGGCTCCTAGCCTGGGGATTTTTAAAAGGAAGTTAGATGAGCACCTTGCCGGGGTCATCTGACCCCGGTGCTCTTTCCTGCCAAGGCAGGGGGTCGGACTAGATGATCTACCTAGGTCCCTTCCGACTCTAGCTACTATGAAACTATGAAACTATGTCATTGGTAGAGTTGCAGGTGAGCAAACCTTGGCTGTACTCCTTGTTATTAGGTCCAGTGAGGAAGTGGTCTGCACTGATGTGGCAACACAGCAGGGATTTGCATCCATTGCAAAGCCTGGTGCCTCAGTGAGGATGGGAGTTTGTTAGTCTGTTGTTTGAGAGACACCATTTGAGGTTGGGACCATAAGACAGGGCATGTTTGGCTCCAAAAGCTACCTTGAGATGGTCATCCTTTTCAAGGAGGGATTGGAGGCCATTATGCATCTTAGGTGTTCAAGCTGGGGGGATGTAGGTGACAACCAGAAGGACTCTTGCCCTGGGGTTGGCCTTGCCCTGGGATTGGGTACTGCAGCACTTTGGAGCAAGGTCTGAGTCTAGCTTTGATGATCTGAGTGGCTGTAGTTTTGGGATTGTATTATAATTGTAGGAATTCCTGCTCTAGATCTCGAGTGTTTATCCCAGTTGGTGGTGTCCGAGCAGATCCAGTTGTAATGTGGCCACTGCAAACTGTCACCGTGGTGTCTAGAAAACGAATCTGCTGCGTGGAATATTCCAGGGTTAGCTTGATGGAGGGGTGGAAATTGTTAAAATCTTGATGAAATTTCTTGAGATTCCTACCCATTGACATACTGAGGTATACCATGGGGATGAGAGGACATGAACTTCAAGATCCGTCATAAATATGGTGGCAGACTGGGGGGGAGGAAGCATATGGACATAGACAGAATTTCACACACAACCTGACTGAAAACAGTTTTTCCCCCCTCTACAGACTTTTGATAGTTGGCATTATGACCCTGAAACAGAGTTAAGTAAGCAATATGTGGGTCAGTATATCATTTCTGTATTCCTGTGCTTTACCATAGGGCGCAGACAGAAGTGCAGTTCCCCTCTGTAACTCAGAACAAGTTCTGCAAAGTGCTTCGAGTTACTTACCCCGGACCAAACAGTACATGGTTGGTCCCGGGGGGGAGGGAAGTCTAGCTGCGGGCTGGGGGCCTGCAGCCCGGTTCCCCCAGCAATGCCCAGGACTCTCTGCCAGTGCTTGCAGTTTTCAGAAGGGGAAGGGGAAAGGCAGCAGAGGGAGCTCCTTCTTGGGGCTCCCAAGCTGGTGCTGAAGGCTGGGGTGGGCGACTTGGAGCCCTCCCACCT
Organism: Crocodylus siamensis; assembly: GCF_052110815.1. Lineage (NCBI taxonomy): Eukaryota > Metazoa > Chordata > Crocodylia > Crocodylidae > Crocodylus > Crocodylus siamensis. The sequence goes on along the minus strand of NC_143397.1, from coordinate 17,350,566 downwards.
TGGAGGAGGGGGGACTCCCACACAAGTGAACCACCCCCAATGGGAGGCTGAAAAAAGCCCAGACTGAACTCCCTCCACTCCCTTTCCCCCTCCCATTCTGAAAAGTGACAGGCTGGGAGCTCCACAGACACGAGTCACAGAAGACGCTACATTATGAAGTGTCTTTATCTGACACATCATGCAATGAGGGGTCAGATTGTCACCCAATCTGTCATTTTAAAAGCTGTCTGCAGCCCTGCATTTGTGTTTGGTCACAACTTTAAACTGCTTTCTGTGGCCATATTGGGCAAAAATTGTCACTTCTGTCTGCACCTTTTGTGAAAGGGGCTGTTAAAACAGACTGGAAGCCTGGGCACCCAACTGTATAGAGAAAACAGCTGGAATATCTCTATTTTTCAGCTGTTCTCAGTTCCTGAGATGGACTTAATTAAGGTAGGCTTAATTGCTAGAAAACATCAGGAGCCACAGGAATGGCATATTCTTTCTAGGGCCCTGTGTCCAACAGGGCTCAAATTCAGGGATCAAGAACTCTTACCACCCTGGTAAGGGTATTTGAAAATCTACCCTGAGCTAACCAAGAAACCACAAAACTAACCAAGACATCACAAAGCAACAAACTATTTTGGATAAACTGCATTAATATTAGAGACTCATTCAAAATCCATGCTAATTGGTGCATAGCAGCAAAAATATGTTTATGGGTTCCTATCCTCCGACTATTTACTTGAAGTCTTAAAAGCAGTAGAGTCGAGTAAAGTCGAGTGTCAACTATCCAGAAAGTCAAACAGCTGGAAGGTTTTGTATTAACACAATACGGCCGTAGTTGGGTTTTGCTTGTTGATGAAACAATTGTGCATTTTTTTGTTTTAAAATCCCCAAGCATTAGTAAACACCATAGGGTTTTTTCTAGTTTCTAATAGTTACTGTACAGTACAGCAATTAGTCTTCAGCACTTCATACCGTACTGTTTGATTATCCAGAAAAACTGATTATATACAAATACCAGTGACACTCATTACTCTGAATAATTCATGTTCTACTGCATTTTGTTAGCACTTTGCCTGTTGTCATAGGGAGATTATTTTCTGGGAAGCACATAAAAGAACTAGTTGAATTCAGAGTTCCCCACTAGCAAAATGCAGAATTTTAGTTTTAAATATCAATAAACCAGTCAAGTGACAAACTTATTTTCCTCTGACCATCTATTTCAGAGCTGTCCAGCTGGCAGCCCACAGCACGTTCCCCCCAGCTACCACACCTCACATTGCCCCAGCTGCCGCTGCTACTGGGATGCCCTCCCTTCCCTTTTCCAGCTTCTGCTGCCTGCGTCCTCCCCTGGGGTTGAAGGAGCCTGTGGCTGGGTGGCTCAAGGGACCTAGAAACCTTGCATAGTGCAGCATGGAAGTGCCAATTCAATTTTGTGAATTGACTGGCACGGCAGGGGAGGGATGGACACAGCCCTACCTGACATGGAGCCCTGAGAGCGTGCACCCCTACAGGGAGTGTGGCCAAGGGGTGGGAGGGAGAGAGTAGAAGGGGGTCCTGTGGCACTTAGCCACTCAGAAGTTGGACAGCCTTGATTTTTTTAATATTGATTAGGCCTGAAGAGACAGCATTTTGAGATTTTTCAATTAGTTTTTTTTTCAAATTATTTCAACTACAACTTGATTAAGAGATTTTATGAATCTGTATTAGTAAAAAAAAAAGAAGTAGCAAAAGAGATTTTAAGAAATCCTTGCCTGTTGCCTAACTTCTGGACCATCATAGATAAAACACCACTCTTACACTACCCTTAATAAAAGAAGGAAAGGCAATCGTTTATTATTAAACACTCAATTGCCAAATGGCATGTAGGAATAAAACATGCTTGTAGAAACATCCAATGCAACCTGGATTGTTTGTATCTGCATGGTTCCCAAGCCTACGCAGTTCACAGCAGTGTGCTGAATTCAACTGTTCACTGTGGTATTTACTTCAAATGTCACCACTTCACTCAAGAGGAACTGATCAGAGAAGCCGTGTCCTTTGAAATAAAAGCTGCAGCAAACAGCTAGAGCATCTTAGCGGTCCTGCCTTTGTGCAGATGCTTCACAGACCTTCATCTTCACAGCTGGGAAGGGAAAGAGGGGTGCTGGGAACTTCAACTGAAGTATCTGAGTTCTACTGTATGCTTCAAATGGTTGTTTCCAAACTAAGAAGGATTATTTGATGGAGAACAGGTCTGAGCGTGAGGACTTCTGGTTAGTCACTGTACATATATCACGATCATCTTACAGAAACTTGAAATTGTCCTTATAACTAAGTATGTGCCACTAAATTTGCTTAATTAAGTTACAATGTAATTTGCATATTTTGTGCTTAATAAATTGTACATAAGGTTTCTAACAGATAAGAGCCTGTAAACTTTTTTCCCCACCAGACTACAATAGTATAAAAAACAAATTGCTGTCAGAAAGCTATGACATGGGACTCTTGTGTAATTATACTGATATAAAGGAACTAGATAAGCTTTTTACATGACTATTCCAGCTCCCATTTATATCAACGTATCTGTGGTGTTAAATACGGCAGACTACCAGAAGTCGGAGGTGTAGCCTGCTGCAGAATTCAGGGCCCTTGGGCCCCCAACAGGCATGGCTACTGGTAGCAAGAAGCAAGCTAGAGCTGTGCTGATGCAGTCCTGCAGCTACTTGGCTTCCTGCCACTGCCCCCAGACCTGCCACCACTGCAGCTGCTGGTCCTACAGATCCAGCCCTGTAGCAACTTTTGGCACTTTTGGTGTAGATGAATGCTGTGCCTGTAGCCCAAGCAGAAGGGGAGCTACTAAGGCAGCAATAAACCACTCTTTATCCCAATCCATACAGCATCACAGCTAGAGCAAAGATACACACCTATCCCACTACATATCTGGCCACCCGAATCAACAAGATACAAGTTCTCACCTACACTTGTACAGAAGTCTGACAAGGAAAGGTGGGGTCTCTTCCGGATCCACTGCATTCTCCAATTTTTGCTTCAGTTAATCTCATACGTATCTAGAGGTTTTCCTAAACATCTTCTGATTGATCAGTTTGAATTTCTTTATCCTCCAAGACTGTAAGGAACCAGCTTAAACCAGATTTTCAGCAGGCCCAGCAAGATATCCATTTAGCAGATTTTCATATACCCTATGGAACCCCGGGATGTCATTCTCCCCATGTACTCGGCCTTGGTGAGGCCGCAGCTGGAGTACTGCGTCCAGTTTTGGGCTCCACAGTTCAAAAAGGATGTGGAGAAGCTCGAGAGAGTCCAGAGAAGAGCCACGCGCATGATCAGAGGTCAGGACAACAGACCTTACGATGACAGGCTGAGAGTCATGGGGCTCTTTAGCCTGGAAAAGCGCAGGCTCAGGGGCGATCTGATGGGATGACCACCGGTACCTGGGGGAACGTTTGTTCACTAGAGCACCCCAAGGGATGACGAGGTTGAACGGTCACAAACTCCTGCAAGACCGTTTCAGGCTGGACTTAAGGAAGAATTTCTTTACTGTCCGAGCCCCCAAGGTCTGGAACAGTCTGCCAGCGGAGGTGGTTCAAGCACCTACATTGAACACCTTCAAGAGTAAATTGGATGCTTATCTTGCTGGGGTCCTATGACCCCAGCTGACTTCCTGTCCTTCGGGCAGGGGGGGGCTAGACTCAATGATCTTTCAAGGTCCCTTCCAGCCCTAATGTCTATGAAATTTATGAAATATTTTATGATGTCCATATGACGTTGTATAAGTCGACCCCATATTTTCACTCGAAAAAAGGTTAGGATTTTCCTGTGTATGTTGATCCCACCTTGCTGGAGGCGGGGGGGGGTGCGTTGGTGGCAGGGAGGGCATGTGTGGGAGTGCCTGGCCCACTGGCAGCTTGTCTCCCAGCCACAGGGCAAAGCAGGCAGGCTCCAACAAAAGCAGGATCAGGTCCCTTGCCGCTTCTGCCTTCAGCAGGCTCCAGCAGCTCACAGGACACTTGGCACTGCCTGTGAAGGAGTGACTTCACCCCATGGGGATAGCGAGGTGTCAGACAGCGGTGGGGTGAGAGGGGAACGCTGGGGGGTGGGCAGGGGCAGGCAGGGCTGGGTGCTGCCCAGGCTTCCAGAGCCTCCCATGCCGTTGCCATGGTCAGCGCACCCTGCCACCCTCCGCCAGCCCTCCCCTCCATGCTGCCCAAGGGCAGGGCAGCCCATTCCTGGGTCGTGCGAGGAATTCTGTGGGCTGCAGGAGTCTGCTGAAGGCAGAAGCAGTGAGAGGCCCAATTCTGCTTTTGATGGAACCTGCCCACCTCTCCCATGGCTGGGCGCCAAGCTGCAGGGGAGGCTAGGTCCTTCCCTCCCTGTTCTGAACTCAAGGTACCCCTCCGTAATTTCTGTGAACTGACTGGGGCCCTGGGCTGTGTGCTGCCCGAGCTGCCTTCCCCTGCAGCAGGGAACCAGTGACGGGGTTGGGCTGAAGTATGATATGGTATACAAGTCAAGGTGGAAATTTAAGAGTAAATTTTGGGGGTTCAAACCTTGATTTATACATCATGAAATACGGTATACGTGAAAATGCATTCATAGGCAAGACCTTTCCCTAACTCTTTCTTGCTGGATTGGAATAATCCTTTAGTGCGTTTTAGGCTTTCTTCACTTGTTTTATGGCTATGTTATCAAAGCCAACTTCTATTTATCTATTCTCCCAGTCCTTGAGGAATTTGGTTACAAAAACTTAGCACAGGCTTCCAAGTAAGTACATAAGTCATTTCTTGCAGTTTATATTTTCACACAATGTAGCACAAAATCAAATTACTGCCTATGGTAGTTAGGCTTTCCAACTACACCCTTTTGCTTAATTTTCACTGCAGAATTTACTATTTGCCTTACCTGGTAGGCCATTCATTTTAAACATCCTGCAGAGATGCTATTTGCAATGTTTACAAAGTTCACACAGAAGCTGGTTACAGATGGAAGATGGCTTAAGACATTCACCTTAGTTGCATTTCTACAGCCTTGCTCAGGCTCTTGAAATTGGCAGCAGGTCACAAGGGGTATAACTGGCCAACTACTACGTGTGGCTTAACATTTACTTTTGGAGTTACTTTATGTATAGTACACAGATTATTTTTGATGAGTGTTCAAAATATTCTTTAAACTATGGGTCACTTGGAGATTTTAGACATCATTGGATTCTCTACTTACTACAAATATCAGTTTTGGAATTAGTCACCTCACTGCTGAAGGTGTGCAGAAATACCATGCAGTAATTTTAAATAAATATAGAAAGCATACAAATCCACTTCATAAGACTTAAAATAAAGCATTAATTTGACCTACAAAAGTGCTCTCAGAACAAAGCTACGCAATACACAGATACTAATAGTTTAATTATAAACATTTAGAGACGTTGTCAATACTACTTGATTTTTGTATTTAGTTCTCTTTCTTTTTATCTCCTTGATGGTCATCATCTTGATCTTCTTTCTTACTGTTATCATCAACTAGGCTTTTGAGCCTGGACAAATGATGCAGAGCCCTACAGAAAGAAAAAGATGAATTATAGATTAAATCATACATTTTTAAATTTATGTGGTTTTAGCACATAGTACCAATAGTACTACTCCTTCACAACAGCTAATCTATTAATCTGTATTATCTATCAAGAATGAAATTATCAGGTTGGGCATCTAAACTATACCCTGCAGAATTCATTATTTCTAAGCCATTCTGGATGGATGCCTATCCAGTTTATTTTGGTCTCTCTCCGAGCGAGAGAGTTTAATCCTACATCTGTGTGGAAAACTTGACTAAATGAACCTTGAGCTCTTTTCCAAGACTATAATTCTATGAAATAAATTTAAAGGCTTTGAGGCATTTCTCTGAACTTCCAGGATAATTATGGCATGCTGCTGCAGTAACAAGAAACTAATTAGTCAGGGCCAATTATGGCATGCTACTGCAGTAACAAGAAACTAATTAATCATGAAAATACAAACTGCCCATACACTACTCTGCCAATCTCCTAATTTTTTAAATGGAAGGACCAGCTTTTTGGTTATTTACGATAAGCGCGGTTCTACCGAGTATAAGAAAGCCCACACTTACTATACTTTTGTATTGCATGACTTTATATCTATTTTTTCTGTCCATAAGTTTCTTTAAGTTTTTTTTGTTCACTGAATATTATGGTTCACATTATTGTATCAATTTGAAAAATTATAAGTAAAAAATCCATTTAGAAAAACAGCCTATTTCTAACTTCTCAAAGTTTATTGTTTTTCATCCTCCCCACTTGTTTTCAATACTGCTCAATTCAATACGCTCTGCAGATTTTACCTAATGCCCAAAAGATAAGGGTTTAAAAGAACACTTACTTTTGCAGGGACCTAGTAACAGGGATCACCTCATTATCATTTAGCTTTAATTCAGAAACTTCTTCTTCAGAAAGCTTAAAAAATAAAAAATATATAAAAGTAAATGACTAGCACACTAGCAATAGGTCACATTTATATATACATTTTACAGGATCCGAGACAGCTGTATACACATACACAGGGAATATTTTATTCATTACTGGATTAAGATTTACAAGTGAAATAAGGAAAGTTCAACAGAACACTGTAATATTATACAGAAATTAAAAGCATAGGGAAGACTAACAAATATACTTGAAAATTTAAGGGAAATTAAGAGGCAACATGCAATGGTCTAATTCCAAACTGTGCTAGCATACAGCAGCTAAAATTGCTTTGCCCTTCTGAAAATTGCTACGTGTCTTTTAAAGGCTACAAGTGCTCCAGCAAAAATATCCTAAGCACATCTCACCTGAAACACATCACTGCTAACAGCGCACTGTCTTTTAATAAACGACTGGCCTCACTGTACAAGCATCTCCTGGATTACAAACGCTACCTCTTGCAACACGTGTTCTTTGAGGTCACCTATCAAACTACTGACGGATGGGACAACAGCATGTCAGGTGCACGGTAAGTAACAAAATCTAGTTTAAAAAGTCTGAACAGAATCTATATTAAAAAACATCTATTTCTGTAATGCAGGCAAATTAAGAGCTTTTGTGTGGATGCTTTAACTCATCCAAAAATTTGCTAAAAGGTTTTCTATGTTTCTGAAGTTACTGAAATAAAGCAAATCCAATACAGGATAATGTATCTTTTAAATCTGAAATCCCCCTTTTCTTTTCCTTAAGACACAGGACAAAACAAACCAAAACCAAAACAGAACACACACAGTCCAATGACAATACACACTTTATGTAGATGTACATGCTCATTCTACTCACTACTGTATGTTTGAATTAAATAGGTTAAAACAGTCCCGTTGAGAAGGCCTCGATCAGTGGTTTTCAACCTTTTTGAACTCAAGGCACCCCTCCATAACTTTCGTGAACTGACTGGCACCCAGTTTCAGAACTATTTTGTCTGATTCGCTCATACACAAAAGGGCAAGATCTCTTGCCTGGTCCTCTGAAATACAGCAGGTTGTCTGCCTAACCAAACAGAAGGGAAACCAAAGAGATGAAGAACAAGAAAGTTGAATGCAAGCTTGTAGGGTGCTGTGGCAGAAAAAGCAAATAAAAAAATAATGAACTGCTTATAAAGTTATCTGTCTACTGACATCTGGAATGCTTCATTAAATATTTGGACACCACACTATTAAAATATATTGAGAAACTGAAGAGTTCTCTAAAGAGCAAATAGTAAAATTAGAAAGCTATGGAGCTGAAAACACTGATTAACTGGCGTCATATGAGCCCAGTATTCATTCCTGCCCAGGGCAAGGGGTCAGACTTGATGATCTGCTCAGGTCCCCTCCAACCCTACATCTATGAATTTTGATCCCAATTTAGAAACAAATTCAAGAATGGGTGTAAGTACACCCACATTCAATAAAACATTTAAGTACATATTTAAACATATGCCTCATTTCATTTGCTTCCAGCAAGCATAAGCAAATGCTTAAGTACTTTCCTGGAAGGGAGACTTTAGGAAGAATAATTAAGAACTCTGTACAACCACATATTATCAAGCTACGAATATCTGACCAGTGTAAATATCAAGGGGAGGTGTGGAAGGAATTAAAGGAATTACTTCAATGTTTCATACTAAAGACTAGAAGTAACAATTTTAAATTAAGAAAGGAAAAAATATACTGAATACCAAGAAAACTGTACCACTGCATAAGCATAAGGGATATAAACAGTTAAATGACAATTACATTTCTGCTGCTCACCCCTTATTATTTAGTGACTTCCAGCAGGAATGACTCCAGCCCCTTATGTCTTCACCTTGGTCTCATCACTGTGTGAGCCCCAGGCCACTGGCGGGGAGTGAGTTACAGACAGGAAAGCAGTGGGGGCGGATGAGCCACTATGGGGCTATGCCCAGCTACGGAGCCATGGCTTCCCCTCACCCCATGGGCAGGAGCCGGCGCTGGGCCTGTGGACGGAGCCAGGGCTGTTGATGTCTCCTGTGGCTGGATCCCAAGCCTGCTGCCATGGGGAGGGAGGGAGGTACTAGGTTGCCCTCACCAGGGTCAGGTGGGGCCTTTCTGCCACAGCAGCAAGACTCTCAGCCCCCCAGTGGGTCTGCTGGCAGGGCAACAGGCTCCCTGCAGGTGCCACACTTGTGCCATTATACCTGGACCTAAAAGTCTCCTCCATGCTGCCAGGCTGGGTCCTCTTGAGCTTGCCCTGGAGGAAGGGGAGGGTCCAGTCCCAGTGGTGCAGCCTCCAACAGGGTGCAGGCTGCAGAAGTGTGTATGCTGCTGGGCTGGGCCCTGTGCATCCTTCCCTCTCCTGCCCATGGCACTGGGGCTGTGTGGGGCCTGGCCCAGCCCTGCAGCAGGGCTGAGTGCACGGCTGGCTCAGCCCAAAGAGGTGCTGTGGCAGCTGGAGCAGGTGGCTCTGAGTCTAAGAGGTCATGGCCAATCCCTTGCACAGGGAGTGTAGCCCAGGGTATTCCTGAGTGGTGGCGGTGCAGCAAGGATCCCAGATGCAGCAGTGGGGCTGCAAAAGCAGCCTCCCAGGCTGGGCCCTGGGGCTATGCTCACCATTCAAGGGGCCAATGGCAACCTGTCAGCCTTGGCACTGCCTGCTCCAGCTGCAGCATCTCCACAGCACCTCCTCAGGTCAAGCCAGCCAGACATTCAGCCTCTCCTCAGGGCTGGGCCAGGTCCTGTGCAGCCTCAGCTCCAGGGGTGGGAGGGGGAAGGATGCAATGTGCTTAGCAGAGGCTGTCTTGCTAGGACCAGATCCCCACTTCCCCTGGGGCAAGTTGGAGAGGGCCCAACCTGGCAGTGTGCAGGAGTCTTCCAGGTCTGGGCTGCAGTGGCACAAATGCAGGGTGAGGCACAGGGAGTCTATCACCCTTCCCAGGTCCTGCCACTGCAGGGAGGCTGGGCAGACCCACTATGGGGCCAGGAGTCTCACTACTGTGATGGAAAGGCTCCACCGGACCCATGGTGGGGCTTGGAACCCGTGGCAGCAGGATCAGGATCCGGGCACAGGAGGGGTCTGTAGCCCCAGCTCCATCCAGAGCCTACCCCGCAGCCCCAGTGGGTAAGAGGAAGACATGGCTCTGCAGCTAGGTAGTGCCCCTTAGTGGCTCAGCTGTGCCCGCTGCCCCCTGCTTGTGGCTTGCTCCATGCCAACAGCATGGGACCTGCTCAGTGCTGGAAATACGGTGAAGATGTAGGGGGCCAGGACCAGGGCTACGGAGGTCATTAAACTAGGTATGAGCTATCAGTTAAGTTAATAGTTTAACCGATATACATGGAAGAGGTTAAATGGATATTTTAAACAATATGTAGATCCCTAATAAGCAAAGAGAATGTGTCTAGATAGCACCTTAAGGAATTGTACTTGATTCTGTCCTGCAGACAGGACCAGACAACTAAACCATGCCTGACATTATTTAGCTCATTCTTAAAATTCAGCCATGGGGATTCCACAGACATCCTAAATATGTGGACCCACTGGACTGAGAACCAGCTCCCCCGACAGAAATAGTAGAAATTCTAACTAATACATTAGAGTATAATGGACAGAGCGTTAGAAAAAAAATACCATAGCCACACATATGGATCAGAAGACCAAAGAGATCCTCATAATCACCACTGCCTAATAATTATGCAAACTATGTCCACGTTCAAGACTGTACAAGTACAGTCGTAAAATAAGTTTAAATGGAAATCAGCAATGAGATCCAGTATCAAAAGAAAGCTGATTGCTTACTTTAATAAGTTCTTCCTTCCGTTCAGTAGTTTCAGTCTGCTTAAAACTTTCCTGCACTGCTTGAAGGTTAAACAACATTAGCTTCAAGGCTTCAACTGGTCCATGATGATTACCTCCAGAAAAGGTATTTTCCTAAATTAAAAAAAATAAAAAAACCCCAAAAAACATTTAGTTGAAATCCAATAGTACCTGTACATTTTTAAGCCATACTTCCTGCTTTGAATTTTCTATGAAATAATTTAATGGCTGTGAATGATATATGTGCACCTGGCAGCACAATTTGGGGAGGAGGTGAGCAGCCAACTGGGGCGAAATAATGGCTCAGGAACTATTCAGAACAGTGTAATGTGTACAAGTCCATGGGGTCGGATGCAATGCACCCGAGGCTACTGACGGAGTTGGCAGATGTGACTGCAGAGCTGCTGGCCATTATCTTTGAAAACTTGTGGCAATGACTGGAAAAGGGCAAATAAAGCGAAGAAAGGGAAGTAGAAGGATCTGGGAAACTACAGACTTGTTAGCCTCACCTAACCAGCCCGTGGAAAAATCAGGGAGCAGATCCTCAAGGAATCCTTTCCTAAGCCATTGGAGAAAAAGGTGATTAGGAGGAATCAGCCTGGATATTCACCAAGGGCAAGTCATGCCTGACCAACCTGATTCCCTTCTATGATGAAATGACTGGTTCTGTAGATGTAGGGAGAGGAGTGGTTGCGATATACTCTAATTTTAGTTAGGCTTTTGATATGGTTTCCCACAACATTCTTGCAAGCAAGCTAAGGAAGTATGGGCTGGATGAATGGACTGTGAGGTGGACAGAAAACTGGCTGGATTGCTGGGCTCAAAGGCGCAATGTCTAGTTGATAGCCGGTATCATGAGGAGTGCCCCAGGGGTCAGTCCTACACCTGGCTTTATTCAATATTTTCTCCAACAACTGGGATGGAGGAGTGCACGCTCAGCAAGTCTATAGATGGCACCAAGCTGAGGGGACTAATGGATACACTTGAGGGTAGGATTAGGATTCAGGGAGACCTCAACAAATTGGAGGATTGAACCAAAAGGAATCTCGTGAGGTTCAATAAAGACAAATGCAAAGTCCTGCAGTTAGGACAGAACAATTCTATCCACAAGTGCAGGCTTGGGACTGACTGCCTAAGCAGCAGCTCTGCAGAAAAGGACCTGGGATTCAATAACAATGCAAAATAATGTTCAGTGGAAAGAAAAATTTGAAAATTATTTTACTCATACAGGTAGTTAATATTAGGTGCTGTGTTAACTGTGATCTTCCAGCAGTACTGAATGAAATATTAGATGGTGAAGTGCAAAAAAAATCTGCTCAATGTACAGAAGTGGTAGCAAAAAAACCCATTAGGACAGTTCAGATGCAGAACACCATGAGAGAAAATGATGAAAATATGCTTTAAAAAACTAACTAACTAACTAAATAATAATAAAAGTCAATGACTGACCCTCACACCTGGATCTCTGCAGTCAGAAAGATTCCTCTATTTCCAAAATGAATGAAACAGAAATGGGAAAGTTTCAGGTAATGAGTGAGAAAGACACATTAGCACCATCTTGTTTAAAGGGGCAATACATATGAATGGACAAGATGCAAAATAAAGAATAATTTAGAATGAATAGCATATTGGGTTCTCAAATATTACATTATTAACCCAATGAATTTAATTCAAGTCATCACTAACGCTCAGATTAGTAGGATTTGATTCTTACGTGTATAACAAACACTCTACAATAATGTTTTAATATTTAATAAAATATGTGAAATAAAATTGAAGCAGATAAAGAAATTATTAAAAGAAAATGTGTTGAGGCCAAATATTTTTTATTTTTAATTCCTGGCCTGATTAAAGTTTAAAGTACTTTGAAGAACTGACGTTATTGTAACATGGAAAACTGCAGTGATTGTCTTGATTGTTAGCCCATTATTAAAGAAAAAAATGCAAATGCTTCCCTTTCTGTTAGTTACTGGACTTACATATTTTGAATTCACTGTTGAAGAGTTAGAACATATACTAGAAACATATTATAGAAATATAAGTTTTTATGGTTTCCTTTAAGAATTTACTATAAATGAAAAGTATTTTCTATCTAAAATTAAATCAACTTTGCTCACCTGATCTGCATTATTTAAACAGTCTTCAAGGAATTCATTAACAATATTTGCCTTGGGGGATCGTAAAGCGTTCTCCTCTTCCTCGCACTGTACAGGCACTGGAGGCTTACTTAATCAAAAATTAAACATACAACAAGATATTAGACAACTTTAAAAACTCAAGTAATTGTGACAGAATTAATTCACCAATCACTGACTGTCTACACTGGCTGCAATTAAATACAGGTGCAACTCCATTTGTGGCCCTAATATTAAACATTATCTGCACTACCTAGCCATCAATGCTAGTAGAGACACAGAGGTATTTCAATTTTGCCTGTGTAAATAAGGTCCCAACAGTCAATAATAATAATATTTTTTTTAAATGGAGACAACGGTGAAGTACTAACATGCTTAACACAATTTTTCATGGTACCGTCCCCATACTTGCAACAACCTAACAGAGACTCTTTGCCTTCAGGTCATCAGAATTCACCTTTTTCATCTTCTTTACTTCAAAGTCTTCTTTCTTCCCAGTACTACTTAATCCTCCTATCTTGAGCTACTTCATTTCCATTTTAGAAAGGATTAGAGTGTTTAATATTAATTTTGATTATAATGTAATTAACATTCTTTATTTCTATAAAATAATCTTTTTCTTCTGGGCAAGTGGAATTTTAAAACCAGGATTGTTCCAAGACTCCCAAAGATGGGGTGAGACAGACTATGGGTTTTATTACAATATTCTTGCGTTAAGTGTGTTCAGGCTGTAATAATGTTCTGTACCTCAGCTTCCTAGACTACCTTGTACATAGGAAAAGAAGGGCTAATAGAGTCAGAGCTGCATATATGTGGGATGAGATTATATGCACCTCCAGAGAGGAATTAAATAGTCATGTTGATGCTTCAGGTGGGCTTTGGACACGCCCTCTGGAAGGGACACACCAGAAGTGTTAATGGATGTGGATAGACCTAAGATTCACAAGAGATGGAGCTGGCTGAAAAACAAGAGTGTTCACCTGGGAGCTGCCAAGTCTGAAGCAAGGAACAGCTGGATTACAGACTAGAGAGAGACTAGGTGTACTAACCTTATGGTATGTAGTACTGTGTGGACTACATTAGGGACAGAGGGACTACTTAAATCCTCGAAGCGGGCAGGGGCTTTTTGCTCTGTGGCCTTTGTCTGCAACTAAATGCCTTTATTAAATAGGTGTCTGTTTTGCTGCTTGAAACTAGGGATGTAATCTTATCCCTTTTAAAACAGTAATGTCCCCCTCTTGAGAGCTAAGTTGCAAAGTTGTTTCTTGAGACACAGCCACAGATAGCCAGGGATGGTCAGGGACCGAAGGGCTGGGATCTGAGAGTTGGAAGGTCTCAAAACTTCCCACCTCTTCTCTGGAAACCACACAGGGAGTACTCAGAAAACAGACAAGGCTAAAAGTCCTGAGGAATCCCCACACTAGGGGAATCCATGCTAGTAGCAAGATCCATTTTTAAAGTTGCATATAGTTTCCACAATTACTAAGCTTTTTTTTTTTTAAATAAGCTACTGAATTATCTGTTTACTTGTGTTCTCTTACATAAAAATGTTTTACTGACATAATAGTCTATTGTAATTAGTGAATTAGAAATATTCTACAATAAGTTTACTTGACAAAGTACTAACCTAACCAACAGAATAGTGAGAAAAAAGACGTCCTTATCTCATAGCACTATAAAAATATCATAATCTTAGCACTTCATGCTAAATCTAAGGATTTAACCATTTCTTTCCTTACATGTGTACACAATGATATGACTAACTAAAATATTTCCTACAGTGCATGCTTCATGAGTTAAGAAAACTAAGATTTTGTGAATAAATTAATGTAACATCTATTTGGTTGCTTACAAAGCAATTGGCACATTTTCCCATGATCTTTCTGCTTCCAGTAGGTCTACAGTACAGGGACTGCCATCATTTTTCATAATACTGGGTAAATCCCCAGCTGAAGATTCTAGAGTTCTTCTTGCCTTCAAGATGAGCAATTCAAGCTGGTCATCTGAAAAACACCATGAGATAATTCTTATCAGAAAAGACGAGAACTTCTCTAAGAAACCCTTTATATAAATTGAGAAGTTGGGTAATGTAGCTAATGTAACCATTCACACATGCAACTATTTACATATAAAATGGTGATAAAATCTGTGTGTGATAAATTGCATTAATCAAAGATTAACAGCATCCTTTGTATGCCATCTACAAGACACCTCTATCAACGTTGTATTTCACGTCCACATGATTTTAAACTGGAAAATAACAATTGAGATACTACAGGTATTAACATTTTGTTTCACACTATGGGAGTAAAAAGAAATGATTTTCAGAATCACATTATGTCTTTGTTATAATGAGATCCCTGGATTATGCTTATTAATTTAGATGGGTATATTTCAGAGGGCCAGGTTTTCAATTAGACCAGGGGTATCACACTCATTCCAAGAGGTGGATCAGGCCCACAGACAAGCCCTGTGCACTGGAGCCAACATGCAAGGCTGGCTTGGCATGAATACAGCATGCACTGCACACCCCAGCATGGTCCTTCATGCTGCATGTATTACTTGCACTGGCTTCAGCCTGCAACACTATATACAGCACATGCAGGACTGGTCCGGGACATGTACCTCATGTGGCACCTATGCCAGACTGGCCCTACATGCTGCATATAGCACAAAGGGCCTTGTCTGTGGGCCTGAACTGGACCAGTCCTGGATCAGGCATGCAGGGTTGATCTGGCACGGGCACCACATGCAGCAGGCATCACGGATTAGCCCTAGGCACTGCATGCAGCATATGTGCCAGGTCCGGCCCCACATGTAGCATGCAACAAACCAGCTCCACAAGCTGCATGCAGCATACAGAAATGGTGCATGCGAGGCCAGACTGAGACTGATATGAAGTACTGCGGGCTGGATGGTAAGCCTCTGTACCTTTGATACCCCTGAACTACATTGAATTACAAATCAGTGGAAAACTTCCCTTTGTAACATTGTTGCAAATTGTCTCAGTAGGGAGCTGTTCAATCAGAACAACACAGAAAGAGGATGTAAAGTCTTGCATGGTTAAAAGAGGTAACAAATCTTGACATCCACATTCAGATGACATTCTAAAGAACTGATAAATTTAAGTTACCTCTGAATGGCTGCTTGGACTGACTTGATAAAATATTGCCAGGCTGGAAGCATGTATTTGGACTGTCACAGTCACACTTTCCTGCTATTTTGTCAACTACTAGATCCAAATAACTATTTTGTTCACAACAGTTATGGGAACTGTGCGGTTTATCCATGAAGTGGCTCTTTTTCAGATTCTGGCAAGTTTGTAAAATGGAAGGATCACCCCGTATGCTATGTGTTTGATTAAAACTTTGATCACCTGAATCAGATAAAAGGTTATGATTCTTGAGCCAGACAGGATACTTAAAATCGGGAATACTACTTATTCCCGACACATTCAAGTCAGACTTCTGGCTAGTAAGCCATCTTGGATAATTCTTAACAGAAACAGAGTTAAAATGCAGTTTAGAAGGGAAGTCTTCTTCATTTTCTTCAGATACAGAATCATATTTGAGAGATTTATATACATTGCATTTCTTTTTGCCCAAATCTGTGGATGGATGTCGATTACCAGTACTGCCATTGTCTTCAAAGTCTCTTTCAATCTTGGAGGAAGACATTCCATAATAAGGACAGAATCTTGATTTTCCCAGTGACTTCTTTTTCCTTTCGCTACTTTGAAGCTCTAACCCAAAGGGAGTAGACTGGATAGAAGGCAGTGATCCATCTGGTGGAAATGCTAGTAAATCATCTGTTGTGAGACTAACCAAATCTAGGTCACAAAAACGTTGTCTTCTAAAAGATGATGCATTAGAATCTAGTTTTACATGTTGGTTAAGGTCCTCCAAACCTGAAAAACAAAAACAAACTAGAAAAACTATTTCTAAATTTTCATGAGTATACCAATGTAACAAAGGCACCTTCCAGGCCTCGTACTTTTATGGCCCTGCCCTCGTCTCTGGACAAACTGCCCACCTTGCTCTTCTGCCACGCCTTCTTGATAAATGATTATGATGTCAAATAGGTGGGAGGCTGCCCTTTGTGCACCCAAACGACTGTGGGTGATCAGTAAATGCACCTACCATCCCTACACGTGTCCCATCCCTCGCTGACGTCTCACTGTGCGATGATACTCTGGCTCAAGGCTGAGCCAAACTGGGTGAATGGTTGTATCTTTAATCATACTGCCCAATTTTGGGCCACACGCACACCACCCCTCTCTCACCAGGGCCTCACTCCACTGGCTCTGACCTGGTCTCTTGCATACTGCCTATCCAGGCAACAATCACATCACCCTACTCCGTGGAGGTCCTCGGGTTTTACTCTCCACCCCTCAGTCAGTCCTGGCGCAGTCTTTTGGGCCTCTCCCATGACCCTCACCCAAATGGGACTGAGTGATTGCTCAGCTACGGCCTGCTTCACTCCTGACCCCTCACCGGACCACTACGTCCCTCTCTCGGGCCACAACTCCACCCCGTTACAATAGGGCCTGGGGTCTCGCACCCCTTAGGACTCAGCCGCTCTCCTTTGAGCTTAACTGGCCCCACAACTCTGCCCTGCAACTCTCAGGGCGGGGTCTTATACCCCCTTGGGCTCAGATGCTGCTCATTCAGCATGCCTGGCCTACCTCCAGGGTCCAACGCCCATAGGACTCAAGTGATTCTCATAAGCTTACCTGGCCCCCCATAACTCTTCTGGCAACCCACTCAAGACAGGACCACCCGTCACAGACAGGACCACCAGGCCTCCCTATCCCGGCAGGGTACATTTTTAGGTTACGCTCAGGACCAATGAGGCCTCCTCCTTCCCCATAGCCTCTCCTATACCTCCAAGATATTCCTGGAGCAGGAGCTCCACCAGGAGATGTTACTCCCAGATGACTGATCTCAAAATGCTCTGCTCTTATAACAGAGTGCTCCCAAAATGACCACTCTTGTTAGCCACTTGGCAGTTCCCTGCTCCAGCCCTGAAAGTGACAGAGATCCTAAAGGGTGTTCTGTCACAACCAAGTCTATATATTTGAAGAATCTAGCATAGCTACATATTTGGATTATTGTTTACAACACCATTTAGTAAAATAGCATTGAATACTGAGGTTCCAATGCAATATAACTAATACATTTTGACAGTTTCTCTCACAAGATGCTAGCAGTAAAAGTGAATAATGTATTTCGGAACTACAGTCTCTTTGTCTCCCCATGAGACTATAAATATATATTTATAGAACTATAAAGACTTGACTTCCCCAACACTGTTGAGGAACCCTAAGACAAACATAAAGGACTGTAACAAGGAAAATTTAGCATATTCTTTCTGCTTGTTTATCTTGATTCATAAAACCTGAAGTGTGCACCCTCTTAAATAGTTTTGCCTCAGTCTAAGATTAAATTCCATATTTCATACGTGACCTGGAATGAACAGGTTATGGGTCTGGCCTTTATTTTGTCCACCAAGGAAAACTATGACCCTGGCCCTGAAACGTTGCCACTGCAACACAATCACTAACAGCAAACTTAAACAGAAAAACAAACAAACACAAATATTGCTAATATATCCCAAGCACCAAGTTCAAACTCTTGTAAGGAAGAAATCCAAGCAGGTATATTCATGTACTAAGCTGAAGCAAGAATCAAAACTGTCATTCTTGTTTTGATTAATGCTTTAAATAGCATATCAGTCACCAACACGCTTTACAATACAAACGTTACATATTAATAGCTATATTGGTTACAAACGCGGAAGAAAAAAAGAAAACCCCTAACTGGTGAATCTATGCCACAAAAACTCCCCATTAGAAATGCAGCTTATGTAAAGCTATTAAAAATACAGCAAGAGGCATTTGCTGGTGTTAGCTTTGTCTTCACGAGAGGGCTTTGCTGGTGTACTGATATCAGCCAGCCCTTCGTAGCACAGACCAGGGGTGCCTGACTCATCTCGGTCTCAAGGGCTGGGTGAGTGGTGCAGGGCTGGTCCATGGGCTAGATGAATGGTGCATGGCCAGTCTCGTGGGCTGGACTGGGTCCATGGAACTGCTACCCTAAAGACAGCTTTCATTTCTCACTAAGCTCACTGTCCCTAGATTTATGGTAAATAAAGTATAGGTCAAAGGACTGACAAAGGGATGCTTAATAGCTTCATGTAAGAAAATAAAGCCCCAAATCTAGAAACATGCTACTAAACATTTTTACGCTACTTGGATTGTCCCATTTACTTCAGTGGCATTACTCTCATTCTCGCTTTTAAGTAGACAGTTTTGATTTGATCTTTTACCAAAATATTTATCAATACCCCAATTTAAGCTTACAGAAAACATACCATATTTTTGCTTGGAACAACGTTCTGAGGATTTGATGCATTTAGGAGTACTTTGACCTATGGAGATTTTTCCAGTGCTTACTTCTGGAGACACCAGGCTGAGATCAAAATCTTCAATGTAGGCCTCAAGTGCCTGAGATGCAGAGTTGTACAGCTTCTCTTTGTAGTGAATTGAACTGCTTGAGCAAGAGTTATTACTGTCAAGGTTGCAACTTGCAAGAAGAGATGTTATTGTAGATTCAGGAGAATAAAAGCCACCTTTTTTAATTGAGCACGCCATGGCTTTTATCAAAAAGTCTCTTGGAATTCCCACTCATCTTCAGCCTAAAGGAAAAAGAAACAACAATGTAAGCGATTAACTGCAAATATCTATTTAATTCCCTGCTGTATTTGTATAGGTTTATGAATTTCCAGCACAAGATTCTACTATTCAGTCACTGATTTCCATAGGTGTATTATTGAAAAATTCTGTTCAGCCAGTTAGGCTTTAACTCACTTATTAACAAGATATTCAAGCTAGCTAATGAACTTAGAGCTTCACAAATCTATAACAAAAAATCCAAGGTCTGTCAACCGTACAATGGTAGGCTCCAACAGAGAAATAAAGCCAAAAGTTCAACAAGAAAAAAGTTTGTATCTGGAAAGAGAATGCAAAAAGGACCTGGATGCTATCAGGACACCTTGATGACAGAGTTAAAAAGGTAGCTGTTTCCAAATGACACAGCCTGAATGAGGTGAGACAGATAAGGCATCTAGCATGTGAACAGATGATGTTCTGTCACATCACTGAACTTAGCTGAAACACTCTGGGTTATAACATATCATGGGCCTGAGGATCTGTAAGGTCCCTTCCAGCCCCTAACATCTATGGAACTATGAAAGCAAAACCATCGCAAAAGACAAACCCATAAAGAGCAAAGCAAAAGTGGCCAAAACATTTTTTAACGGCATGAACAAATGGACCAACAGAACAAACCGAAAGAGAAGATCTATTACATTATTGCAACTAACCAAGAAAACTTCCAGTGAGAAAGGAAGATGCTGTCGTCAGGAATCTCAATGACTAAATATGTGGGTGACTCGGTGATCTAAAGCAGCGGTCCTCAACATTTTGCACCTTACGTCCTGCCTACATAAGGTCAAAAAAAAATCCTGGTCCTACCAGTCGACAAGTGAGCGTGGTCCGGTTCCCCAGAGGCCGGCCGAGAAGCGGGAGGAGTCCCCCAGAGGCCAATAAAATAGCACAAAAGTGAAACCTTAAGTCCCCCCCGTGTCACTTCTTGTTTCGCCACCCGAAACCCGAGTCCTGCCTAGAGGACCTTCGTGTCCCACCAGTGAGAAACCGCTATCTAGAGCAGCGTTTCTCAACCTGTGGGTGGTGACCCAAAAAGTGTGTTGCAAGAACATATGAAAATGGGTGGTGAACAAACTTCTAAAAATACATCGACAGACTTTAAAAACGGATTTTTCTTTAAAGGAGAAAAACGTGGGAACACGGTGTTGGCTTTCCCCTTGCCGGCTGGTCTGCTTGGGCCCCCCCATCCCCCCGGGGCCCACGGGCAGCGGGTCAGGAGCGAGGGACACTGGGTGGTGATGGCCACTGATGTTTAAGAAATGGGTCCTGGTACAACCCCCCCCCCCAAAAGGTCGAGAGCCACCGATCTAGAGCAGAGTTCAACCTTTTTTAGTACCCGTAAACATTGATCAGTCCTGACCCAGCAAAGAGTTTACGTAGCGAGCCTCCTGCCAGCCTAAACCTGGCGTTGTCCAAGTTTTGCTCCCGCCACAGTGAAAGCCCGCGATTGCCCACGTTTTGCGGCGACCGCTCACAACCCTTTCGCACCTTCTTGTGACACACTTCTGGGCTGCGGCCCAGGGGGTGAGAACCGCTTTGCAGATCCTGCTCCATTAAGATTTGGCAAGTGAGCCTGCCCGCCCATGACACTTAGCAGCACGACTCCTGGATACACACAACCCCCCGCCCAGGTACCTGCGAAAAAAAACCCCCAGGCCTTCCGGCCGTCGAGAGAGGAAAATGGTCAAACCATGAAAACCTGCATCTCACTTCGACCCGTAAGGAAAGGATTTGTTTAAAAACAATTAAACGAAACAAACTGAAGGGATTCACAGCGAGATAAACCCGCCGCTTTCAAAAAATGTCCGCTGAAGACCTACGCATGCGCACGGAACTGCGCTGCTTTCTGGGAGCTGTAGTCCCGCCTCTCCCGGGCAAGCTGGGACTGCAGTTCCCACAATGCCGCGCGGCTTGCACTGCCCTGCTGCAGCCGCCGGGCAGGGGCGAGCGAGGCGGAGCCGGTGTGGGAGGGCTGCGGTGCGCTGCAGCCCCTGGGCAGGTGAGTGCGTGCGGCGGAGCTGCGGGCCCGGCCGGCTTCTCGCTAGCATCCCCTGCTGCGGGGCACGGGGGCTTCTCGCTTTGGCTCCTTCCCAGTGCCGCCGGCTCCCGTGAGCTGCGGGGACCTCGCTCCGTGCCTGGACGGAGGTTCCTGTGCAGGTGGCAGGTGGCACGGACCGCCTGTGCCCTGCCGGAGGGCTGCGTCTCATGACTGCTTGATCCAGCTCTACTAAGAAAAATGATGTTTCAGTGAGTGGGTGGATGTAAGTGTGTGTGTGTGGATGGATGTATGAATGTGTGGATGGGTGCGTGTGTTGTGTGTGGATATAGGGGTGTGTGTATGGATGGAATGGATACATGCGTGTGTGGCTGGAATGGGTGTGTGTGGATATCGGGGTGTGTGTGTGGATGGATGGAAGGGGGGTGTGAGTGTGGATGGAAGGGTGTGTGTGCGCGCATGCATGCGTGTGTGTGCGTGCGCATGCTGTATATAGAAATAAATAGTTTTGCACAAAAGAAACAACAAGAGTCTGTCGGAGGACCTGGAGGCAGGGGAAGCCCGAGGCTGGGAAGTCGGAGGTGGAGGAAGCTTGCCGGTACTCGGTCCACATAAGGCTTTGGAGTGATTTAATGGATTCGGAGCAGATCTGGCTAATTTGATGCGGCACATGAAAATGTTCCTGTCTCCCTCCCGCCGTGCTGCCCACCACGCCACGCCCAGCACGTGTTGGGCACCACAGTCTGTCCTCCAGCTTTGAGCTGCCCTCACGCTTTTTAACCTCTGGTGGGTGAGCCTGTTATCCTCTGTGAACTGCCTGGGGGGCCTTATTCCCTCCAGGAAGAGCACACACCAACTGCAGGTGCTTCCTCAGCCTGATGAAGGGTATTTATACCTGAATGCTTGCTAAGAAGAGTTTTCCCAACTTAACTGGCAGCTCCTCTACGGAGCTGTTGCCATGGGCGGGTGTCTGGCATGGTTCATGGGTACCCCTGACACCCGCCCTTTGCAATCAGACAGGGGATCCTGGCACATGCCTACCTGGGGTGCCCTCGTTTGCAGCCCCTTCACCTCCTCCTCCAGCATCCCCTGCTGCAGCTGTGGCTGCACAACTTCCTGCACCTCTTTGTTAACGTGCTCCTCATCCACGGCTCCACCAAGTCTGGGGAACATCCTGGTCAACCACCTCCTGGCCCTAGGGCAAGCTCTAGTCAGAAGGACCCCAGGTACTGCAGGGCTGTTTTCCTGTCCCTGGTCCACTCATGTCTCTGGGCAGTTTCACTGGCAATTGTCCGCTGTCTCCTTGGATTCATTCGTGGGCCAGGGGGCTCTGTCCACTGTGCTTTGCCCAGTGTCCCTCTTTGGTGCCCCTCTTTTGACCTTCACCTCCCATCCCTGTTTTGTTTTATGCCGTCCCTGAAATTCAGTTGATGAGTAGCCAATAGCTCCCTCTAATAATGGGGGGCAGGATTAGGGGGGTAAACCATTGCTCTATGGGTGTTAAGCCCATATTAACCTTATGTGTCAAATAGGCCTAATCTTTAGACCCAACCTTTTTAAGACTTGAGGCACCCTTTGGTAAACTCAAGGAATCCCTTGATAGACTCAAGGCTCTCCTTGGAAAATGCCAGTTTTAGTTTCCACTTGGTTTTTTGACTTCGGAAACATAGTAGAGTAATTCCTCTGTTGCAAAGATCTCAGGAAGACCAGAGCACGTCACTGAATTTTTCCTCCTTGATTGGGTTCCTGTCTCCGGATGTCTCGTAGGAATCGTGTAGGTGTTTGTACCCGTAACCCTGATGATACGGAGCAGCATCTTGCTGGATTCATATTTGAAGTGGGTTTTTAGCATGAGAAACATTTTTGCACACTTAACACTGCATGGTACCCCACCGCTTGTGGGACAGCCCCTCTTGAAAGGACCTCAAGGCACCTCAGGGTGCAATGGCAGCCTGGTTGAGAATCCCTGCTTTAGACTATGTGGTAGACTTTAGTCATGTGGTATGCTATTTCTCCCTGCCCAAGTCTTTTTTGTTGAGGTGAGAACACCATGTAACAGGGATTTGGTTGAAGAATAACCGCTCTCTGACTGTTCCCATTCACAGAAAAGGCAGCAAGCGCTGGATATGAACATGATCAAACAGGAGCTGTTCTG
Source organism: Crocodylus siamensis (assembly GCF_052110815.1). NCBI lineage: Eukaryota > Metazoa > Chordata > Crocodylia > Crocodylidae > Crocodylus > Crocodylus siamensis. The sequence continues at coordinate 17,327,283 of NC_143397.1, read as the reverse complement.
AAACTAATGTTCATGCACGTTGCTTACTTTCCATTAGCTGTCAAGTTGTTGAGCCAGTTCCACCAGTGATGTGGAAACCCGGTGATAATTCCTTATGCTGTCCATGACAACTTCTCCTTTTCTGCGTACAAAAAATAAGGAGGTGTTTACGTTCTGCAGGTTGTCAGCAAAGACAGCCTTGTAAAACTCTGTGCCCATATTCTCCCAGGACAACCCTACAAAGATTTTTCTTTGTAGTTAATTGTACCCGAATGACTAATTGATTTCGCTTGGAGCATATGAACATATATGCAAAGTGAAGCAAGTGAGTCTTGATAGGATCAGGTCTTGGTTGATGATTTAGATAATAATTTGTAAGATTATTTCATTCAGTCAGTAGATGACATGTACCCCAATTTTGTAGTTATTTCTTAAAGTCCCATCCTATAATCCTTATTCAAGCACAACTCCTATTAAAGGCAACTGTAGTTTTATCTAAATAAAGACTTTTCCCCCTTGAAATCTTACCTGATGGTTACAGGGGATTTCATTAAGTAGAGTAACAGGTACTTAGACGTTTTGCATGTGTGAAGAAGGGTCAGGCCCTGTGTTTTTCTTTCATTGTATCACAAAACAGCAAATTGTTTTTAATTCTTTACAGGTAGATGGATTTTAAGAAAATTACGGATGAAGTTTCCAAAAAAATGTTGTCGTACAGTCAAGATGCATCAGGATGGAGAGTAATAAAAGTTTCGGTAAGGAAATAGTACAGCAGTTAATATTATTTATTACATTATATACTTTAAAACATATGTGTTGTAAAAGGTTAAAAACTTACTGGTAAACAATAATCAAAAATAACTACTTTTCATCAGTGACAGCTTATTTTTATTTTTCTCTTTTTTCCCTGAGAAAAATGTTACAGTTTCTTCAAAGCCTTCAAAAGAATATGCAGGAAATCTGTAAGTATTTCCACTTTCTCTATCACCTTGCTAAATACATGCTAGTGTTCTGAGCAGTGGCACAAGGGATTGTTAAAAGGCTAATGTAATTAGAGAAGAACAGCAAATGAACTGGAATAGAAAAGAGAGAGAAACTCTAATTCCATCCAGGAAGAGCACATACCAACTGCTAAACCTGACAAAGGGTATTTATGCCCGAAGGGTTGCAAAGAAGAATTTTTCCAACTATCTGAGTTATAAAAGATATCGGATTTACCCAAAGAACCTTGTCTTCACAGGTTTTAGTCTTTTCTTGCCTGCCTATATTCAATTAATTAATTTATGTATACGGAATGAAAATAAACCCAGAGTTACTGGTGTTTATTCTCGTATACATAAAGATGGATACGTAAAGAATATTTATGACACAATACCTGGGTGAGATGCTCAAATTGTACCCAGTTTTTGTTTCCATTAGATATTTAACTACATGCCACACATGCCAATAATTCTTTTAACGGAGGAGTACTAATAGTTGTCTTTATTAGCTCACAGAGAAGATTTAGAAGGCAAAGTAGATTGGCGCCTTATAAACTAAATTAGAGAGGGATATAGCAGAAGCTTTTGTGAGCTGGAACTTACTTGCAGGGAGCAGAATATAGGAAGTTTAGGGAGTAGTGTATAGAGTGGAGAGAGTGATTTGAAAGCGGTAGAAATGGAGGGGGAGGTGGGAGCAAAGAGGGAGGCAGTGCTATGAGAGGTACTAATCAAAGAACTCATAGGTACATAAAACTAGTCTAGGTAGTGGGATAAGACTCAGTAGGCCCTATTTAAACCAAACACAGACTAAATTGTGTTAGGTATGATTTCTTGTTGTGTAACTTCCCATTCAAACTGATTTTTAACATTTTGCTGCCTAAGAACAGCTACCCTGAAGTCAGCAATGCAGTGTCCAGGGAGGTTAAAGTGTTTTGCCACAGTCCTCTGTGTCTTTCTAGAATAATGTGAAAAGGAAAGAATGAATGGTGTTAGTCCATTCTTTTATGCAGAGATTGCCTTGTTTGTCCAGTGTAGATAGCAGTGAGGCACTGTAAGCAGGTGATGGCGTATACAGTGTTGGTAGAGGTGCAGGTACATGACCTTGGAAGTTATAATCCATGTTATTTGGTCCAGTGCTGATGTGATCGGTATTGATTTTTGGGGCATGCCAGGCACCTGGACTTATTGCAAAGTCTGGTACCTTGCTGAGAATGGGAGCTAGGTAGCCTTCCTGAAAGATTTCAGCTTCGGTTGGACTGCCTTTTAGCCAGGACAGGTTTCTCCCCCATGCTACCTTGAGACAGTTGACCTTTTCCAGGAGGAGCTGGAGATCATTAGTGAAGTGTGTTCAAGTTGGAGGTTGTAGGTGACAACCAGAGGAACTGGTTGGTATTGTAGCAAATCAGCTGCAAGGTCCGAGTCTGCCTTTATTGATTTGAGTGGCGACAGTTTGGGGATTGTATTGTCACTGAAGGAATCCCAGCTTCAAATCCTTAAGGTTTGTATCCCAGTTGGTGGGATCAGAACAGACCTGGTTGTAATGTAGATCTTGCCTGTAGACAGTAATTCTAGTGGTGGGCTTAGGATGAAACCTGGTGGTTTGAGGGTAGCTGTGGTAGTTGGTTGGCTTACAATACAGTGTAGTGGCAATGTGGCCATTGCAAACCTTCACTGTAGTGTCTAGAAAATGAATCTGCTGTGTGAAATATTCCAGAGTTAGTCTGATGGAGCAGTGGAAGTTTATTTAAGTCTTGGTGAAATTTCTCTAGAGATTCCTTCCCATGTGTCTATACAATGAAGGTATCATTGAGGTATATCAGGGAGATGAGAGGGAAGTTGCAGGGGAAACCAACTTCAAGGTCTGCCATAAATATGTTGGCATATTGGGAGGCCACGCATGTGCCCATGGTTATACCATTTTTTGGTAAGTTTAGGGAGCCCCCAAACCTGAAATAGTGCATATGAGGACAAAGCAGGAGAGTGTAGCAGTGTCCTCGCTGGGGATAATGCTCCTTAAATGCCATCCTAGGATGTGCCTCTCAAAGTATTTTCAGCAGTTATAGGGAAGTATTAATGATGTTTTACAAGACCTTATTTGTAATTGTGTACCATTCGTGTCACACAAGTCAAAGAAAGATGAAATGAAAATGGAACATGCAGAGTGAGGGGGCCTATCTCACTAAAAGAGACCAGTGTTTAGCTTGTTTTACCTAGCAAAAAGAAAGCTGAGAGAGAACCTGATTGCTGTCTACAAATACGAAGTGGGAAGAATGAGAAGAAACATTTTAGCCAAAGGACAGTGTTGGTCAAAGGTAAAATGGGTATAATCTGACTATGAATGAATTTAGGCTGGGAATTAGGAAAAGTATTTTAACCATTAGAGTAGTGAAGTTCAGGAGCAGCTTTGTAATAATAGCGAATGCAAGAAATGTTCGTGGTTCCAAGAGGAAGTTTAATAAATAAATGAAAGCAATTGTTTGATGGGCCAAAGCAGTGGGAGACTAGATTTGGTGACTCATGAGTAGGGATCTCTGGAATTTGCACAGGCAGCGCGTGGCAAGCAACAGGACCCCTCTGCCAGTCGGCACTGGGGGCATGTGGGGGAAACTCCAAGATGAAAGAAGCTGCTGTGTCATGCACTTATGGCACAACTTCCAGAGATCCCTACTCATGAGGTTCCTCCTAGTCCTGTGTCCTCAGCTCATAAATGTTTCTGTATAAACCTGGAAATTTCAGTTATTGTGATAAGACCCCGTTCCTTTGTTAAGGCAGTTGTAGTTTTCAAAAGTTTCCATTTTCCTTGGCCTACAGGAACTCTCTCTGGGTAAGTGGTTCATACTGGTTGCACATGAGAAGGTTTTACAAGATTTGGGCAAGAGTCTCTCGTGATATTGCTAAACAGTGATTCATAAATAAATTGCAATAAAGGGTGTGGCTCAACTGAAATCTGCTGATCTTAACACAGAGGGCATCTGCTCTTCACTGAACAGATCTTCGAACGGCTCCCATCAAGATCTATACCTATTGCAAGCAGCACGGTTAACGCCGAGAACCTGATTCTCCACTGCCTCGGGGAGTCGCTTACACCCACACAACACTCGCTTTGGCAATGTTTCTGTGATGACACAAAGTGTTCGGCCGCGGAGAATCAGGTTTATAATCTCTGTGCGTAACTACACCTGTTCTTTTTGTGTCAAATTCTGTCATCTACCTAGACCAGCAGTAGTGGTGGGCCAGAAAGACCCAACTTGGGTCTGAGGTAGGGCAGCACTAAGACCTGGGTGCTGCTGCCATTTCTCTGACTGTGGCATGGGTGAAGCTTCCAGCAGCCTGGCCGTGGTGCAGTCCATCCAGCCCAAGCTTCCTCCGTCCAGCCCATGGGGATGGAGGGTCTCAAATGCCACTGAAGCCCTTCATCTGGATGGAGTATATCAGCAGTATATCTGGATCCAGTGTATCTGCAGGCTATAAGTTGCCAAACCCCTGATCTAAGACTCCTGCAAAATATATGGCTTTCAATGATGTCGTTAGCAGCCATACAAGGTCTCCTCAATATGGAGGATACTTATACAAAAATAAGAGCTCCAGAGTGGTGTGGAAATTCTAATTAGGCCAAAAATATTCTGAAAAATTCAAAAGATAAATTAATAGATTAATAAGTAAAGGAAATGCATTTTTAAATTAACAGGATACAACCCAATAGTTTGTAATGCAATTTTTATTTAATAATTTGTGTTGTCAAGATTGTAACGCTCTTTGGAGAAAAAACAAATCGGTTCCAGAATAATTCATTTTGTTTTTTAATTGAATTTTAATCAGCCCAGTAAATGCACTGACATCCCCATGGTTTCCTTAATTATAATCTGACTTCCCAAACACTAGCAAATTACTATTGTAAAATTAGTTCTTCCAGTTCATCATATTATTTAATAACTTTTAGATGTTTTTCTGCACAAAACCTAGATACCGTGGAGAAGGGATAATTAAGGAGGTACCTTCTAAAGTTATTCCCTTTATGTATCTTCCTGAACATCGATCCAAGTGGGACAAGGCATTACAGTCTTACCGGCTGCTAGAAAAGATTGACCAGGTAATACCGTAATATAATCCAAAGATTCTACTATATCTTATAACTGATATTTGTGTAGGATGATTCAAAAGGACTGCTAATGGGATACAGAGCATTTAATCTCTAGGGTTCAAATATGAATGTATTCTAGCTTGATTGTGACTAAAAATTACTACCATTTAATGGTTTGTGTAAAATGAGTTTGGCAGTCTCTGCCCATTTTCTTGGTCGTCCAGCATCTAACTCTTAATTAGCACCTCCGATTACATCCATTATGGCAACCTTAGAGATGCCAGCAATTGAACTAATAAAGAACATTGCGAGAGGTCCCTCTGGGTCAGGGTTGTGACATAATGGCAGAACAGCCTGGGGAAGCTTGCACAATTCCTCATTTAGCCTGTCACAACCTGGCATGTTTCAGTAGCAGCAAGATGATGCACAAACTTGTGAAAAAAATTGGCTCAATTTTAAAAAAGAGATAGGTAGGTAGGTGTCCTGTTAAAGCATGTGAGTAATTGCATGCCCTGTGTACATGCACTTAATTGTATTTGCATGGGGAAAAGTTAATGTGTACATATAGTTTGTACATATAGCTACTACATTTGTACATATAGTTACTGTCAGGAGTCTTAATAATACTTTTTAACAATCAGGCTTTTTTGTTTTAAATTTGATTGGCTGTTATGCTAATATATCTGATGGTTGACTTGACATTGCATTGTACTAGTGCAGCAATGTGTTCAGAACTCCTATGATTTCTGGTCTGATCCTTCTAGAACTGCACAAAACAGTCTCTGAAGAGGAAAAGCATCTCTGCGTTTAGCCTACCCTTATGTAGACTAATGAAAAGGTCTCAGTATTCATTTATGAACAATTGTGAATAACTTTTATACTTAATATTTCTTTCCAGATCTCTCTAACACCTTTTTTCCATACAAACAAATAGAAATCTATTTTCGCCACATTCTCACTCTTTAGGAGAACTGAATTTTGCCAATGAAAGAAAACTACATTTCTTGAAACTGAATTTGTTTAATTAATCTACACTTACTTGTTGTAGGACACGGGCATTTATCACAGTGTTACACAGAGTTATGGTATGGGATTGATTTCGTCAAGAGATTTTGTAGATATGGTACACATTAAACCATATGCTGGAGGTATCCTTACTACTAACTGTAAGTTATAAATATTATTTTGTATATGTGTATTTTGGCTCTTTTGGAAGCTATGATATTGATTACTATTGACCCAGTTTTGCACAGTAGTGCATCTACACATGAACCTTATTGCAGAGTTGACCAATTAGCTCTGTAGTAAAGTGTCACAGTCTATACGTGAGCCAGTATTAGGGCACAGTAAGTTAATTAACTTGGCTGTAAGATAGTACTATTGTATTCCGTAATGTAATTACTCTGCCATAAGATAGTACCGTGTGCTCAAAATTGTGTAGGCTATGACAGGGTCTGGCAGGGGCACAAGGGTGCTAAAATCCATGCTGCCTAACCCTGTGTTGTAGCTCCTTCGTGCCCCAGCCAGCCCGTTCGCTGCTTGACACTGCCACCTAGACCTTGGGGCTGACCCCCCCAGGCCACCTGCCAGCCTGGGGCTGCTCCATCTTGGCTCTAAGTGCTGTGGTCCTGAGCACATGTGCAGATGCTGCATCTGGGAGCAGCTGACTCTGGTACAAACTGCACTGGAGTTTATCATATTACTCTAATAGCACATGTAGATGCACCCACTGAGTGATGCCTTGTTCTACTCAAAGTTCAGCTAAAGTAAAAACAAATACCCATCAGAGTTTTCCCCATCCAGGATTAGGTAAAGGTAGAGGAGTCAGACTTCACTTTTACAAGATCTCAGATAGCTTTCTCTCTTATCTTAGTGCACACTAACTTTGAGGAAAAAGGTCTTGTAATCCCTTGTTTTGTGCACCATTTACTAACCTATTTTAGGGAATTCTGTATTATAAATGTCTTTCAGCATAACAAGTTGCTTCTTTTATTGTAATATTTACTCTCTTCTATCAATAAAATTGAAGGTTTCACATACAATTTGTATAGAAAAAAAATCATTTTTTATTATTACTTTATCACTTTTACATATCTGTGTTCAATATTAATGTTCCTTAACTGCATGTTTGGCACCTATAAAGCATTTTAATTTCTAATAATTTTCAAGTCCTAAGAACTGTGATTGGGATTTGTCTAAACAATTCTCCCCTCTCGTATCTCCTAAAATAAAGAGCTTGCTTGTAATGACAATAAAAAGGTAAATGTAAAAAAGTAATGACAATAATTATTTATAATAAGATGAAAGGTGAATTCCAAAAAAAGTAATAATGTTTCTGCTCTTTGCTCTTACTTTATTATACATAAAAATGGTTTCTTTGGGTTTTGTCCTTCCTTTTTCTTATTTATATGGAATATTCTCCTAGTTGGTCTACGAGTGGGTGCATAAATGGAGTCATAGGTGGGTGGTAACAAATCAAGGGGATACATTATGAAGAAAGCTGATAATTTGAGACAAAAAAGGAAAGAATGGTGGGGGGGAAACATGGAAAAGATAACTCTTGAGGAAGACTCAGTGTAATGTTTCAAAAGTAAAAAATTAAGTGGATCCATGAAAAGAAAAGAGATTTCCCAAAAGGAAGAAAGACGTAGCAATCAGAGCAGGAATAAGGAGTGTTTCCAAATATATTCCAACCATATTTCACCAGGATTTACTGAATGGCTTAAGACATTTCTGTGGTGTTCAACCAGCTCTATACCCTAGTTAAGATATTATTTTAATGGGGAAAGTCTTTGATTATTTGCTCACTCTTTTTTCTGTTATCAGACCTGTACCGATACTGTTACTGAAAAAATTATACATGTGAAATTAATTCACGTTACCGCTAAACTGTGTACCAATACAGCCACAAAAATACCGTTTTGTTTTAGCCTTTCCTGTGTGCAGGTATGGCCTTTGGCAAATGGCAGCATAAAATGTTCTCCAAATAGTTTGATTATTGAATTATTTTAATACATTAACACATGCATAACAGTGCTGCTGTGACATCCCCTGCAAACCTTTCCCCCTCCAAAAGGCAATTCTGGCTGCACATGCAGACATTTTTTTTCCTGTTCTTCCCTAGTTCCCTTACTAATTATGGGGGTTTGTCAAAAGTTTTGAAGTTGATTTCTATAGGTGTGACTCTCGGAATCTTTTTGTAGTAATGGAAGTTTGCATTTGCATTTAGAGCAAGTGTGCGCACAAATAGCAAGTATTCTCTTAAAACCTAGCTAGCAGAATGTAATGGCTACTGACAGGGTGCATCTACACCTGCAATTAATGTGAAGCAGTATACTCTGGAGTTTAGTACCAGTTGAATGCGTGCCTGGGACTGCAGCATGCTGATCTGGGTCAAAGCAGCCCTGGCTGGCAGGATGCTTTGTGGGGCGGGTCAGCCTTACAGCCTGGGGCTGCTCTCCCCATCAAAATGTGCTGTAGAGGGTCTGGCTGGGGCATGAGGGTAGTTCAGTGTGAGGCCAGCCAGCAGGCAGCCCCTGCACTGAAGCAGCTGTGTGGACCAGCCAGCCAGGGCAGCATCCATGCATGCACTGCTGCAGTTTTTTACTCTGCAGCAGAGTAGTATTACTATTTACAAGTACTGTCCTGCTGTGGTGTAAATTAGTTAACTGAATAGGGGCACATGTGGACACTGAAGTGTTTACTGCACAACTAATTAGTCTACTGTGCAGTAAACATCTTGTGTAGATGTGCCCAGCCAGTAGTAATTGTATTTACAAGTTTATAATGCCATTTTAGAAAAGCAGCATTTTGTTTTTGAGAAATAGTGGGTGTGTTTACACATTCATTAATGAACCGTGGTTACTGTGTATTTAGTTTAGTACTTAATGAACTACTAACTAAATGTGCAGTAACTAGTTATTGCACAGTAGTGCTGATACAGTTTTTTAGTGATGCTTGTTGCATAGTAGCCTAATACTACCGCGCACTAGCTTATTAGCAGTTTTTGCCTGGCACGCTACTGCGCATTAAGCATCTCATGATGGGCCCACTCTGATGTCAACATGATTGATATACTTAGTTGATAGGTTCTTCATTGTCAGTTTTGTTTTCGGTCATTTAGCTGTCAGTGTGGAGTATCCAGAATGCCCTCCGTCTCCCTCTTGCATCCGTGGTCATAACAACCCTTGTGGCTATGTTTGTTCCCCACTGCCAGAGTGAGTATTTATTTCATGCATAAAGTAAGATCTTTTTAACATCTTGTTACCTTCTGTGCACAAAATGTATATATGATCCATTTCACTTTGTTATTGCATGTTTTCATGGGGTAGATGCTCAAAACTTAGGTAGTGCAATATGTAAGCCAGGGGGACTACAGTGACAAGTTGAATCGGGCTATTTATGTATCCTGCATTCCTTTAATAGAAGCAAGACGTCAGTATTTGCATCTTATAGATTATAACTGATGCTGGATAAATGCAAACATTAATTGAAGGCTTCTGTTCCATTTCTGACAGGAACCCAGAACATTCCAAACTAGTTGTTTTTATCCAGCCAGAATTGGGAGGAATCTTGCCTCATTCAGTGGTGGAAACAGCATTGCCAACTATCCTCATAAACTTAATCACTGATACAAGGGCTGGACTAAAGGCATTAAATAAGTAGACACCTTAGTCAAACATAAAGAGAAAGATCCTGCACATTTGAACAACAAGCAGCTGTTACCCAAGTTCATTTTATAAATAAAATATCCATAGCTTAGTTTTAAACGTGGTCTAAACACAGAAAGCATGCATGTAAAACTTAGTTTAGTGTACTTCTGTTAAATGCTAAATTATGAATCAGTGTCATAATAATTGTTTCATTGCTTTACAGGAAAAGGTTTTTTGAACAAGATTTAATTAGGACTTGCATTGAGTTGCCATCAAAATACATACACGAGTCAGATTTCAGAGCAAGTCAAAAGTAACGACACACTGTGATGTACTTTGTAACACACTAGCACTTTATTGTATAAAGCTACCGTGAAATAACTTGATTATGTAAAATATCAGAAGTGTTGATAAGTATGTTGCACTGACAGACTAATCAATATTTTGCCATAGTTTTACATATGTATATTTTAAGCAACATGGCCTAGTTTTGTAACTCAAATTATTTAATTTTGACTCAAAGAAGTATTAGTAATTGTAAATACATTTATTACAAATTACATTCAAACAGTAATTAGCTACATTTTAAATGTCAAATTGTTCATTGGTAAGAATTTTTTTAAAAAAGAGAGGTGCTATAATTACTTCAGCAACTTAATGCTGTCCTTAAGTAACTTGTCAAAATGAGGTCCATATAAGTGACCTGATCAAGAGGGCTGAACATTAAGACTGGTTAGCTTATGATTGTTCATAAGAAAAGAAAAAATCCTGGAGTATTTATAAAACATTGGATTCATGGGCAAGAAATTGAGTTCTTGTATGTTATAAAGAACATCTCTTAAAGCATATGTGCTACTGTCTGCATCCTGCAACCAGCGAATCCAGGACATTCAGAAATGGAAAAGGGATTGTTCTCTAGCAGTTATGGAAGTAAGAATTAACATAAATAGCCATACATTTTCAGTGTGCCAACAGGTTCACAGGATCTTTTTCTCCACAAAGTAAGCATTTCCTGTATGTTAAGGGTTTAATAAAAAAGGATTTAGCAGTAGAAACCAATGCCTACTTAATACAATTTGGCTGATACAAGAACAAGTCTCATTAAGTATCTGCAACTTTTCAGTGACTGTAGCTTTTCAGTGAGGATAATACAACTGGAAGACTCATCAAAGAAAAAGGGAAAGAATGAGGTGGGGAGGTGGAAACCAGGCCTATCCTTTACTTTGGACCAAATAAAATACATAAGTCTGCTACTTTAACAAAAGAACATGTAGTGTTAATGAAGCTTTTCATTGCTGAGATGGTCTTAGTGAGTTTTTATGTACAGTCATAATGTTACAATGTAAAAGTTTCTTTATTGTAAAAGTGATTGACTTCTAAGTGCCCGTTCTTGTGGCAATTTTGTTTTATCTGAAATTTTTTATGCCAATCATCTCTATTATAAACACAGTCATCAGTTTGGTTTAAAATACCGTAGTAAACTGTTAGACTGTGATGAACACAGTGGTGCATTCTTTTTTCCTTTGCTTGTTTTTAGCTTTTCACATGGTTTATTCAAGCGCGTTTTGGAAATGGGCTCTTGATTCTTCCACTCAGCTAGTAGTTCCTTCTGTACTTCTGTAGGTAGTTCAAAAAAAGTCTTTGGGTCAACATTAACAGGGAATACAATTTTTGCTTCGTGTGATTCTTGTCCTCTAGAACTCTCAGCCTGAGAGAACTTTTCAAGAGCCTGTTCCTGTGCGCCTGAAAAATGAGGCTGCAGAAAAGGTTGTTGGCTTTGCAGGCTTGAAACAACTGAGTCTTTCTGTTTGAAATGGAGTGATTTTGTGGGCTCTTGTTCTACGCAGTCATCCATTAGGGAATTTGCAGGAGTACAACCTGGAGTAGATCTCTGTACCATGGCTGTCACTGGCTCAATGGTAGATGTAAAGAATTCGGTGTGCGCTGAGAAGCTGATACTATGATCTACTTCATGGAGATTTCGGAAAGTGTTTTGCATTTTTTCTTGTGCAAAATATGGTGGTGCTTGTGTAGATGCAAGTAATGGTGGGCCCAAAACATTTTCTGTATGAATCCTTCGCCTGCTACTACCAGAAATAATTTCTTCTTTAATATCTACTGGAAGCTGACTGAAGACTTCCTGGTCAATACCAGCAGGAAGCAAGTGAAGTGGGTACTCGGGAATTCTTGTTTCCTCTGTGAAGCTTTTGGTTTCTAGTGAAGGTTTTCCGTCTGTTGTATTTCCAGTTCTTTCAGCTGGTGCAGAAGTGCAACAGTGTGCCTGGTCTTGTGGAACACTTTCCATTTCCTGTGGCATGAAATATATTATTTAAATTACTATAAAATAATTAAATGGGTGTCATTCAACAAGTAGCATTTCACAAATGGTGAACCTGTCCAATATTTTTTTTCCCAAAGAGTAAAAAAAAATATGCTCCATATTCCACCAGGTACTCCATATTGTTTTAATCCCATTTTATATTCAACAGAGCTTTTGACAAGCTTAAATTGGAATCCATTTTCTAAGGAACAGATACTTAAAAATATTTTCATTGAAGTTTCTGAATTTCTGAAGTTTCTGAAACATTAAACTATATGTCTCTTCATACTGCTTGGCAGACGAGCTATAACAAAATTACTAAACCTATTGAAATAGTTCTTGTATTCTGGCTAGTCCTAATATTTCACTAATGTTTGAGTTCACAGAGTTTTTCATTCTATATTAGAGCAAAATGGAAGGAAACTTTCTGAAACATGTTCACAGAAAAACATGACAGCCACTAGTCCAGTGGCCAGATCACACCCCTGGGGTATAGAAGACTTAGACTTTGCTCAACAAAATTAGGACTTGAATTTGGGTATCCCACATAGTCCAAGTGAGTGCTCTAACTATTCTCCATATGGGGGTGAGTTTCTCTTTCATGAGAGAGTCCATCCTGGATGGGGAAAACTTCCTGATTAGTGTCATCAAAACAAATGTGTTCACAGGTTTTAGGGGTGTAGGTTGTAGCCATGTTGGTTTAAGGACATGGGCAGACAAAGTTATTTGGGTAAATCTGATATATTTTATTAGACCAACTCAAATAATTGGAAAGTTTTTTTTTTTTTTTCTTAGCGAGCTTGCAGGTATAAAGACCCTTTGTCAGGTTGAGAGAGCATCTGCAGTTGGTGCAGTTCCATCCAGGAAGAGCACATACCAACTGCAGATGCTTCCTCAGCCTGATGAAGGGTATTTATACCCAAAAGCTTGCTAAGAAGAATTTTTCCAATTATTTGAATTGGTCTAATAAAAGATATCAGACTTACCCAAAGAACCCTGTCTTTGCTGGTTTTAGTCTTTTCTAACAAAGAAAAGGTTTCATTAAAATTCCCAACCAGTTCTACTATTGATGCACTCTGTAAATACTTAAAACTACCACCAAAGACAATTAAAAGGGCTAAACATTCAAATTGCAGAAAGTGGGAATGGAGCTTTGGCACTCAAGGGTACTATCTGAGCTTGAGTAGTCACAGAGAGACTGGGTGGAGAGATAACAAAACTTGATTTAAGAACTGATGCACGATGTGTGACAAATTAGGGACGCTAAAGAAGGCTGTCTGTGGGCATGTGCAATGAAGAAACAGAAAGGACCAAGAATAAAGCTTCCTACTTTGCATTTACTCATCAAGTGAGTAATTGCAAGAACTTAGTAATTATAGAAACGCATATTTGCCCATGGAAACTGCAACTTGTGGTCGTACCTACTTGTATGTATCCATATTTCGTGCATGTCTAAAGACCTACATTTTGTTTACTTAATCTCAAGTTTCTAAATTCCAAGTAAATCTCAAATGATAAGCAATAGAGTGGCTCACAAATACTATGAATTAAATAAAGGTCTGGGCTAAAGTCTTGGCCCAACTGAAGATATTGAGAGCATATGGAAACAACACACACTCACTCTCTCTCTGTTTGAAGGTAGCCTTATTGTTAACTATTAAAAGGCAAATTAAGGACACTAACAAGTTTTAATTCAAACCAAATGTTTAAGATGTTTTCTGAGAGAAAATCTGCTTTAGTTCAAGGCCAGTTCTATATCTTGTTGTACAGCTCAATTATACAAGCACTTGGTGCTTAAGTTGCTTCTTAACTTTATAATTAGAGCACCTAAATAAGCAGCCTGTTTTTAGAGCACACAATAGCTCTCAACAAAGCTCATGGGAAACCCAAATTTATTCACTTATTTTTGGAAACATTGGCTTGAGTGCCTTTCTCCATAAACTCCTCTCTCTACCCCAGAGAAATAAGGTTTCATAACCTAGTTTGTCCCATTCAAGATATGCTAATTAAAACTATCCAAGGAAGAGAATCATGAAAACACATCTTAGGAATTGTATTTATTCAGGAGAGTTTACAGAGGTCTTCATTTTTACCACTAATTTGGGACCAGATATTTGGGACTATAAAACTTGGAAGCAAGTACTACTTAAAAATGATTATACAGACTACAGCAAATATATTGTCCTATTCTGAATTTACTGCATTTTTTCAATAACTGTCAACTTACTTGAATACATGTGCAAGCACTTGCATGGGGTGATGTCCGAGTTAGATAAAATCCAATGGATCCTCTAGTGCAACTAGGCAGGGCTTTGAGATTGGAAAAACAGACACTCAGAAGGGTAATATGAAACGGCATCTCCACGTTTATCATCTTTCGAAAAAGCTTCATAAGTATAGCAACCAGTGGGGACACAACATCATAGGTTCCTAAATAGGAAATTTGACACAAAGCACAGTTTAATCAAAACTTCCTGTACAAGACTGAATGGAATTAAGATTTAAATAGGTATGTATTTAATCAAGACATTACAGGCTCACTCTTAGGAGAAAACCTGAACTTTCAGTACTTTGTACAAATACAAAATAAGGGTAAGTATTAATGTAAATATTTGATGGACTAAATATATTCTTAAAATTTTCTAAGGATTTGTCACAACATTTATACCCAGTAAGGAGATTTTTATTTGACTCTTTCAAAAAAACAAAGACAAGGTGATCTATAAACTGTATTTACATGTTGATGTTTTTAAAAAGTGTTTGTGAAAAGTGCTGGACTAACAGCTCTCAAGACTTATGCACAGAATCATTACAATATAGCCATTACCAACAGAAGTGCTCCTTTTCCTGCCCTGCCTTTCTCGAAGAGGCGATGTGAAAATTGGAAAGATGGTCAATATAAATGCATAAAATTAAGCCACAGTCCTGCAACTAAAAAATCCCAAAGAAGCCACAAAGGGCCCCAATATATGCAACTATGATAAAAACTGCAACATGTCTACGATGCCCACTAATTTTACACTGAGACCACAAAACTTACTTTACAGTAGATTGCAGCAAGGACAATTTAGGTTGCACATTACAAAGAATTTTCTCCCCTATGAGGGTGATGAAATATTGAATACCTAGAGAGGTTATGGAATCTTTATCCTTAGAAGTTTTTTAAGAATTTTGGTCATCTCTAGTCCAGAACAGGTTCAAACCGGTAATCTAGAGGTGAAACACTCTAACCCTTTATCAATTTATGTTGATGATTATGATATTGTATTAGCTTCTAATATTAACTAAGCCAGAAAGTTTAATGATTCTGCATGTTAATGAAGAGGCTGGCCAAGTATAAGGGAAGGGAGCGGGGAACTAAATCAAATGGCAACCAAAAGTCTGTAATCTGTATATGGGTTGGAAGCCACTTACTTCAGAGGGAAGATGGCATCTTTGCAATATACCACTGGATAAAAAAGTGCATCAGGAAGAAACTGAAATCTTACAGATCACCCACCCAACTAAAATTTAATTTACTTAAGCAAGTACTTTCTTTTATGGTTTACTGCCTGTTTTTTAACAGGGAGGAGTTAAATATAACTCAGGTTTGTCATCATGAGGGTAAAATGTAGACAAGTACGTTTTGCGTCTAGGTTCACACACTGTCAAGACAGTCCCTTCAAGGCCTGGGTAACAATTTACTTTCTTAAGAAATAAAAGTTATTCTGGTCATCAAGTTCTGTGTTCTTAGTCTGTCTCATCATGATATAGCTGTCATACAAAAATCACTGAAATATTTTGAACTGAAATGTGGAAACACTGTTAAGAAACTTTTAAACAGCCTTTACCTGTCCCAAATTTCTGGATGATGTGCGGTGGAATAGGGCATTGACGACTCTCCCGATTAAACCATTTATTAGCTAGTGAAAACTGACGAATAGCTAATCTTATTGTATGTGGTTTTCTTCCATCACTGTGTATTCTAAAAGAAAAAATATAAAGTGTAATTAAAATGAACACTAATTAATTTGTATTTTATTCAGCCAATTACTGTAAAAGGAAATGTATTTCTTCTGGTATCCACCAAGGAAGTTGGACAAAATAATGGTATTTAATATAGAGTATAATGAGTATGGCCTTAATTTTAGTTTTTCTGCCTCACTTTCCCTTTATTGAAATGAAGCATTTTGATTCTTCCTAAATCAATTCTACTTATTATCAATCTTATAATCTCCATTTATTTCTTCACCATTTTAAAGACAGTTTCCAATAAACAATTCCAATAAATACAGCTAGAGATTTACAAAGTTGAATTTGTTTCAATCTCTTATAAGAAAAAAATCCAAGTATCTCATTCTTAAAGTGAACTCCTTTGCAGAAGTGCACTGCAGAATACTAAAACATGGTTCTCAACCTGGAGAACGTGATCACTTTGCAATTGTAAAGATATTCCCATATTAGAAAGCAGTCTTGCTTTGCTATGTAGAAGTTTGGGAATAATAACTATACTAGAAAATTTTGCTTGAGGGGAGAATTCTGCACAGGCAAAGTGAAGATGAACTTATCTTTTTGCTATATTTTTGATAATTTTTTTTGGAAAAGACAATCATAAGGTGCTGTACTTTGGAACTGTTGGAAACAAAAATGTGTTAAGTTTTCTGAACATACAAGGTTATAGATACATAAACGCAGGGCAAAGCCTAGAACAATGCATACTAGGCTGTGTACAGTACTGGAAAGTGTGAGAAACAAACATGCTCTTCACTGAAAAGTTGGTATTTGGATGCATGACAAAACCTTGATTCAACCCCACTGTATGTCTGCTACCGTAGGAATGGGGCTAACCTGCTTTTAAGGGATGTCTTGTTTGTTTGCAGCTTTCCAAAATCGGGACAGCTTGACTTGGCAACGCTTAACTAATTCCTGTGTTCCTGGCCTACGAGTCTTTAAATTGAATAGGAAGACTGTAAAGCTCAGTTTGCAAAAACACTAACATACAAATGTGCTGCTTCTATTTTAATGTATTCAGAACGCATTCTGGCATTGAGATTATACCCCTTAGGACCCAATTTGCCTTTTATTGCTAATACTTTTTTCACTCCATGAAAATATCATGACTCCAGAGGTGAGTTTAGCTTCTCTTCCTCTTCCTCCTTCCTTTAGTTTCGTAGCTTGCGTTTCTTTCTTTCATTATCTAAAAGGCTTTGAAGTATCTTCCAGAACATAAAGATGCAGACATTTCATTGAGGATTTTACAATTTAGACTAGATGAAATGACGTGAAAAACACTATTACAAAATATAAAGGATGGTGAGGGTGGAGCAGGATCAAATCAGGGTTTGGAATGTAAAGAGGATATTTCCCTTCTCTTTTTAAATGTAAGTAAATCAATGTATTAGTTGCCTAATCTTATATGCAAGTTGTGGTAGAAGTGAGATGTACTTTATTGAAGTGGGTGGGACTTACAGATAAGAGGCAGCATGAAAAGAAATGCAAGACATTTACAGAAGAAGGGAACAAATGGGATTTTTAAGATGGACAGACAGACAAAGATTTTTGTGGGTGATATCTTTTATTGGACAAGCTGCATACTGGAACAGACCAACAATGTTTGGAAGAGAGACAAGATAAAGAGACAAACTCAAACATTCATGGATGTTGAAACAAATCGGCTTACATCGAATGCAGCAAAAATGGGAAGTCAGTGGAATTAATCAATCAGGAATGACTATGATCTCAGCTACATTCGTGATGTGGTTCGCAGTGGTACTCAAACTTTTTTGTACCAGGACCCACGTGTAAACATTGGCCAGTCCTGACCCAGTGCCCCTCACTCCTGACCCACGGCCTGCCACCCATAGGCCTCCAATGTATGGGACATGGGGGGCCCCCAAGCAGCTCCTTGCAGGCTGTGTCTCTAACAGTCTGCAAGGGAAAAGCCACGGTTTCCCACGTTTTTCTCCTTTAACAAAGAATCAATTTTGAAAGTTTGTTGATCAGTTTAAGTTTGTTCACAACCCTTTCATATATTCTTATGACCTACTTTTGGGTTGTGACTCAAGGGTTGAGAAATGGTGGTTTATAGCAAGTCAGAAAGGAAATGAGGGGAAACAATGTTGTCATGAGTGAAGCAGCAGGAGATGAATATTTCCTTGATGTGAAAGGTAAACAAAAGTGAGAAGATGAAAATGACCTCAGGTTATAGGAATAAGTAACAGGAAGGATGACACTGTCTACCATAAAAAAAGCAATAGAATGGAAGATAAGGAATACAGTTTTAGCCATAGGAAGCATACGCTTATGATGAAATGGTTAGGACATGTAAGAGTTGCAGGAGACAAATACATGACTGTTGTGGAGGACACATTTCATGAGCTGAGAGAAAAAGGGTAGAAGGATCAGTGGAACCTCTAGGAAAGCAGACTGAGTTTGAAGGGGCAGCATTTTAAGTTGAGAGACAAACCTTACATATGCCCAGTGTGTCCTTTCAGGTCACAAATTCAGTCAGCAATAACAAATGAAGACAGTCACCTGTCTAAAAGATTAGTGAGTAATTCTTCAATTTTCTTTTTAACTTCTACTTCTGATGAACATTTTTTAAAGGAATCTTCATCACTAAAAGACTAAGACAAATACAAGAGGCATTTCAATTTTGTGTATTACCAGGTGACCAAAAAACTTCAAAATCGATAAAAAGAAATATTTTTTTTTTCTCCAGACAAGACGCAATTAATTTGGGAAATGTATGTCCATAAGGCCTAGAATTTAGCAGAATTCTAAGAGGAATGTACCCTCTGTCCAAATAATAAGAATGTTCTGAGTTATAACAGTGAATGCATAAAATATGGGCCACTGGCCAAATCAAGCATATCAATTCCTGAACTCTATGTATCTGTATTTAAACTAGTTCAGGAAAACTGTATTCAAACAGGGAAATCTTTCCCCTCATGTATCGGGGAGAGCAGCAGGGAATAGGAGATGCCCTATTTACTAGGGCACCCCCTGGAGTAACCAGTAACAATGGCCACAAATTGACGGAGAGCAGATTTAGGTTGGACACTAGAAAGCATTTCTTCACAATAAGGGTTGTCAGAATCTGGAACGGGCTTCCAAGGGAGGTGGTACTCTCCCCTGCGCTGAGAGCCCTTCAAGAGGAGACTGGACAAACACCCAGCTGGGGTCGCCTGACCCCAGCACTCTTTCCTGCCCAGGGCAGGGGGTCGGACTCGATGACCTACTGAGGTCCTTTCTGACCCTAACATCTATGAATCTTTGTGTACCTGTGGAGGTCCAGAGGGGGTCACAAGAGAATCATCCTCTCCACAGCTGAGTTTTTGGATCCGCTCAGCAACTGTAACTCCCAGTTCCTTTTCTAATATTTCAGGAGAACAGGTTTGGAGATCACGTATACTACTGAGACCCAGCAACTCAAGACGCTTGGTAGTCTTAAAGCCGATGCCTAGGTAAAAAAAGGTACATAACTTAGGTAAAAATTCTCTGCAAAACACTATAATAGACGAAATATGGAAGTTTATTTGTTAAAGATAAGGTTACAATATATATATTATGTAGAATATTAGTAAAGTGTTTTATTTTGAATTGAACTGAATATATATTGCATCAATACATTAAAATACTCATTTTCCAAAATGTAAAATGCCCAGCTATACATCAATTTTAGTTACACTCTTAGAAGCAACATTCTCAGATAGCGTTAAACAAAACTTTAGGATTTACCAAGGAAATTAGAGGGCGATACAAACATTTACATGTTTACTTACATTTCTAAAAACATCTGAATTCCAAGTATTTCTAATGTATCTGCACCCTCAGGGTTACAGCACTTATGGCACAAATGCAAAATGAAAAGAATAAGAAAACAAAAAATACAAGTAATTTATTTTCATTGTCTAAGATCTAGGTTGACTATAATAAAAAAATAAAAAGAGTGAAAACCCAGATTTTGAAATATGCAGCTTTAATTAACACAGTGTACATGTATTAATCTGTTTAATTAATACTTGTTTAATTAACGCATTAACCAAATATTATCTATAAAGTATGTGTGAAAGCTGGTGGCACCAGTCTCTTACCCGGCACTTTTCTGATGTGATCAAGGCTTTCTATTAGGTGGTGACAACTCTCAGGCAGAAGTACTGTCTGTTGATTTGGTTTAAAGGTACCAGATACTAGTTTTGATAGCAATTTATTAGAAGCCACTCCTGCACACCCTGTAAGACCCAGTCTGTTGTGCATGGTTTCCCTCATTTCTGCTGCAATCTGAGATCCAATGATAAGTCTTACATGCATCATATCTTGTAAACAGACAGCTGTAAAGACAAAGATGAGCGCTGATGAATATGCTAAGGATCGCTCGGGCAAGGATTTTTGTGGGTGGTATCTTTTATTGGACCGACTGCGTGCTCAGGACAGCCTTAGACAAGCTGTTGAATGTAAAGCATTCTTCATCAGTTCACAACAATCTGGAATTAGAGATTTGGAAATATTTGTTTAATTACAACAGAGGAAGATTTTTTTCCCTTCAATTATTCACGTAGGATTGTTTTTCATTAAAGTTCATATTTAAGACAGCTCCTTCACACCATATTAAAAAACTGTAGCAATAGCATCAGGTGATGATATCACCTGAACCAGTAAGGATACATTCTTCTGTGGTTCATTTAAGAATATAAATCTTATTACTTCAACTGCATACAGCTGTGCAGAGGAAGAACGTATTTGCCAGTCCAACTTCTACCTTCATATCTGGTAACTGCCCTTTAATCTTCTTCCACTACACTCCATAGGAAAACTTTGTTCCGTTTCTTCTCTACATTAAGGATAATTTGACTAAGTGCCAAGCAACTGACAAAGAGTAATTATAACAAATAATATCCTTAAAACTAACTGTTACATGAAGTAACATGAAAGTTGTTACTTTGACCTTGATCAAACTGGATGTTTAATTCTGTATTTATTTATGTATTTTTACAGGCCACAGGAACAAAAACATTTATTTTTCCAAATCACTGTGCGTGACCAACTCATATGCCAGTTAGAATAACAAGATTCTCACTGTATGAGAATATGCAGCTCAAGTTTTGGACAGTTTAACTGTAGACAGGATAGTATTACATGTGGAATAAGAAATGTGCTGCCATGAAGTTTTGAAAGAAAATTTATTAAACCTACAATTCTATTCCCAAATCTACTAGTATTTAATAATAACTTTTTCACAAAATAAGGAATATCCACTCACATTGATCATTATACACGTGACCACACACAGACACTTTGGATGATCCATCCCTTTGTAGCTGTCCTAGTTTCTTCTCTACCATCTCTGTAATATCCACAAAATTTTCATCAAACCCAAGCCTTTCCACCAGTGGACTAAATTCTTCTAATAGTTCTATGGAAACAAAGCAAAGCATATAACTATGTAGTATAATAATGCAAACCAAGAACTCATATTTATACTCACAATCCATAGTGAATTTCCCATTGACCTCAATGGAAGGGAAGCTTTCATAGAAATCAAGGAGCAAAACACAGCCCTTAACTAATAAACATGCATTTATTCTGTACCATATTGTGTTATACAGCACATGGTGAAAATGACTGCTGCTATTTAGGCTGCTATATCTGTCTTTTGTTCTTCTTCCTCCCTCGTTTTCTTTTGTTTCTTTTTCTATGTTTTCAGTTTTTGACCTCTGCAATACTTCTTCTGTAACAAATACCAATTCCTGATCCTGCAGTCTTTGTCCCCAACTCCTAGCCCCCTTCTATCCATTAGAAACCATGAGCAATGCTGACATAATTTTGAAGTCAAATACAGGAACAGTATTTGACTTCAAGATACAAACATCATGCTGGGCCATATAAATACATCAGCATCCCACAGCAGGCATTTGTTTTACAAACCTAATCTAGATAATGATGGAGTCCTACTGTTTAGTTTGTGAAATCTAATGGAATCTCAGGCTGAGATGACATGGCTACAAGCCTAATGACAACACACGAAGGCCTGTGTCAGATCAGAAATGTTAATTCAAGAAAATGCTCCCCATTATAATAAGATATGTGCAGCACTTATTCCACCTTATTAAGGAGTTGTTGATTGGTACCTGTAACCTTGTAAGACATTTCCCTGTAAGGAGTTAAGTCTTCTCCATTAACTAGTATCAGCTGTGGACATTTTTCCTTAGCATCTCTGACAGACATAAGTTTCTTAACTCCAAGTTTTCTAGCCTCATAATTGCAGGTTACAACCAAGTATTTCTGTTGTACACCTAAAGACAAAGTTAAAATATGAGAGATTCATTTATTTCATAGCCATGCCAAAACATGTTCCTTTACTTTCATGCCACTATTAAAAATCATAAGGCAGAAATTTAATGTAATACTGAAAAAAGAATCACAATCTTATTTTCTTGTATGAGACTGAAGAGCGCATAACCAGTTTGAATGTTATTTTATGATAATGACATTTCATTTCTTCTTAAATACTAGTGAACTTTCACTTACAGGGCAATCTTCTTACTTTTACCCTTTTCATGCAATCTGATCCATACAATCACATCCCTACTACAGAATTCATGTCACACTTCTCCCCCACCATGGATCAATTATTTCACATGCAATAAGGCCAATATTTTTAAAATGAAATGTCTTTCAAAACCAAGCAGAAAAAATTGTGAAATATTAGTATCTGTGAGTTTAAAAAATATTTGTCTTTCACACAAAAAATATTTGTCTTTACATGTACTATATGCGTGTAAACTAAAGAGCAATTAACAACAAAGCATAAATTTACCTAAAGGCTTCTCTCTCAATTCAGGATTATGGATCATTTCTACTTGTGCATAAAAGCAATCCAGGTCAATATGCACAATCACTCTGTGTGCTGTACTGCCTGCTGCCAAAGCCCTTGCCATGGTTTGCTGCAATGAAAATATGCACCGAAGTTTATAACATACATTAAACAACTTCTTAGAACGTTATTGATGCTGCTAAAATCTTTGCCCATTAAAACTACATTGGTAACCAAAAAGCACATGGAAAAGTACCATTTCTAAATTGTACACCAGTTTTGTCATAAGCCCTTGGCATGACAGTCCGTTATGAACAGGAATTTAGCATACCACCGGCCACATTCGGCGCTCCCATTTAAAGCAGTTATCATCAAACTTGACTTATTGTTCATACATAAATATTTTATATAATAATGTTTTTGACATTTTATATAATAGTTTTCAGCTTGATGATAGTTTAGAAAATTATCTGTAGAAAATGTGTACATGTTTTCTTCTGTTCTGTAGATCAGGCAAGCACAAGAATGACAGCATCAAATGCAGTTGGACCAACCTCTGAGTACAGCACTTTTTACCGCATCTACAATTTCAGTTTTGATTCTCCTGCTTTACAAGAGACATTTCTGTTTGTACTGTAGGAGAATCAGCTTGTGGCTTTCACCATTAAAGCCCACAAACTGACCATCAACCAAGTATCAAACCTATGAACAGAATGCTGTCAAGGGCAAAAAGCAAGTGGAAAAAAAACAGTTTTAAAACCACTTTTATGGTCTACTGACTCCAGGAATTATTTTTAGTTGGGCAAATGCAAACTACTCAAACTGAAAACTGATTTGCAAGTTGCCACTGTCCACTTATATGAACCAATGCTTCATTTTACTCGAGCCCTCCTACTGAATCATGCTTCATTTTACTCATCAGTAGCTGTAACTATGAAACGATGGCTGTACAGTCATTTGGTACTTGCATACAAAAGTACTAAATGACTGTGCAGTAACTGGACTTAGTGCCTATTAGCAATGCCAAACAGCTCTTTCATGACGCGACTGTGCAGTAGCCTGCGACTACTGTGCGGTAGCATCACGTCACGCTTTCTGCCATGTGCCGCTACTGTGCAGTCAGTGTCTCATGTAGACATGGCCAGTCTGAAGTCAGCTGAGCTACCTATGGGAGTAGAGCTCAGCACCGCTCTAGGGCAGCAGGATCTGCAACTTGAAAGGAAAAACATGTCTACGAGTCTTTGTTCTTAAGCCAAAAATTGACTTTTAAAAAAAAAAAGAAAAGAAAGAAAGAACGGAACTGCTGATTCACGAGAACAGCAGCTTTCTGTTCTTTAACACAACCCCTACTCTGCCATCTCAGGGTGGAGACAGATCTTGTCCAATTTCTCATCTGGGTCGCCTTAAAAATACTTTGTTGACAAGGTTCTGCTTTGGATCAAGAGCAACCTGAAGCCCAATCTGATCAATCTTGTGAAAGGCTGAGAAAAAGACATCATGGAGTAGGACAACAAAAGGCATTTCGTAGTCACAAGATGCGGAGCATCGTCGGGAACAGGAGCATCACCCGCACAAAAGACAGTCATGGGGGTGATTTGGGGCAGCTCCCAGAGGTGTCATCCCTGGACCGTCCACCCAGGAAGAACTTTCTGTGGTTTAAAGCACTTGTCCCGGCTCAATGTTAGGCCCTTGAGCCGCACTACTCTCCCCATGAAGGTGGGTGGCCGCACAGCTCTGTCCCGCCCCCGCCTTGAAGCTGGGCGAGCACCACGCGCCTCAAAACCAGGCCCAACCTGGGCCCCGTTACTGCGGGGACGTCTGTTACCTCGCGGCGTTCTGCGCTCAAGCGGCCCAGCCAGGCCGGCCCCGCCTCCGGACCAAAAGGGCCTCCCGGGACAAGGGGCGACCCGCCCGCTACGGACCCCACCCCCAGGGACGCTACCACTGCCGGGTCGGGCTCCACCCATCCACGTGTTTACGTGGGACCGCCGCCTCCGCCGGGAGCTCCATGCGGCCGCCAGCTGCCCGCCCCCGCCGGGGAGGCCGACCAGCGTCGTCCCCGGAGTGTGCGCCGTCAGCGGGAGGGCCGACCGGCCCCGTCCCCGGAGTTCGCCAGCCCCCGCCCTCGCCTCGCTCCTGGCAGGGGCCGTGTCCGTGTGCGTGTCGTGTGTGTGACTCGTGCGTGGGGTCGTATGCCGTGCTGTGTGCATTGTGTCATATGTACCCCGTGTTGTACATCATGCGGATTGTGTCGTGTGTCATAATGCGTCGTTTGTCGCGCCGTGTTCATTGTGTTGTGTCACAAACGTATGCTTGGTTGTACCTATTCAATCATGTGTCCCACGTCATGCCGTGTGCATTGTGGACCCTGCGTCCTATGTCATGTTGTGCGCGTTGCGTGTCGTGTCTGGAGTGTCCTACGTACTACGTGTCGTGTGTCAGTCGTGTGTGGGGTCCTGCCCTGCGTGTTGTGTAGTGCGTCATAATGTATCATAGGTCGCGTCATGTGTATGGTCTGTGTCGGGTTGTGCCTTGTGTGGCGTCGTGTATGTTGAGAGGGTCAAATGGTGTGTCGTGTGTCATATGTACCGTGTGTCCTATGTTGCATCGTGTACATTGTGTGTCTTGCTGTGCCGTGTGAATCGTGTGGGGTCCTGCCCTGCGTGTTGTGTAGGTGGAGTGTGTCATATGTATTGTAGGTCATAGCTCGCATCATGTGTATAGTGGTCTGTGTCGTGTTGTGCCTCGTGTGTGGCGTCGTGTATTTGTGTGTGTGAGTGTGTGCCTAAATCATGGGGGGGTGTCTTGCATTATGCTGAGGGGATCATATGCAGTGTGTGTGTGCAGGTGCGAACTGTGTGGGGGCCTGCATTGTGCGTTGTGTATGTTGAGGGGGTCATATACATTGTGTGAGCGTGTGTCTGAACTGCATATGGGGCCTGCATTATGCACGCTGAGGGGGTCATACATACACTCTGTGTGTGTGTATGTGTGTGTGTGTGTGAATCGTGCGTGGGGTCCTGCCTTGTGCGCCGTGTGCACGTTGAGCAGCTCACGCGCGCTGCTGTGTGGTGTGGTGCTCCGCATTGCGCGCGCACCATCGCACGCAGCGTGTGCCGTCTCGTCGTGCATTGTGCCGTGTCCCTGGAGCGTCACGAGCCCGTGCAGTGTGTGTGTGTGTGTGTGTGTGTGTGTGTGTGTGTGTGTGTGTGTGTGTGTGTGTGTGTGTGTGTGTGTGTGTGCGCGCGTGTGTGTGTGTGTGTGCGCGCGCGCGCACGAGCCAGGTCTCCCTCCCGCAGGACCCCGACTTCCCACCCCGCGCAGTCGCACTAGCCCGGAGCGGACCCTGTACGCACGTGCTGCCCCTGGCGCGAGGCGCGCTCTCCCCCCACCGGCCGCCGCTCTGCCCCGCCGGGCCGCCGCTCTATGGTCGGGGCGGGGCGCTCTAGCCCGGCGGGCCGTGCTCTATGGCCGAGCGCGGAACGCCGATGACTCGGGTTCCGCGGCTCAGTTACGGAAGCGGCGGCCGGGCAAGCAAGCTGCGCGCGCAGCCCGGGCTCCTGGCGCCGACCAGCGCCGCGGTCGCCATCGCCAGGGGGGTCCCGGCCCGGCGCGGCCCGGCCCGGCGCCGCCACGACGCCGAGGGGCAGGAGGAGGCGGAGGAGGAGCCGGCGGAGCCCCTTCCCCTCCCCGCGCCGCCTCGGGCCGCGCGCCCGGTGCATGGAGAAGCGCGGCAGGATGGACTGCCCTGCGCTGCCCCCGGGCTGGAAGAAGGAGGAGGTCATCCGCAAGTCGGGCCTCAGCGCCGGCAAGAGCGATGTCTACTACTTCAGGTACCGCACCTGCTGCCCCCCCGGGCCGCCCCCGCCCTGAGCCTCGGCCTGGGCAGCTACCCCTCCCCTCCCCAGCCTCCAAGACAGAAAAATAACAGAGCCGGTGTTTGGTGGCCCAGGAGCTGGCCAAGCCCTCTGGTGCATCCCGCTCCTGCGGCCCTGGGGTGGCACCCCCAGGCCTCTCGAGGGCGGGTTGTGTGCAGGCCCCACTGCAGTCAATTGGAGTCCGCGTGCCTGCGTGGAAATCTGCCGCAGGATAAGGTCCCCCAAACCCATGTGCTTCCTCCAGATCTTTGTACCAGGCTGGAGGAGCAAGTGCAGGTTTCTTGCAGATAATCACCAAAATAGCTTTTTTTTATTATTAGTATTATTATTATTTTTATTTTATTTTCTTCTGGGGAGAGGCCATAGGGAATAAAAAAATCCAACCAAACAAAAAACTTCCTTCTGGCAATGAGTGGGTGGGAGGGGGGGGAAACTTTGACAACTCATCCAGTAAATGGTTAACCAAATATGATCTATATCATTTGTATATAGGTTGTCTTGCATCTTATTTGAATAGGAGTCATTAAGAAAAATCTGATTTGGTTAGTCTATAAAGGTGCAGATCTGACTCACTTCAGATGAATGCAGCTAACTACTTCCTAGGAGAGGCTAGTGGCAAACTCCTGTCTCTTGAATAGGATTGGGGGGGGAAATCAAGTCTTTTTTTCTTTTAAAAAAGAAAGCTTTGACTCACAGAATGAATGGAGGTATTCTTGCAGTGTGAAGCGTTAGTTATTGTTACTGCAGCAGCTCAAAAAAAAGGAGCTGAAGTATCAAGCTGACTTTTATGCAGAACAATTAAAACTTTTGCAAGTTAGGAACATGTGAAAACAGAAAGTCTTGCCATTGTGTTAGTGTGTTAGTTATTACCATCAAATCATTCCAAGATAAAAAATGACTAATATTTCGTATTGCCTTCCATTTTTTCCTTTGCTGCCTTAGAAATAAGAAGCATGAGTTAGTTTGCTTTTCAGCAGGGAAAGGAAATACTCTTCAAAGCTTGATACCTTGGCTTCAGCGCACACTGTTACAAGTCCAGCCTGCCAGTGTCAGAGGAAACTCTTCTGCTATGACCTACATCCTACACACAGACATTTATAGATGTGTGTAATGAGTCACACCTGAAGCCTCTCAGAGTTTTAAGTAGCTTTTTAACTGAGGGTAGGGACAGAGGTGGGGTCCAGCTTTCTTTTAACTGACTGACAGCATTTAAAGCTTTTCTCTTTTTAACAGTGTGTGTGTTGGGGGAGAGGGGAGAAGGGGAAGGAGTAGTAAGAGAGACTACATATCTCCTATCATCTTTCTGTTTATTTAGAAATCACTTTGTCAGCATTTTATACAGGATCAGTTGACTTCTGCATTAACACTAAGCAAAAGAGAGCCAGCAATGTGTGTATGCATGCATGTGGAAAAGGAGCACTGATTTCCATTAGGTTTTAAAAATAAGTCACATTCAGAACCTTTATGAGGGAGTTTCATTTGCTATTGTTTTTGTATTACTGCCTTTGTTTGACTTGCGCTACTAACCATATGCTAATATGGTGGCACATGATTGGGTAGCATCTGTCATTGCTGTTAGCCCTTTGCATCAGCTTCTTCTTGCTGCAGTGCCTTCTTTTTATGAAGCCAGTCAAAAAGCTCAAACCTAAGGGCCTGTGATCTGATTCTGGTTTTCTGAATAGGTCATGTTTGGTTGTAGGGTCTGCACATACATTTTCTACATAAGACCACTATCTAGAGATTTTGGAGCAAGACACTCGTTCCTGATTTGATATAATTTTAATAGGTGGATTTAATTATTATCACCACCATCATCGTTAATATTGATAATTCTCTCCCTCAGACTACATGATTGCAGATGCCTATGATGTGACTAATTAATTGTAGATATACTTAATTTCACTAGTGAATTGTTTAGTCTTGTACTTACCTTCTTAGAAGTCTGGGGTCTTAATACTTTTTCTTTATTTAAGATGTGAATTGAAAAATGTTAATTTACATGCACATTAGTCTATGAGTTTTTAGTCCCGATTTTGTAGTGAGATGTGTGATCTATTAAGCCTGCGTGCTCAGCTGCAGAATTGTAGGCTTTTTTTTACTGGCAAGAAAAAGCAAGAACAATTTTTAAAAGACATCAATTAGCAATGAAGACTAAATACATATAGGTAGGTAAAATGAAGCCCTTGCAAGATTTAAATATGTTGCAGTCCACATGGTTTACATTTGGGAGTCCACTTTGTGTGAATTTGATATTTAAATGTTGTAAGGCAATCCTGATACAATTGTAGTTTAGGAATTTGATGATCGTGTAGCACAACTACTTATATTGTGTAGGACATTGTTTGCCCTTTCTTTAGATATGATACCAATTAGCCCTACTGATGTACATAGTATATAAAAATGCTACAGTCTTGGGAAGGGTTTCACTAACGGTATGTGTACCTCTTGCAGGTACACAAGACATCTGTGGGAGGTACATAGGAGAAATTGTGTAATGGCAGGTTTAATTTTCATTATAATAATATTTGGCATATAAGGGGTTAAAATATAAAACATGCTGATAGGGCAGGGGCAGGCAATTATTTTGGGTGGAGGGCTGCTTACTAAGTTTTGGCAAGTCATCAAGGGCTGCATGACAGACAGCCAAGGCAGATACATATTAATTCCCTAAATTTTTTAGGGGCCCTCTGGGCTGGAAAGAGTGGCCTGGGGGGCCACATCTTGCCCACCCCTATGGTAGGGGCATGCAGGCAGCTGGTAAATCTAGAAGTGGGGTGGTATGCAGTAAGAAAAAAATTGGCAGCGTCTGGTTTTAGCGCATTTATTCAAAACTTGGGTGAGGTAGAGGGAGTGCTTTGCAAATGCTATACTGTATAGCAAGTTTTAAGATCGTTTTTCTGAAGACTAAACATTGTGGGGGATGTTACTTTTTTGTCCATGTTGGAAACAATGTTAAAATGTTTTATTGCTACCTTGTATTGAAGATGTGGAGGGATCTGATCTTACCATTTTTGCCTCCAACATTCTGTCTTTTTTCATGGGAAAGTAGCTGAAACAACTGCTTCAACATTTGCACTTATTCTAGGACTGTCAGGAGTAATGCATATGTTTTGCCAAATCACCACAAATTTAAATGTAAAAATTTACCAAACAACGCATGACTCCAAGTTTTGTTATTTCAGAGGGTTACAAAGACTGAGTAATAACTTGTGTCAGGAAAAGTAGCTTCCTTTCAGTCATTTGCTTTATGTTCTTTAGTGAGTCATATAACCTTTTTACACCTCAGTTTTTCCATATCCAATAATGTTGATTTCAGGGAAATGTTCTGGTAATTAAATAATATTTGTCAAGTACTTTAAACGAATCAGTTGGAAGACATCAATGAATGTTAACCATAAATGTGTTAAAAATAGGGAAAAGAAGAAATGAGTTGACTTCGATTTTTTAGGTTAGGCATATGTTTTTGTTTATGATCAATGAGGATAGATGATGTTGATTTTTATTAAAAAAAGGAAAGGGAAGTAGTACAGAGAATGCAGTTGGTACACAGTTGATTCTCTGTCTTAGGTCCTGATCTTGCACCTAGCTACTATGAAACATATAGCATTTGTGCATATATTACTTGAATATTCAGCCTGAATATTTTTGAAGTTGATAGGGACTACTCATGCAAAACCAAAAATATGTTTTAAAACTTGGGGCATGGCATCTTTGCATCAACACAGCGTTGCATCTTTGTTCAGTTCCACCAGGTAATCACAGTAATTTAAAATGAAAGGAAAATCTGTTTTGATCCAGCAAGTTAAACTACTGTGGGCTAAATATTTTGAGGGTGAAAGATGCTGTGGCTCTTTTAAAAAGAATAGTTAAACAGTAGCATAAACTATATTGGTAATCTTGGTAATTAGCTACAAAGTGATTTTTCTTATGCCTCTTGTGATAGATAGCATGCATCTAATCTTGTATGCTTAGCCATATTTTATAACAGAGAAAATTTCCAAGCTGGCTGTAGCCAAGTAAAGTTGGTGTTTAATTATGCTCTTTAAAGTGATTGCTTATTAATGGCTCAACCAATCCACAACCTTTGTATTTTTAGAGTCCAATCTTCCTTAATGCAAATATACTTCTGGAGGAGAATTTACTTTCATTTCTACTCCTTCAAAGAAATGGGTTTACACAGGTGTCACAGTTTGAGGATAATGGGGTTTAAACAGATGTCACTGAGAGTCTAATGAGACCTACAGGACTTTTAGTGATGATATGTAGGAAGAAAAAACTAGTTCTTTTGTAACCCAGGCTGAGTTTGGAGGCTAATAAAATGCAAGCTACTCTACCACCGATTTGTAAACTGAATATATTTGGTACAAGAATCTGCAAGTCTAAATATATGGCAACAAAGACAGGAAATATGGAAAGCTAAGATGATATTCCCAAAGTAAACATACACTTTAAACTCTTAAACCTGTGCTTCAGGTAACTTTCTGAATGGCTAGATATGTGAGATGCATGTCTCAGTATGTCCATATACATAGTCTTATGGAAATTGTTCTTGTATATTGAGGGGGGGGGTTTGCCTAAAATAAGAAATCATTAGGATTGCTTGAAATAAGGCAACAGATTATTTGTTTTAGGACAGTGAGACAATCAGTTGCTTGAATTATTTAGATGTTTACGCTCACTGTAGAGTGCTAGAGAGGTCTGAGTGACATTTTACATTTGCAAGATCATGTGAACTCTGTTTGTGGCTATGCTGATTATACCATAAAACAGATGATCAGTTTGTATCGTATGAGGATGAGGAGGGAACTAGTTATTTAGACAACTAAGAAGAAAAGGCCTCCTGCTAAGAAGCATAGCAACTTAGTCATCAGGTCTTATGAATTCTGAAAACTTGTGGTTTAGTGTGGTATAGCACTTTGAAGACATTTTTTAGTTCTCTTATACTTTGAAAAATGAAAGCTTACTGAAGCTGAAGAACTAGGATCATATCATGACTCCTAATAGCATGTGTGTGTGCTTTAAACTAACGTATTATATCTATATAATGAGTCCTAGTATAGGTTATGGTGGTTTGAGGAGCTGCATTCAGATTGGGGAAGAGGGGATTGCCCTTTAACTCAACCAGGAAAAATAAAACTATGCCAAGCACATCTGGCCAGTATGATTGTAGTATTTGAATGCTTTGTTCTTTTTCAAAATGCCCCTCTGAAGGTGAAATAAACTACTGTGCCCATTTTGTGTCGTGGAACTGAGGCATAGGAAGGAGATGAAGAATATATCTGTTCTGCCTCTAGAGTGTCTTGCTCTTCTTGCTCTGACCTCAGAAACAAGGCAGTGAAGCTGCTCCAGCAGCATTGCTGCTATCACTCTTGATGGCTGAAGCACAACTCCTGAGACGGGCCAAAGCGGTCAACCATAGAGCAGCCTCAGTGTATCCTTTTTGGGTTTGGTGTGTGCATTGGGAGCAGGTAGCTGGAGCGTGTTTGTCAGTGGTGCTTTTGAGAACGCTGCAAAGGCGAGATCGATCTGCTGCAAGCGGCCTGCCCAGGGCCACACAGGAAGTCTGTGGTGAGGAAGGGACTTGAACTCAGGTTTCTGAATTTGTAAGCTAGTTTCTTTTTTCTCTATTAGCAAAATCCTCATAGGGTAGAGGACGCCTTAAACGTTTTAGAACTGTTTCTTAAACTCTGTCTCAAAAGCATTGCACAGTAAAAGAATAATTATGGCTTGCTTCTGCTTTTCTTTTCTGAAGAAACAGCTATTTCAAAACCAAGTAGTAGCTTACTCATGCTATTTGAAACGAAAGTGCCACTTCCAGAACAGGATAAACACCCTTTTTAGTAGTTTCTAATAGTTTTTTAAGTGCAACTATGGAAGCTGCTTCAGTGTAGGCACATATGCTGGTCAGATGTAATTTTGAAGCTGCTTCCAAATGTTTGTTTTGTGGCTTGATAGTAAAGCAAACTATTAAAAGTTTCCAACAACACTAGGATCAATTTAATTCTTTGCTTCTCCACTTCCATAAAAATGCACTTCAAAGTGCTGCATGCATCTTTTCAATAGACATAAACATGTAATTACCGCTGGCTCGTTTGCCGTTAAGTAATGGCTCAATCTTGTAAACCCCTTTGTTCTTATAGATACAGGCACTCTACGTACATGGAAGAAGTGGGGCCTAAATCTTTGGATGTTTTCCTCTATTCTACCTTGTTCAGTTGTCTAGAAATGCCAGCCTCAACCACTTGTTAATAGATGGGGGCATTCATTTTTATGCTGTTTTCAGTTTGAGGTATGGCCTCTTGCTTTGCGTGTCATGCCATCACCATCTCATGCTTCAAATCCCTTCTGCCTCTGTCCTTTTGTTGCTTAAAAAAACTCACTTCTGTGTGTGTAATAGAGAAACAATATTAAACTGGTAAGTTTATAGTGTGTTCAGTCTTCTGTGTGTGTGACTTAAAGTTTTTTATGGCAGTGAATGTCTTTAGAGTGTGTAAATGATAAAGTTTGCACTAGGCTGTTCTTCAAAACTATAGTTAAGGAACCCTGTCTGGAATCTGGTGAATTAATCCATGTTTTAAAACTTGACAGCTGAGGTAGTTGAATGTAGTTGTCCTTATTATCTATGAAGTTTTCAGGTCGTGCAGAGACTCTATAATACTGGGATTTCTAAGCAGTCTTTAGGCTTCCTGTAGCTGTCTCCTATCTTTAGTTTTAGAATATTAGATGCCTTCTGTTGCCTGAACTCTGTTCTTCTTGATGATGTTTTTTCTCAGTCTTTCACAAGCTTGATCAGATTGACTTCAGATTGCTCTTGATCCAAAACAGAACCTTGTAGACTGAGAAGCAATTTTACAAATAGTTAAAAATTCAATAAACATCAAGAGAATAACCTACTGACCCCCTATGACTTAATGCAGCAGTTTAAAGCAGAGAATGATACACAATTATAGAATAGAGTTGTATAAAAGTATGTTGAACATTTCTGAACTTACTTAAAGGTATGTCCATATGTTCTACCATTCATGAGGTGATTTATAGAAATGGAGACTCAATAAATTAGGGTTTGTGTACAGAAGGGCAGTTTTAGCTAAATGCAGAGCAAATGTTTGTAATGCCATCCATCCCCATTTCCAACAATTGAATAGAAGTCTGATTATCTGAGGGAACCAGTTTCCTTCTAGGCCACAGTAAAACCTAAATGTCACATCAGACGCACAATATTGAAGTTAAACAACATTTTGCTTGTAACGTTGAAAACTCAAAAGTTTAGGGCGTCAGAAAGAAGGTTGCATTTGCAACCTTAATTCTTGGTTACTATGCGTTCCACTCGAGACTTGCACAGGACCTCTGCTTGATTTTAGCATGCTGTTCATTTTAATGGGCACTTTCAGTCATTAATTTTATTTCTATTTTAATGCTTGGCTCTCTGCACTGAATTCTGCACATAATTCAAGCCCAGTGGTGAAGATAACATTATTCCTTTCCTCATGGGCTCTTCTGTGGTAGTCAACATTATAGTACTGTAGTAATTCTTTACTTCTCAAATGCCATTTTATCTTCACAAAACTTTCTAAAGGTGTGGGGAGGGGCAGGGGAAATGGGGATGGAGATCAAGGGTGACAGATGCATAGTTCTTGTTGGCTTCATTTGCACCTCGGCACTTGTGCTTTTCAGCCCTAGGGTATTGACTGGGGCACTGAGAAACTGAGGAACATTTGATTAGTTGTCACCTATGGGGAAATTTAAATATGGCTGAGCTGCCAAGAGTGATTATATGTTGTGACAAAGACAGGGATAAAAACGAATCCTGCAGGGCAGCATTCTGGTGGCTTCACTTCAAGACATTCCATCTCTCTTCCTGCTGCCCCCTGCCTTATTTTAATGTGCACCTTCCAACTTCTGTAACAGAGACAATGGGATTCCTGGTGACAACCACCTCCTGTGTTGCATAGTCCTAAGCATCCTGAGAGCTTGACTGTGCAACCTTAATAATGTTTTCTTTGTGATCACCCTCTTCCCCCCAACTTCTCATTGCTTTCCCTCTGCTCCCCTTCTCCCTGCAACAGTCTCAAAAAGTTTGGCCTCCTCTTGGCACCTGTGGGCTTGGATTGACCCCAGAATCTCTGTTGTTTCAGTTAAGAGCAACTAATAGAAAATTACACCCCACTACTGTGTGAACCAACACTAAAGGAGGATGAGAGAGACTTAGACACAGTTATTTCACAGATACTTACGGGCACTAGAAGAATGGTGGACTTCGCCTATCTTGCGTATCAATCCAGACTATGGAGCGGAGCGTGCAGTAGAGGGCACAGGTTCTTCTGTTGGTTCCTGCCAAGCTTGACTCCTCACTTACCTTCTCTCTGCTACTGCTGCAGTTCTGTCTTCCTTGGCCTTAGTCCTATTCTTGCTTGGTCTGTATCTCCTTTCCCTATAGCTTCTCCTAATCTTCCTCCTTAGGTTTTTTTAATTTCAGTTTTGCTTTCCTTGTCCCAGTCTATCAGCTTGTTGTCTATGCTCATTGCCCAGTCCCACAGGTAACAGGTCTGTGCCACCTCCATCTGTACCCCTATTAAATCCCAGGCTCTTGCACACCTTGTCTTCAGATTCCTTGTCCTGATCTGCTCCTGATACTCCTCGAGACCAGCATTTGTACCCTCTTCATTTGACTCAAATGACTTTGTCTTCTATACTGTGGGAGTGTCAGCAGTGGTAGAGCATAGGAAAGAGAAGTTTTGCACTTTCATTTCCAGGGACTGGTCCAGATCCACTAGACTAAATAGTCATTGCAGGGAATATTCAGAGTCATAAGCCTGGAGTGTAAGAGCTGAGTTGCTCTTTGAGGATAACAAATGCATGGATGGCCAATACCTGGATCTGTGAAGGAACGGAGCATACTCTGTGCACATTTAATCTCTTTAAAGGTGTTGGCTATTAAACTGTAAATTTTGAGCATATGAAGATTGCAATCCTCTCCTTCTCCAAAAGATTTCCAAGTCTCCCAAATCTTCATATATATTTACGGAGGTGGCAAAATACACATCCCTGACACACAACCCACCTCCTGACAAACTTCAAATCCTTGCTCCAAAGCAGAAGGAGCTTTAGGAGACACTAGAAGTTTTAAACATGAACAAAACAAAATAATTTCTCCTTGCCAAACTGTTGTCACTGAATTTTTTTCCAAAAAATCAGCCTGAAAAGGATGCTTTTTTAAAAATCAGTACAGCTAGTTATAGTCTGGCAAAGTGATATAAGCAACTTAAAAACAGGGTCTTGAAGTGGGAAGTGTGTGGCAAACACAATAGGCAAAATTATCAGCCCTACCTATAACTTTGTATCGTGGATTTTCATTGAACTGTGAAATTTATTTTGCATCACTTCTGCACAGGTCCTTTGGCTTCTGAGAAGTATGTATACGTATAATAACCCCCCCCTCCATTTTATATTATACATGCATGCATGCATACGTGCTCGTGCAGCTTGTGAGGGAAAATAGCTTTACTATTTAGTATTGATCAAGTAAATTGTGAAATTACTCAAAATTGTATTTTAGATGTTGCAGGTGACCGTTTTGGGGGGGTGTTTACTTTTTAATTGACCATGTTGATAAACTCCAACTGGAGGTGAATACTTCAGATGTCAGCACATGCCCAATATAAAGTGAAGTTTTTATTTAAGTAGGGCTACACCAAATTCAGCGTTTGTCAGTAAGCAAAGTAAACACAGCCTTATAAACAGCTAACTTCTATCAAGACTTTTTAGATGCCAATATCTCTCTTAGTAAGATTAAGTTTCTGAATGTTGGGAAAATTCTTTTTGCATACACTGGTTGCAAGATTTGTTTCTACCGTTCATGTAAACTTCAATTTGATATGTCCATGCCTTTCTATTTTTCATATTGGACACAATTAGTATTTGCATGTTAAAATGCACTTTGTCAGACTTATGTCCATGTCATAGCATCCTAAAAAACCTCATTCTTTTGGATTTGTATGAATGAAGTCAATGTAAAAGCATGCAGTGTGTATAGTGTGGGTACAAAGGCAAATTGTACTGGTTCTCCCCTAGCTATGTAAGCTGTAGGGCTGTGCAAAACAGCACGGTTCCACTTCGACTTCTGTTCCGACGGATTGGTGTTTCATTTCAAGTTTAGTTTTGTTTTGAAAACACTGTTCCATTTTGTTTTGTCGAAACAGTTTTGCTGTTTCGACATTTCGTCCATAAGCTATAATGGGGAAGCATGAAACTGGAGGAGTAGCAGCCTCCTGTGATCTCAGGCAGATCAGGGACCTGCACCCTTGGAGGAGTCTGGCAGAGCCCCGCAGCCCTCCTGAGGGTGCAGACGGAGGCTGCTCCTGCCACCTGGGGCCAGTGGCAGCACCAATATTCCTGGTGCTAGGTGCAGGCTGTGCCCAGCACTGGTCCCAGGCAGCAGGAGCAGACTTCTGTGATCTGGCAGGCGGATCAGGAGCCCACCCGCAGCCCTGGGGGGGCTGCGGAGGCTCTGCCAGACTCTTCCTGCCACCTTCCACCAGGCTTAGCACCCAGCGGCTTGCAGCCCGGTGGAGGTAGGTGGCACACAATGACGGGGCTGTGCCCTGCCTCCATCCACTGGGCTCAGCACCCAACGACTTGCAGCCCTGTGCAACTCAGCCTGGTGGCAGGAGGTGGAGCAGAGCACCAGCTCTGCCTGCTGCCAGGCTGAGCTCCATGGGGCTGGCAGTGCTGATCACCGGTGCCCGGTGGTGGGAGGTGGGGAGAGCCAGGGCTGTGCTCTCCGCCAGACTGATCCACGTGTCTCCCACCACCTGGCTGCTGCTTTGAAACTCAGAGTATTTAGAAACTTTTGAAAAGTTTTGGCTGGCCTCATTTTGTTTTGATTTCACTGTTTTGAGCTCAAAACAAATCAAAACATCATTGAAATGAAACAGCAGGCAAAAGTTTGCACAGCCGTAGTAAGCTGTCTCCCTGTCCTCTATGAAGTCATAATTTCCTGCATATGTGGATGTTTGAATTCCTGGTTTGAATGCCGTTATGTCCTGAACTTGTACAAATGCTCAAAAGAACTGTTCCTAAAAATGTGTGAGAGAGGTAGCAGGGTATCTTGTTGGCATTTATTGATGAAGAACCAAGGCGCAGGGACCTGAAGCGACTTGCCAGAAGGCCACAGAGGAAATCTGTAGCAGAGCCAGGAATGAGTGTCTTGGATTCAGCACAAATGCTGTCCTTCCTAGCATTGAAAGGGTGCCTTGCTTCAGATTCCAGTAGTCCCCATGCTTGAGCTATACAAGCACAGAGAGCAGGATAGATAATTTAATATTCTGTTCATGTACATGGTATCAGGCACACGTAAGCAGTCATGCACACTACTTTGAAAAATGGGACATGATATCCACTTTAATCATCTCCCTTACAGAGTAGAAGCATGCAAATGAAAATATAAATTACATCCCAAACTACCATAGGAAAGTTGCTGTGGCTTATAGCCGCAATCATATGCTTTTCACAGTATGAATTAATAAAGGTATTTGACAGTGGGAAGGTTTGAAAAGCTCCCTTAATTACAGGAAAGAATCAAAGGGATTTTAGCCACAGAATCATGGGATCCCCAAAACAGTCTGATCAAGGTGTAGATTTTTACCTATACTGGTATAGTTGGTACTACCACCACTGAAATTAATGTATTTGTACTGCTATGGGGAAAAGTGCCAAGGTGGGCCAGTGAAAGGAAAGATTCGATGATTAGAAAGCTAATCTGTGATTCAGAAGACCAGGATCAGGTCCTGGCTTCAGGTATGACTTTGGGCAGTCACTTGGGGGTGATTTAGACAGACCCCAAAAGTGGGCATATGAGAATAGGATGGGGTTCAATGTAGACAAATGCAGGGTGCTGCACCTTGGGAGAAGGAATCCACAGCATACATACAGACTGGGGAGTTCCTCTCTTGAAAGCACAGAGGCAGAATGGGATCTTGGAGTCATTATTGACTCCAAGATGAACATGAGCTGCCAATGCCAGACCGCAGCCAGCAAGGCCAGCCATATCTTGTCATGCATCCAAAGATTCATCTCAAGCTGGTCCAGAGAGGTGATACCCCCCCTCTGTGCAACACTGGTCAGGCCGCAGTTGGAGTACTGCATCCAGTACTGTGCGCTGCACTTGAAAAGGGATGTGGCCAGCCTGGAGAGGGTTCAGGGGAGGGCCACCTCCTTGGTGAGAGGGCAGTGGGACAGGCCCTATGAGGAGAGACTGAGGGACCTGAACCTGTTCAGCCCTCGACAAGAGGAGGCGGAGGGGGGACCTGGTGGCTGCCTACAAACTCATCAGGGGAGATGAACAGCAAATAAGTAGAGCCTTTTTCTCCCCAGCACCACCCGGGGTGATGGGTAACAATGGTAATAAGCTGATGGAGAATAGTTTAAGGTTAGAGATCAGAGGGCAATATTTTACAGTTAGGGTGGCCAATATCTGGAACCAACTTCCCAGGGAAGTGGTCCTCGCCCCTACTGTGGACAAATTCAAGAGGAGGTTAGATGAACACCTGTCTGGGGTCTTGTGAACTCAGCATTCATTCCTGCCTGTGGCAGGGGGTCCAGGTCCTTCCTGACCGTAGCTACTATGAAACCTCCCTCTTCTTGGATTTGTCAGGCAGAGGAGAGAATTGAACTCATAATTCTGTGTTCATGGTCTGACTACTGAGTTTGAATGCCTGGAGTGAAAGGGAGATCATGGCATTCACCTGTTTCTACCCTAACTTCTCAGGTTTTGTTAGTGATTTTTTTTTTCTGGTAACCCACTTCAGTATGAGTTATTGGGTATTTGCTCTTTGAAATCTTCAAAGTACCTCAACAAA
The DNA here is from genome assembly GCF_052110815.1 of Crocodylus siamensis. Taxonomy (NCBI): domain Eukaryota; kingdom Metazoa; phylum Chordata; order Crocodylia; family Crocodylidae; genus Crocodylus; species Crocodylus siamensis. Next base: position 17,287,741 of record NC_143397.1, on the reverse strand, counting down.
GAGAGGGAAGCTTAAAAACCCTCCTCTCCTTCCCATGGGCCAGATCCAGTCCCTGGAGCCATGTGGTCCATCTTGTGAGTCACTGGACTAACCCCAGCCACTGATGCCTGCCCTTCCCCCGTGCACTGCATGTGTGTATTAGAATTTAAGCTGCAGTGCAGGATTGGCACATGCGGTATGTGGTGTCCTGCCAGGCTGGTCCTGTGTGATGACTACAGGGCTGGTCCAGATCGAAATGTGCCCGAAATAGCACAAAGGGCCCTTCAGGGAGGGAGCCTCATGTAGCCTGCATGCTGTGCTGGGTGTAGCATGTCCACACAGTCCTGCTTCACACACAGCATACACCTGCCCTGTGTCTTGTTTGTCACACAGGGCCAGCGTGGGAATCACTGCCCATGGCATGTGGGCTGAACCCAGCATTGCATGCAACACAGGGAGCACATGGGATTTTGGATCAATGCCCTGTGCTGCCTACAGTGCCAGGTCCAGCCTGTGCACTGTGGGGAGTGAGTGCACCATGCTAGTCCCATGCCTCAGGCTGCCATGTGCTGAACTCCCTGCTTCTGCACTCTTAAGTGGTGCAGGATTATGCCTGCGTGTTCTCTGGGCTGAGATGATAAATCACTTGATTTTTGTCACGTTAGGTCCTAGGATCTCTTTGGAGTCTAAAACGGGCCAGTTCAGTGCCGTTCTAGGACCGAGACCAAAAACAGCTGCTCCCAGGCCTGAGACTGAAAACTCAGCCCTGGGATGATGTCAGAGCCAATTCAAGACTGGTGCTGTACTACAATCAATACTTAGATTGTAGTGCAACTGCATTAACATGCGCCTGCTTAGAAAACTTTGAGTTATGTTAATGCTCACTATGATGCAAATGTTACATAGGACACTTAGTATGTGTTATAAGGTCCTTAGTGTAACATCAATAGTATGCAAGGGGTTGAAACTAGTTTTGAAAAACTAGATGGAGCTAGTGTTGAAGGAAAGAGTTGGGGGTAAATAAAAAATGGGATAAAATGAAACGTGGACTTGTGATCAGTAGATCCTGCCAAGCAAGACCTAATCGAGATGACAGAATAGTGTGATGAGGGAAAAGTAGCAGATCTAATCTATTGGGAATTCAGTAGGACATTTGACACGGTGCCACAGGGCAAGTTGCTGCAGCTGGAGAAGGATGGGGGTGAGTGCAGGAATTGTAAAATGGCTTAGGAATTGGCCAAAGAGGGGGCAGCAGTTGGTTGTGCTAGGCAGGGATACTGTGGAGCTGAAAACTGGAAATTTGTGAAGCTCCTGAAGGAGAAGTCTTGGAACTGATTTTATTTAACATTTTCATTAATGTCTTGGGTGAAAAACCAGTATGCTAATACGGTTTACTGATGATTACCAGGTGCAGCAAGGCATCATCAGTACAGAGGAGGATCAGAATATTATACAGGAGGACTTGAATGACCTTAAGGAGAGGAGTAATAACAATGGGATGGAATTTAAACAAAGTGAAAAGTCATGCACTTGAGGAACAATACTAAGAATTTTCACTGTATGCTGAGGGCTCATCAGTTGCAAATAACAGGAGGAGAAAAAACAGCATGGGATGACTGAGCTACCCATATTTTATGGATGTGAAAGGCCAGAGCAATTCTAGAATGAATTGGGTGATGTACTTTCAGTAGAGAGAGGGAAATACCAATGCCCTGATGCAGTGCCCCTGTGTGGCACAGAGTCCCAGACCCACCTGGGCCAGAGCCTGATGCCGTGTTCCTTTGGCTGCCAGGTAGGTGGGCTGACCTGCAGCGACAGAAGTGGGGTTGGACCCTGGCCTGGTCTGGTCTGGGACTCTGGCACCCAGGGGCATGTGCAGAGAGCTCCTGCCGGTGGGCACAGCTTGGCATGGGGCCTGTGGCCCCCCTCCTCCCCCACCTGTGCTCTGGGACAAAGCAGCTGCTATGGGCTGCCTGTTGTGCCCAGAACACAGGGCGGAAGGGGGCATGAGCCTCTGGAGCACAGGTGTGGGGGGGGAAACGGGCCTCCGAGTCCTGTGCTGGCCTGGGGCCCAGCGACAGGTGTGGAGGAGAGTCCCAGGCTGGGCTGGGGCCCAACTCCACTTCTTTGCCACTGCTGGGATGAGCTGCACCTGCCTGGCAGCCAAAGGAATGCAGCATCGGGGCCCCAACCTGGTCCTATCTGGGACCTGTGCTCCACGCGTGGCAGGCAGCCCACAGCAACAGCTGCTTTGTCCTGGGGATAGGGCCCAATGCCATGCGAGTCCCTGCTGCTGAGCTGATCTGCATGTGGCCAGCTGCAGCAGGGTTTAAGATGCACAAGCAGCCACCTCTGCTGCCTCTGCCCCTGCAGAGTTGGGGAAGGAACCACACCATGCCCCTGGAGGAGCCCCCCTGGGGTTCCAATGTTCCCACGACCCAGTGGTGCTGAGGCCCTACTTACCTGGCTGAGCCACAGGGTAACCCCTAAGTGAAAATAAAATTCTGCTTTCCAAATCAGCTGAAGATAAAAACTAGCACTGATGATGCTCAGGGCACAGGGATGATTTTTGAATGAATGTAAAGGTTAATTTTCAGCAAATGGGAACAGAAGGAGAAGGTGATGCAGAAAAAAAGAAGACACATCAGTGATCCAAAACACTTACTCTTTGATGCAACTGTTACAGTGTTTTTGTATATAAAGTGACTGTGAGCTGCCAGCGCTCTTCTGTAAGAGAATTGCTTAGTAAACAGCTATAATAATTGATTCATCCCCTAAAAACAAAGAATCTATAAAGGTTTTAATTATTAAAGCATGGATTTGGCATAGAGAATTCAGCTATTGATTGCTAGCCTGCTCTCATTCATAATTGTTCTGTTTCATAAATAAAGCTGAGGATAAATCATGATAAAGGGATATATCCAGCAAATTCAACCCCTTTTTACATTTTAATTGAAAAATAGGATTTTTTGTATCTATAACCAGTGTTATAAGCATTTATTAGGAAATGCTTGTACCCTGAATTTTATTAAGAACTTTTGCAAGGAGAAAATGAAATGGGGATACAGTTGCTGTACTACAAATATTTTGTTTTCATTGTGGAATTCAGTTGCTATATAAACAATTTACATTTGGGTCTGACCTCTATCGAATGTTTCCTACTGTTTCCAAATTAGAGTAATAGTATCCAGCTGTAGGACTGAAAACTTAACTAAATCTGGTCTCTAGACTCACAGGGATGTCTTGTATTCTTTCACTGCTGCTGTAGCTTACCAAGCCTAGCACCCATTTTTCCCACACCCATCCTTGGAGGTGATTAGCCTTAGATTGCAGTCCCTTTAATTAAAACCGCTCCTTCCCTCCATATGCTTTAGAGTTTAGAGATTTGCTTTGGCTTTCTGGTTAATTAATGATGGCTCTCCATAATGTTGGATACATTCACATAAAACGCTTTATTCTAGGTCATTATATTCCTATTCATTTCTAAAATTTGGGGCATATTTTACAGCTCAGAAGATCTTGGTTCACCATTTGCACTGTACTCTTAAAAACGCTGGGGGCAGCTACTGAAATGTTTTGCTGCTTATATAAAGAGATTGTTTGAAAACATCAATTGAAGACATGAATTTCAGCATCTGGTTGCTTACCTTTAAATTGCATTATTTTCTTGTAAAAATGGTACTTCATATGAAATATCTTTATTACCTTGATTGGAAAACAGTGTTCCTATCCAGGTTTCGCACTAGTTTTTGTGGGTGGGTCATAGGCTCATGTCACAGACCAGGAGTTTATTGTTTAATGTAATCCCCATTGTTGGAGATGTTCAGGAAGCAGTTGGATAAGCATTGGACAGGGGTGACCTAGGAGTAACTCTGCTTTGTGTTGTAGGTAGTTTCCATGTTTCTTGACTTTGCTGTTGCTACATGGGTCTGGGAAAGATTCATGCCCCCCTGTTGCTATACATCTGGGGGCGGGGAGGGGGTTGCCTTTCTCAGAAGCTTTGGGTGTTGGCCACTACCAAGGCTGGGGATTTTGACTGGGATGTGCCAATGCTTCTCTTGGTGAGAAAACACAAAGGTTACTGGTTAGAGGGTCTCGCCTCTCTGCTTGTGGATAGACCTGTCTCCATATTTGAAGTAACAAAGGAATTTTCCTCTGTGGTCAGATTGGTACAGACTGGGGGGGCAGGTTGGCTTCCCTTGTAGTGGAGGTGTGACCCTCTTTCTTCTGTTTGTTGAGTGTACTTTAGCAACCCTTGCTGCAGTAATACATTAACCACTGTTGTTCCTTGCTTTTCCCGTGGCAGGGTAGGGTGCTATGCTTTATGGTTGTGACAGGAGTGTCAATATAATTTTAGTAATCAGTTAGACCAGGATTTGCTTAGGATGATTTGGATAGGGATGATCCTGCCTCCTGCAGGAGATTGGACTACAATGATCTCTGAAGGTCCCTTTCAGCTATACTTTCTGTGATTCTCTTATGTGGGTTTTTGTCAGATATCTAGATACTGACTGATATCTAAGTCTTCCCTAAGTCTGGAGACTCCCATTCCTTTGACAGATAATGTCTTGGATTCTGATCTTTCAGAGGTGCATTCAAGCAGACCATTGTGCTCACCAGGAGCCTTTTTAAGTCAGTCTGCTTCCCCACCTCCTTTCTGAAAATTATTGAAAATTACCATTCCAAAATCATCAAGTTATTCACTATTTTCTTTCTTTCATGGCACAAGTGGGGCAAGTAGAACAAGACTTTGTAAATAAAGCATCTAAACCAAATGCTGTTGCAAGCAGCCTTCTATCAGTTGATGCTGTGGGGCCTGACTTAATATGTGCAGAGAAACAGTTGCATCTTTGCCCGTGGTTCAAATTCTGCATCATTTATCTTTCTGCTTGCTTGCTTATTGCTCAGTTATTTCTAGCTTCTGGCCTTAGTGAATTAAGTCTGTAGGTGGTTTCATGCTATATCATGCTCTACTCCTACACAACCTGCAGCAATTGTATGACTTCAGAACTGTAAGGTGCCTGGCATGTCAGTGATTGGCCTTAATGGGTGGTCTTTTTGAACCCCTGACTTGACACACTATTGGCTTGTGCTAAGAAATAGACTTCCTACAGTTGAGCACAGTGTAATCTTTCACTGTAGGGTTTTATACTTGAGTTTGATTTGCATTTCCATTTTAAAGTAGTCTTCCAGGGTACAAATGGCAATCAGACTGAGACAGTGTAGAGTCTAAACAAAGGATGGGATTGGGTACAGATGAGAGACGGGGCACAGGTAACATCCCCTAACAAATGCATGAAGACATGACAGTGAATAAGCTACATGGAATAAAGATACGGAAACTTTTCCAGAATGAAGTATGACACCCGTTGTAAGAAATCAAGGTTGTATCCTTCTTTACAACAAAACATACTAAAGTGTTTTCTTCTTTTTAGTCCAAGTGGTAAGAAGTTCAGAAGCAAGCCTCAGTTGGCAAGATACCTGGGAAACACTGTTGATCTCAGCAGTTTTGACTTCAGAACGGGAAAGATGATGCCCAGTAAATTACAGAAGAACAAACAGAGACTAAGGAATGATTCTCTCAATCAAAATAAGGTTTGTCAGTAAATACACTGTTTAGGTATATCCTAAACTTTTTTTTCTTTCATATGGAGCATTTAACAATATTCTGCTTAAAGCAGCCTAGTTTTGAGATGTATACGTGTATGCATTTAAACTTTTTAGTTGTGGTGAAGGTATGAATTCTTTAAGTAGCAGCAATATATTGTTGCTATAGGAGAAAAGCTAAGTGAGGATAGACATAGAATATTAAACTTCAGTAACAGCACATTAGTTGGAGCCCATATACCATCCGAGGAGAGAAATATTTCAGCATCTGATAAGCTGATGACAAATATCTAAATAGGACCTTGTGATTGCTAATGCAACAGAGTAACCCCGTTTTGTCCATCTTTACTTCATCTTCCTGTTCTGAGCTAAAATATTTTATATTTCCATATATGCCAGGAAGCTTGTCTCTTGAGGTAATTCTGTAATATATGCACAAAGCTTCTAAAAGCCATGCACCCAAACACAGTCATTCTTAATATGTGTAATTGGAATGCACTTCTTTGTGTGGTGGCCAAAAGAGGCTAAGGTGAACAGAGGCAAAGGTAACTGATACAGCATGTTAGTAGCTTCATGGATTATTTCCTATAGTCAGCATGTAAATACAGTGAAGATGATTGTTAAGGATGCGTATAATATAGTGATTCTTTCTAATGGTTTATTACTGGATCTTTGAAATCCGTTGCAATGTTTTTTTTCCCCCACAAATCAGGTGTCCTTTTTATTGAAACCATTTAATTTAGGCTGTGAGTGGGTAAAAAAGCCAGTGTAAACTACATATAGTACTTGGTGTATGTGGCACACAGGACTCAGTGACACATTACAGAAGACACAAACCATACCTTTCGTGCTGATGTTTTACATTTTAATACATGCTTTCATCTTTTTTATTATTATTTTTACCACAGGCATGACTTCTAAAACTGCAAGTAGTGGGGGTGTAGAAGCAAGAAACTACTTCAGTGAGATTTTTTTTCTGTCTGAGTAAAGAGTTCAAAATCTTGCGTCTAAAATTTGGACCAGTTCCTGATGTTTGCCTTAGTTTAAATGACTTCAAGAACATTACTCCCAATTTTTACTATTTTGGCTGGCTGTGATGCAAATGAGAATGGAATGTAGTCTATTGAATACTTAGTTTCTTAGACAGGTAATACTAATTAGTGTCCTAAATCTCATAATTTGTATTTAAAGAAGATAAGGGATTTTTAAGAGAAAAGAATTTGAAAGGCTTTCAAGTCCTGCTGTCAGAAAGCTACTCCTCCCCACCCTTCCACTTCCCTTTATACCCAGGAAGATGTCAACATTTTCTGAAATGAGGAAAATGGAAAGCAGATCTTCTAGTGTAGAGTTTCATGAAATTCTCTGTGTGCTCAGCATTATGTAAAGAGGAGCAGAGCTGGGTGGGGCACAGTGGAGCACTTACATGCCCAGGAGCTGATGTAATACCTTATTTCCCAGAAGAGGGAAGGAATTCTGTTTGGGGATAGGGATTGCAGTCACACAGAAGAACCTGGCTGATAAGTCTTGGCCTTTATGCCCACTCACAGAGGCTTTGTAACAAGCATATTAATAACTGAGTACTGTAATGTTTTCATTATCTGAGTAAAACAATCTGTCGGTCCATTTGCAGAAATTTCGTTACACTGTAGATGGTGTCCCTTATCCTAAAGGGTTCCAAAGTGATCTATACTTTTGAAGGTTTTTTTCAGAATGCATGGATTCTGCTTTATCTACAGCATGGGGAGGGGGAGACTATGAGAGCATAACCCTGTACCAGAAAATTAATCCCAAATAAGCATTTCATAAATCTCCATTTTGAAGGCTACTCGCATAACTACAAAATTTTAATTCATATTAAGGAACTCTCCCCCTTTTCCTGAACAGTTGAAGGAGCAGGCACAAAATTTGGTGGCATACCTGGGAGAAGTCAGTGCCTGTGGGTAAGGCCTTAAAATTCAGGTGTGACAAGAGAAATGAAAATAAGAAATTAGGCAGTGGGGTTAGGGAGAACTGAGGGGAATGCACCTATAGCTTAAAGTAGTGGTACTCAACCTGCCTGGGCCCACAGGCTGGATGAGTGGTGAATCCTGTCTGATGGATCTCTCTTTACTGGGCCGAACCCATGGACCACACCATTGAACCTGCAGGGCTCTGCACAGTGCAGCGCAGGAGTGGCAATTAAAGTTGCCACTGCTTCTCTGCTGCCAAACTTCCAGACCTGTGGGGAGACTTGCAAGGTAGATGATACGGTTCTGCTGGCCACAGGTTGAGCACCACTGTCTTAGTCTGCCGAGCCACTGGCTCCAGCCCATGGAGCTGGAGAGCTGTGCTTGTGCCAGAGCCAGATGGTGAGGAGTTGTGCTGGAGCTGGGGAGCTTTCAGCTGTGCCTGCTCTGTTGACACTCCTCCATACCCTCCCTGGTCCCACCATGGGCCAGGTGGTTCCAGTGGCACATCCATAGCTGGCAGTTGTACTTTCACATATGCTGTGGCCAGGCAGCTCAGAGCTGTGTCCCCAACACTGTTGCTTCTCTTAGCCCTCATCTGCCTGAGCTGTGGCATGGGTGCAACTTCCAGCCAGTGGGGAGCTGTGTTGAGGCTCAGCAGCTTTCATCTGTGCTTGTGCCGTAGCCAGTGGGGAGAACCTACAGAAGTGTAGACATGGTTCTTAGATGCCTGGTCCTGACACAGCTCCCCACTGGCTGGAAGCTGCACCCATGCTGTAGCCAAGGAGCAAGGGGCTGGGAGTTCCTAGCTCCCTGGCCAGCGTTCCCTCTAAGGTGTAGTGATCCGTGAGCGCGCCGCTTCGGTCCCACCTCCCCCTTTCACTAAGCCTGGATCCAGACTGCGCTAAGTCTAATAGACTAGAATTGTCATGTAATGGATCCTCACCATTATTCTCAGGGTTAGGGTCCCCACAAGGGCAGGGATACCCTATAGGCAGTGCAGCTCTCATGGGGGCACAGGGGCCCCCATAAGGGAGCACGGACACTGGATATTGTCAATAGGGTTCATAGATTGTAAGGGCTGGAAGGGACCTTGCACGATCATCGGGTTCAGCCCCCACTGCACCAGCAGGAAAGATAACTGGGGGGTCAGGGGACCCCAGGTTAGGGTTAGTTGATTAGGGTTAGGGTCCTATGGGGGGCACAGGGGCCCCCTATAAGGGAGCATGGACACCCTCTAGGCAGTAGGAGCCCCTGCAGGGGAAGCTGGGCCACCCTAGGGGGGCAGCAGGATCTCTTTAGGGGGCAGGGGCCCACATAGGGGGGGGCACCCTGTGGGCCCTGAGCCCCTCTGGGAAATGGGGCCCTACAGGCAGCGCCCCCCACTCACTGGGCTCAAAGTGGCCCCTGTAGCGCTTCCTGCCCAAGAAGGCACAGAAAGATATGGCTGCTCCTGGCTCCCTGGCTCGGTCCTTCCTCCAGCTTTACCCATGCTGATCCCTGCAGTGTCCCTGGCCCCAGTACGGACATGAGGAAAACCCCCCATTGCTGACATACCACCAAAACCACCCAGCATGCACTGAATTAATCAGAGCTGGGTTGTTCTGGCCCGCAGCTTGTAAAAGGTTTCTCGTCCCTGGCCTAGGATACCTACTAGCTGAAAGAATCGTAGGAGAAAGTGGACTATGGAAAAAGTCTCCCTAATATCTGAGAACCAAGAATATGCAAAAGTATGAAGCCCACACAGACCTTGGGTAGCTTCAGGTTTTGGTTGTGTTTTTCAGACCACTGTTAGACAGAAATCCTGTTTTCTTGCTCTGGACTCCAAGGACTAGAAACTTTGTTACTTTCTTTGTAACTCTAAGAACTAAAAACTTATTTCTTCTAAATAAGATGTTAAATACTGTAGAAGTTGATTATGCTCTTTTCTTTCCATGGGAAAATTACTCATTTTCTGATTTTAATTATTGAGGGTGTTTGGGGGTTGTTTTTTGTCTTGTTTTTTCAATTCTGTATATTTGTATCTGTGTGGGCTGTAATAGCGTCTCCTAGAAGTACACTGATTACCATGTAGTTTGTTCATCTCTCTATGGTGTAAGCAGGGAAAACAGGCTTTCTGTTATTAGAATAAAATTCAAAATGAGGAATACATTCGATTTCCCCCCCCCACACTTTTCTTTTCTTATTGTGTATCACTAAGTGTAAGGGGAAGTGTTAAATAATAGGACCTTGAGTTAGAAGCACAGATTGCCTTGCGTATACATCCGAGTGCCTGACGTTAAGGGTCTGTTTATAATGCAAAAGTTCTGAAATTCCAAAGCCTGGGTTTGTCTGCAGAGCCTGCCAGAGTACTCGATGTTCTCTCAAAATAACTACAGAGACCAATGCTCAGTGTCCATGTTTTTTCCAAGCACTCTCAGCATAATAGTTAAAAATAATAGGGCCAGACTGATTCCTTATCCAGCTTCAGTTGAAACTTTAGATTTCATATGGTTTGTATGCTTTATATTAAAATTGAATTCACTGTGGTATTTAAAAAAAAAAAGAATTTCTTGCTGGATACGTGTATATTTATTAACTGGGCAGATGTGGCTTAGAATGGATTCTGTGCAGTCTCAAAATACCTATCGTTTCTTCCTTGTAATTGGAGGTGGGACTGGTTGAAAAGCAGGTTTTCCCCTTTGTGAGAAACTTTTGTTTTTTTCAAAATTCCCCTTGAATCAAAAATCTGAACACTAGTTTGGAAACACTGAAAAATGGCATTGCTCAAACAAAAGATGCTCCCCAAGACCTGTAACTGCTAACTGTCTTGTTAGGCTTTGCCCCTTCCATTGGCAGCCCTGCTGTGTGGACTACCCTGGGGACACTGAACTGGGGAGTCCATTTCAGGATGTTCACTTGGAAGACCGTGGTTCTGTGGCAGTGATCCTGGAAGGTCAGAGAGGTCTGGATCTGGGGCTTCTGGGCGTCCTGCAGGTGAGCTGAGAAACGCCCCCAGTTGCAGCCAAGGTTTTCAGGTTTCCAGCTCCATGACCGAGTACTTGGAATTTGTGGTGCAGCTCACTGCAGAACTGCAGTTCCTGGGGCTGTGCTAGGCAGGCTGCCTCAGGGTCAGAGTGGTGTAGGGCACTGCTCCGGGCAGGGTCCCAGTGCCTTGGTTTCAGTGAATGTCTGTCCTACCTGAAATGTTTTGAGCAAAACATTTTTGGGCTTAAAGAGCTGGCATTTTCTGACCAAATATTATTTTTAAATAGCTCTAGTTTAATGAATTATGCAAGAATATTATTATACTGCAGTAGTCCTTACTACCCAAAGCTGCTTTACAAAGCAAAATTGTTGCTAATATGTTAGATTTGAGCAGTGACTCAAGAATCCCTGAGTTAATAACAAAGATATCCATGTCAGTTCCCCACTGGATATTACCTCCAGGTCTCGTTTTATTAGTTCATATCAATTAATAGGGGTCGCTTTTAAAACTTACCTGTGCAGTGCATAGCCAAAGAAACCTGAGATCTCTTCGATTACTGTTGATACCATGCTGTGACTATGAAGAAAAAACTTGAGATCTGCTTCTGTAGACTTGTCATTTGTTCACACCCTTAGGAGCACTTAAACTTTGGAAACATCATCGACATCAATATTTAGTCTGTGGTATTAACTATTTTTTGTTCTTAAAACAGGCGCTGCAATGTATTATATCAATAATTTGGATAGAAAAATAATGGGGTAACGTTTCTTAATCTTGACATATGGTGAGACAGTTTTCCAGTCAGGGCTCTTTAAGTAAAAATAAATAAATAAAAAAGGGGGGAGCATAAAAAGGTAGATACATTTTTGAACTGTAAAAAAACGAAACAAAACGTGGTGTAAGACTTCATTGGGCTTCTAGGTTGACTAACTAATATCCTTCCTAACACCTCATCCTGTATCCTTATCCGTTAATACAATAATCAATATTTCTTTGTTAAAACTTTAATAAAACACATTAACATTTAATCATGCGAAAATCACCAAATTTACGCTATTTTATTATGAAACATGATCAGATCAACGACAACATGCCAGTCTCCAAATAGGACATGAGATTCTGAAAGGGGGTTGGTAGGTCACGCTAGATAAATTGCATAAGTGTGAGCTTCCAGCACGGTGTTGTGGCTGAAAGGTCGAATGCAATCTGGATGTGTAAGCAGTATAGTATCAAGTAGGATTAGGGAAGTTAGGTCTCTTTTGGGCACTGGTGAGACTGCTGCTAGACTTTGGTGCCCTGGTTTGGTGTCGACTATTTAAGAAAGCTGCAAAAATATTGGTGACAGTTTGGAGAAGAGCCACAAAAATGATTAAAGGGCTAGTAAACATATATTTCTATATTGAGTAACTCAAGGAGCTCAGTTTGCTTATGTTTGTTTAACACCTTCAAGAGAGGACTTGAGCACGTATGGCTTTGAGGGAAGACGAGAAGAGTGGAGGCACAGACATTTTGATAGAAGTCTCTCCTCTGTAGCACAGTGCTTCCCAACAAACTTTTCCTCAGTGTGACCCCACCTATGACCCCATTTCCTCAGCATGGCCTCTCGCTCCCGACCCTCAGGCCTCCTACAATCCCAGGTATCCAGCCCCTTCTCCTCCCCCATCGACGCCTGAGTCCCAGCTGCCACCTGCGAGAGGTGGTGGCTGCTGCAGCTAAAGTGGAGTGTAGAGCCCAACTTCCAGTCCCCCATCTCCTTCCCTGCAGGCTGCACTACTGGAGCCGAGTCTGGGTGCAAACTGCAGGCTTGGGGCTCCCTGCCGTGCCTCAGCTCCTGCCAAGAGCTAGTCTGGCCTGGCTGCACCTCTGCACCCCGCTGTGGGCGCGGAAATCTCAGGGGGCACGTTTATCATGACCCCATCCACTAATATTGCTCACGCCATTTGGTGTTGCAACCTACACTTTGGGAACTGCTGCTCTAGCAGGTATAGGCATAACAGGATCTCATGGCCAGGAAGTCCAATATTGGACTTTCTGCTTAAAAAAAAATTAATATAGCAGTGTTTTATGGCCTGTGCTATGTAGACTTTTGCATAATCACAGTGGTCTTTTGGTCTTTAAGCTATACATGTTGGAATTTAAAACATCTAATAAGTTCTTAAAATTCACACCTGACATGAATTCTAAGGAGCGTAAGAGGGTGGCTGTTAGTTTTATTATGAAGCCTAACCAAAGAATTTGATATAATTCTGTATTCTTATTTTTTATCAAAAATAACTGGAAGCTGAATAGCTTAATATTTACACTGTTTATTGTGCAATATTGGAGCCACAACCTTTGAGTCAATTATAGGGGTTTCTTGCACTTCAGCTTTTCACTTTATAATGCAGGTTTTAAACCTCTGTTTTTTAAGTGTTATGCTAATTACTCTTATTTGTCACAAATGGCAGATGATTGTCTTAAATGTCTCGAGATTTAAAATCCAAAATATACTTTGTGTTTATGGTGCAGATATTTAGATCTTGTTTAAGCCCTTGGAGTTGTTTTTTCCAGGACCTTCCTGTCATGCTTTTATGTATGGTTGTACATATAGTCTCACCTTCCTAGTCTGAAAACAAAAAATGCTAAATTAGGACTTTGCTTTTGAAAACAGACAGAAAAAATGCTGGAGAGCTGAAAAATATTCATATCCTGGTATCTGAAACTCTCCTAGAGCCATAGCTGCATGCAAGAACCAAAGCAGTACCCTTCTGCACGCAAGAAGCCTTGTGCTAGTATGCCACACACGAGTGCAGAGTCAGGCTGATCAAAGACTTGAATGGCCTGCTGGCTTTATAAATGTCTCCCTCCACATGAGATCGTGGAGATCCCAGAACATCACTCTTGCCTTCCATCCCTCCCTTGGTTCTTTCTCGTATATGACTTTTCACCTTGCCTTGTACTACCTCCCATTGTCTTTGGACAAATCAGGTGCATGACTCTTACTAGAACCAAGCAAATGACTAGGATCAAATCTGAATTAGGTCAGTGTTAATGACTGTAAACTTGAGAGAAGATTAAGTCAACAATTTGCTTTTCTGTCACAGATGCTATTAATCTGAATTCTCTCCCACCCAAAATATTACTAATAAAACTTCTGAAGAAATTGGTCCAGTCCTATAGAGGCATTTTTACCAGTTTATGGAAAATTAGAACTATCAAACCCTTATGAAATAATTCAGAGTAACCCAAACCCAACAAATCTAATCACTGAGTATTCCATCATCAGTAAAATGAAATTGAGATTTATGATGTCATTTCACTTTCTTCTGCACTCATCTAAGAACAGAACACTTTTTATTCTTACTGGTGAAATGTGTACAGTGAATCCCTTCCCTACCGCCCATTCTGAAACTAGGCTATAGGTCCTATCATTTATCTTCTGAAATCCTAAATCTTGAAGTAAATTTATTTTAAAATTAAAATCATTCAGAATACAAAATTGCATATGTGGTTTGTGTTCCCTTCCCAGCTCTTCTCTAAAAACTGAGAAAAGGTAACTACTTAAATCCACTGAAGACTTTGAATCTTTAACTCAGCCTTTAAATCTTAAGATTTAGTCACATCAGCATTAGCAGTGTTTTGTTGAGATGTGATTATGGATACAATATACTGGCATAACTCTGCTAGAGTGAACAAAGTCATAAATGTGAAGATTGTTCTTTTGTATCAGAATAAAAAACTGATCCCACCTAAAGCGAAACAAGCTAAACCAGTAAAAAGTGCAAATTTTGCTGACACAACTACAACTGCATCTACATTAAGGACTTCTGTTGGTAACATCAGTTGGGATGAGACCTCTTCATAATTACCAGCCCTGCTCAACCTAGCTTTGCCGACAGAAGTTCCTAAGCCAGGCATATAGTAGTTTCACTCCAGAAGATGCTCTTACTTCACTAGAAGACAGGAAGTTCCTTGATACAGAATTAGTTGGAAAGATGTTGGCCGGTGTTGTATAGAATAGATCTTATTTGCTCATGCTGGTTTTAAGGTGTGTGACTCTGAATAAGTGTGGTTCTTTAGAGCCTATCTTTAGCTGCTCTAAATACGTTTTATATAAGTTTGGGAGTCACAAAACTAATAAATTCAGACCAGAAATCACTTTGACAGGAAGATTTCGCCAAAAGGAAAGCAGGACTCTTCTTATCCTGTTAGTGAGTAACCTGATGGGAGAAGCAGGTGGAATAAAGTCTGAAGTAGCTACTGGGGAACACCATTCAAAAAAAAATAAGTGTACTAGAAACCCCCTCCCTTCCTTACTTTTTGATAGAAATTGATTTATTCAGCTTCAGTTTGTTTTATTTACAGTCCTTGTTAATCTACTTTGTGCGTGTGTGTCTTTTAACAGGGTAAACCAGACTTAAATACAACGCTGCCAATCAGGCAAACGGCATCTATCTTCAAGCAGCCAGTAACGAAAGTTACCAACCATCCTAGTAACAAAGTGAGATCTGATCCGCAACGAGTGACAGAACAGCCACGGCAAGTAAGAAGCTTATTACTTCCCCACTGTCACTGTTCAGAAAATGGTATTATGACCCAAGGTCCCTTTTGGGGTTTAGTTAATAGAGTTGAATACATTGCATAATAAATAAGGATTTATGTCCTTAAGGGAATTTCTATTAAGGAATATCTTACTTTAACATGCATGGAATAAAGCCTCTTTGGTCGGTTCTGTCTTTTTATACGTATTTTTCAAAAAGTAAGTGAAGAAAGCTAACCTCTTAATCCATACCTTCATTCAAAATTAGATTATTTCTGTCTGTTATAAAACTCTTCTAAAACACATCCCTTTGCAAAATGATGGTACTTTGACATCAAACATCAAACTTCATTATATTTTACCTCTTTATAAAAAGGATACTATTTATAAAGAGGAAGGGGTAGAATTATACCTCTTATAAAATGTGTCATGTTAAAATAGGCTTTACCAAAACCATTTTTAAATTGGTATTTGTGGCATTTAAGTTCATTAAATCCACTTTGAGAGGACTTTAGTCAGAGGCTCATACCTAGGGGAAAAAATGAGAATATGTGAGATTTCATTTAGGTCCCTTTCTGGTACTGATTACTCCTGGTGTGAAAAGGATTCCTCCCTTGCCCCCAGCTAACAAATAGTATTATGTATATCTGAACATAATTTAAAAGCAGTACCCAAAATGATCCAGGTTACCTTGGATCAGACCCCTGTAGTGTTTCTCTTCAGGTTGAGATGGCTAGTAACAGCATAGAAAGAAACAGTTGTTTGTGTTCTGTACTTTCTCGCACCCACTTTCTTATGAAAAAAGTGTTTGTTTTGGGGATAATTGCTGCTTTGACATTCATTCATTTAATTCTAGACTCCCTATATTATCATTGTACCCTTAAAAGTCCTGTGTGCTGATCTCCTAAGAAATAGGTCAAGACTATGACATGGGACTTGGCTTTGTTTTCTTTAAGAAGCTACGTAAAGAATCTAGATCCCACATCCTGTGTAGTGTTTCTTCCTCTTCAGGTGAGCCAGGAAGAAGAAATTTCGACCCATATTGGATCATCTTGCTATAGAGGTATTTCAGCAAGATTTTGAAGTTCTCGACTTGCTTCAGTGTTGGTCCCACGAAGTTCAGCAGGGGCCATGTAAGTGTATCCCATCCAAATCTAAAAGATACATAACTGCATGTGTCTAAAGGCTCTTGTCACCACATTCCTTTGATTTTTTTTTTGATTTTTTTTTTTTCCCTTCAGCTGCTATACTTCCAGCGCTGAATTTTTCCTTACAGTGTGGTTCCTACCACCAGTAATATTCCCTGAACTGGGTAATGGTTGGGAGGCCTTCATTGCAAAAGAAATGGATCTTTACCAGTTCTATCTTGATGGACTCAAAATTCTTCCTATTTGTCCATTTGCATCCCCTCCCTCCCATGTTTGTAACGACTGAAGTCTTTTATGGCTATTCAGCAGTTGGTATGTAAAGAAGTAATCTTTCATCCTAAAGATTCACATTCTAGACAACTGTCCATACTCAGTTGATTCAGGTCTTTGCCTCTTAAGAGAAAGTCTGATAAGTCAAGAGGGAATATGATCTTAAACTGAGCAAACCTAACCTGCCTTTTGGGTCATTTTGGTAACTTTTGATCAGATTCCAGTTTCATCTTTTACGGTATCACTTCTTGGGAAGAAGATGCAATTAGCTCAAGCAAACTCATTTTCTGTGGCTAAGCAGAAAGGTTTTCTGTAAATATCCAAGTTAACTTTTGGTTTTGGAACAGTGGGGGTTTTTATTTGACTATTTATATATTTGAACCTTCATTTACCATCTAATGTTGCTTTTCATATGAGAATCACAGGGTTGATGTTAGAGCAGTGTTCTTGTTCTTTGCCAATACACTTCATTGCTGTGGAATGGTCTCTCAAATTCCAAGAATATGAGGCTTGTATGAAGTAATCCTGTACGTTTATGAAGCAAAACCTGAAATCTTTTTAAAGATGTAAGGGAATGGCAATCAAGCTAAAGATGCCGTTTCTTCAGTAGAGTTGGTATTCTGGGTAGTGAAGAATGATTTGTAGTCAGAAGACTCCAAGAGCTTAAAATTAGTTGCCAAAGCTACTTGGCTATGGAAGCTTGCAAATATGAATTGATGGATCTGAGGTATAAGAGCCAAGATTATGAGTAAGGAAGTTGCTGCTAGCTCTCATGAAAAAGGTAACTGAACCAAGAGGACCAGCTCCCTGTAGCTAAAGTTTGCATCAGATTTTTCTTATCAAAGAATGTCCAAATTATCAAGGTGGATTATTGTAGAAGATCCTGCTAAAAAATTGCCACATTTATTTTGTTTGTAGTGGAATTAGCAGTGATAGTATGTAATTACATACTAGCTGCTTCAAAGATTTCTTAAACTGAATGTCAGATTTTCCTGGTACAACAACTTTTAAAAGACCAATAGAGTTGGACATTATTAATAACTGAGAGGATTGTTGATTCAAACATGGCACTATAAGCAGTCAGTCTCTCCTTGCACTTTGACTTCCAGGGATTAGAGACTGAATACTTCGTTCAGGAAAAGTAGCAATTTAATGTTAGTCAATACATTTATCATGTAAATAGTATTTATGGAAACAGCTTAAATTAGTCAGTGCTTATTATAGAGGGCATTGTTTCTTTACATGAGGACATCAGTTTTTAAGACTTCAATATTTTACATGATGATAGAAACCTTAGGTACAGCAATTGCCAGAAGTACAAAAGATATCAGCTCTCCCATCACCCATGCTACTGCATATATGTGCAGTATTCTAGTTTCTGTAGCCAGTGGCACACACAGACCAGCCTCACATCTAGTGTCTTTGACTCCCCAACCCAATTAACTTGGCACCCATTTATAGCTGGGTCACTGGGTAGCCTTTGCCATGAGTCCAGAGCAGGGCTTGAATTGGCACCCCAGAGCTGTAGTGAGCTGTTGAAACAGCTCTGTTACACTCATGGGGGTGCAGAATTCTTAGATCCTGTACCTATGTATGCTATCCCCAGTAAGCAAAAGGCCAGCATGGTGTATAGTCCCTGCCTACTTTCAGGAAAGCAAGGATTTGATTCCCTATTGGATCTGATCGGATGAAGTGGAGAGAGACAACCGGAGATTCAGGCTCGAAGGAAATGCATAACGCTTTCACAACATTCCATAATGTGATCATCTTCTGTAGTGAGGCAGCCCCATGGTGTGCCCAACCCCCAATCAAATGCATTTCTTCCAAGCAGTTTTCCATCCAGATAAATCTATCGCATCCCTCTTTTCCAACATAATCCACTCACTGCTGCCCTCTGTGTATGTGCATACTTCACTCATACTAAAACAAAACAAAAAAAAAAATACTCAACCTACCAGCTTTTGTCATATTCTTCCCTATTTTTTTTCATCCATAGCCTTATTCAGAGGCCTCTGGTTCACTTTCTTTTAGGTACCCTGGGCTGACCTCTTGCCCACATCTTTCTCCCCTTATCCCCCTGAGCTAAAGTCTAATTAGACCTCCCCAAAATTCCTCCTTGGTCTGGATCCTTGTGTGTTGATCTTTGTACATCCTTTCAGTGGCAGTTGTTCTTTGCAGTCACAAAAGAGAAACTTTTTCATAATTTCTGAAGTGATCTCTGGTGACCTCTTAGCTGTTTTTGGCAGCAGCTCCCTCAAGCATTAAATTCTTCTGGTTGTGGTAGTTCCCAGAATGACCACCCAGTAGCAGTTGTCTTCTGATTTGGTGTGGGTGCAGTTTGCATTTCCTTTTTATGGACTGTCGGATCCTTGTGGCACTTGTGGGCTCTATGCTTTTAGGCATCTTACTTGAAGCTGCGCACTCAGAGCATCACGAAGGTCCACAGCTCTTCACGGGCATCTGGAAAGGACTCTGAAACACAGCTTGGAAATCTTCAGAATACGTGCAACCCCACCTTTCTTGGCTTGCCCTCTTGCTTCCTCATTAAGAAAAAGAAATCCGTACCAGAGGATCTGAGAAGGTCCATGAGCTGCATGTCCGGAGATTCCAGAACAGTCTTGTGGCTGACACTAGGGACTGAGACTGTCATTTGAGGACAACCTTTCTGGCAGGCCATGCTTCTTGTGGATGAATCAATTTATAGATGGGGAGTGTTTACTCTCAAAATCCACATAACTTTTTTCAAAGCAGTCATTGCAGAGGCACTTTCCTAAAACCTTGTTTGATGTCAAATAGCAGTGTTGCATTTACTGACAAACTGTCACATTTCCGATCTAAACGCTTCGGTCATGCATTTAACTTCTACGTACTTCAGTGTCATGCTAAGGAATCCTCATGCGCAAAATCTATTGCTGACACTCCCTGATCTTATTCAATATAATAAAGTCTTTGTTAAGATGGTTTTTTTCTTTTTGTGGCATCCCTTTTGTTTGGTCTCTTGCAAACTTCTTTTTTCTTCCATTTTCCGTTGCATGGACCAGAGTTTTAGCTATCTGGTCATTACTGGCCGATTTACTGCCTAAGAGCTGTACCTAGTTCAGCTCTGGTTTACCCTAGAGAAGGCAGCTGGTGTTGGACAACTCTCCAGCAGTAGCATGGATGAAAAATGTCAGAATAGTCATGGATAAAACTGCACTTTGAACTGGATTCATGAATTGGAGAGCTAAAACCAGAGAGCTAAATTTTCTGCTCATTGCTGAAAATTAAAATGATTGTTTTATTTTATAAAACTACACCTTCCCTCAACCAGAACTCTCTTCTCATCCAGAAAGGTACTATTTATGGCAGTATTTTAGTCCACTGCAAGCTTTTGACTTTGGGTATGCCCAGAAGGAAGAAGCAAGGTAGACCAGAGAACAACTTAGTGTTGTTTAGCTAGTAGCTTAAGCTTGTAGAGCTGCCTATTTAATATTTCATGTCTTACTGAATGGAAATAAATGCTATAGCGAAGAAAGGGGTTTTGTTTCTTGTGGCTTTCAGTGCCCCTGCCTTCCCTGTGCTCTATTTCAGCCTCCAGACTGTTCTGCTCCAAAGTGCAGTTCAAATCTGTACTATCTGTAAAACACTTTTCATGAAAGCATCTAAATCTTTAATTCAGACTAGTCTGCATACTTTTACCTCCAGGGTAGGGCCACTGCTAAGCCTGCTCATTTCTTCCCCAAAAGTATGAACAAAGGGGCAAACTGGAAGGATAATTTTTTAGCAGAGTAATTTTATGTGTTTGACCATGTGTCTGCTGGAATTATTCTGTGATGTGTTGGTGGTGGTTGTAAATGGCAAGATGCCTCGAGCATAGAGCAAGTGACATCTTGAGTGACACAAGATGTCGGGAGGACAAGATAGGCACAACACGTCTTCCGAATTTTCCAGTTTTTTGTGCTATCCTGCTTACAGTTTCCATAAGGACTTTTGATTTTTGAATTGTTTAACAGTCTAACAAAAAACACTTCTTACAACAGAAAGCTGAAAAATCCTTAAAAATTAAGGAATTGGATGCTACCTCAAAGCTGGTATGTTGGAATCCCTCAAAATGAAATTCTAAAGTAGGTTGATCCTCCTCTTTACCCACTTATTTCTCATTACAATCCTGAGTAAATAAGGTGCTCTGCAACACTTGCCTGAAGATCAGCCACACTCCTTGAAATAAGATTTGAACTTTGAGAGAGGGGAATATAGAACAGAATGTAGCAGGGGTGATCCTGAGTACTGGGTTGTTAGCAAAAGCTAAGCATGTTGTGTGCATCTGTAGTATGCCAGGAACTGCTGCTCAAAATTGAATATCTGGGGAAAATAAGAGAGGTGCCAGTTTCTTGTGCACTTTTTGCTGTTTGTGGATGTTAGGATATGCAGAAAAAATTTAGGGCCAGCTCTTCAAAATGTTTCAAGTAGGCAGTGCCCATTTGCATCACTTACCATGTGCAGTGGTCTGTCCGGTGTAACCCAGAGGATTGGCATCTAAATTACCAGGTTAGAATGGAATCCTTTAGGAGAATATTTATATCGACTTGGTATGGCTGAAAAAGGATACAAGGAACTGCTAGTTCTTAGGCTGCTTTTGCAGAGTGGCATAAAGTATCCTCTGAACTACTTGCTTGTTTGAGAGAGAGCAGCTTCATGTAAGTTTGCAATGACCTCTTGCTTAAGTAGAAATCGCATTTAATTGCCTTACTTTACAGGATACCAGTTTGAGCAATCCTTACCATTACAAAATGGAAATCTTACCTTGCTGGATGTGTCTTAGAAGACTTCCGGTATTTTCTTATGCTTATATTCCAGCTTTTTCCAAATTCTGGAATACGTATTGCAGAAAAGCGGTCCACCTTTATATTGCAATTTAACCCTTAAGCTTCTGGCCTCTAGACTGGTGGATGATAGAAAATGAAAAAAAATTACCATTCATTGCATGTCTTGGTATTTGTAGGTCAGATGGCCACAGAGTACAAGGGCTGTTCTGTACATGTACATCAGTGTTTTTTCTGAGCACCTTTTGGAAATTATGTACTTAAGATGTTCACAACTTTTTGTTGATAGATGTAAGCTAATAAGATTTTGCAAACTGTTGTGGGAGATGGTGCCTCTGGAGTTTATTATGGGTTAGAAAATGGCACTGAAGTTTCCTGGTTTTTTTTTAAATTCAGGATAACCACTTGTGCTTTCTGATAAGTACACCTGAGAGCGTACTGTAATTGTGTGGGCCATTCTGCTTTGCTGAATTCAGTTGATATAAGAAACTGGGGGAAAACTCTCTCAGAACTTTATTGGAGACTGGAAAATATCACACTTCTCATCATGTACTGGGCTTCTTGACTTGATTTGCATGCAAATTTGTGTAGTTTAATATGTTTTGCCCTGCTGACTAGTGATCAAATTTGTCTTGCCACTAGACTTTAGCCTACTAATATGTCCTGTGCTGCTGTCATAGCATCTTAGAAAAGTAAAGCTGGAAGGGACCTCACAAGGTGGTGATCTAGTCCAACCCCGTGCTCAGAGGCAGAGTCATTCCTATACAAACCTGTCTAACCTTTTAGTAAAGCTACACAGTCAGCCCTGACACAGCCATAAGACATAACACATTGACAATACTACAAGCAAAGCGGGGGGGTTGGCTGGTTTCCTGCTGCTGCACTGATTGTTGAGAGCCAAATACAATTAATCAGTTAATCATGTCTTAAATAGTAACGTGGCCACACATTCAGGCAGTGAATGGTACAGTAAAACAAGAAATAGCCATAAAAATACGTGCAATAAATGTGTGGCTGCTTTCCATTGTACCTAAAATTAAACGTGTGGCAGGGGCAGACTGCACGAGGGTCTCCAACTAGCCCCAGTAACGATCTCCGCCAGCCAATCAGCTGATCATTGGCTGGCTACGGGACCATGCTGGGGCTCAAACCAGCCTCTTTGTGGTCCCTGCCAGCCAAAGATCAGCTGCTAGGTGGGGCCTTGGTGCAGTTGTGATCCAGCCTACAGTCACCTGGTTGTCAGCCGGGTCTGGGAACCACTCCATCCAGTTTTGGTGGGTCCTCAAAGCCAGCTGATTTAATTAGTGTATTTTTTCAGGCACATGTCTTTCAACTTGCCAGTGCAGGAGTAGCCCAAAACTATAATCCCAGGTTCCCCCTGCACGTGATTGGGATCCAGTCTCTGAGCCCATAATTGTGCTTCCTGCCATGCATATGTGGCATGGCAAGAGGCTTTGTTGTTGGGACTGGGGATCAGATCCCAATTGGTCTTTAAACATATGTCCTGTCAGCAACCTTACGACTTTCCCAATCCAGGTTTAAATGGGAATGACCATCAGCATTATGGACTTAAATGAGGACAGGAAAACCTGTTCAAACCAAAGGTAAATATTTGGGTGGTCAGCAAGGATTGAGTGTGTCAAAATGGGTTGCTTCTGGAAATAATTCCAGCACCTCTACAATCAGCAATTACACTTGTGGATTTCAGGTTAGAAATTGTGTTATCCAGTTAACTATAAAAGAGACTATTGATATATCAGGAGAGGTCATTTCTATAAGTGTCAATAGAAGCAGGTCTTTAAGTACTAAATTCACTTCAATATAGCACAAGAGAGTTATGTACCCTCTTAGGGCTCAATCTTTCACAGTATAATTCACATAGAGGCTCACATAGATGTCCATGACTACTTGCAGTGCTAAAGGTTTGCAAGAGTGAAACTCTTAATTTTGGATGGGTAACCATTTATGTAAGCAGAAGAACTCCAGTATTACTCTTTTTTTAAGTGCATGTTCATATGACTAAAATGGAAAAGGCCAGTATAATTGCTCTATCTTTACAACAAAAATCAACTTAACTTCTTGCTTGTAGGCTCTTGCAAAATAGGCAATATTTCCATTTTTCTCTGAGGAAAAGTGACAGCTCAACATTTTGTTTGGTGGTTCCAGCAATAGAAAACCTAATCTATCATTTCCTTACTTTGTAACTAGAAATTGTAGTTCCTTTAGGCTTAGGAGATGCTGCATTTACCCAGGATCATAGCTTTGATTATAGCTGAACATTAGTCATTGATCTATTTTTTCAGCCAAGTGAGAGAATTATCACAAACATAAAATTACTTAAGCATTCTCTGAACAAACATAAAAATGTATTGTTGTGCTAGCGCATCTACAATCCAGTAGAAACACAGAATAGCTAGGAGCTACATTTCTAACCAAACCCTGAAGTCATGACTGTGCATTCCCACATTGTTCAGGGGCTTAAATCTCAAGCCATTTGGAATTTGCAGAGTAAATTTGCCTGGAAGGGTCTGGTCCACTAAGTATCCTTAGACAACACCTAACCTATTGTCAGTCCTGAATTCAAATCTCATCATCACCTTCCGTGAAAAACATGGCTTCTGTAGTATAATAGCTTAGCGGCTAGAGCACTTGTCTGGAAATGGGAGATGCAATTTACTGAGGTGCTTCAAACATACTTCTCTCCCCTCCCAAAGGAATGGCCCAAAAGTGGAGCAATCAAAACTGCAGCTTGGTGAGGAAGCCAAGGGACTTTGGGTTCTGGTTGCCACTTCTCAGACTGCTTGTGAATTTTGCTCCAATGTTATTAGATGTACTGTATTTTACAACATTGGAAGCAGGGAGCAAAACCCAATAGTGTAGCTCTTCCTGGACACCTGACTAGGGGCTGCAGGTAGACCCGTGTCGAGGAGTGGGATTTTGTACATCTCCTCCTCTGTTTACCATTGATTGACTGGTTTGGGTCCCCTGATCAGCATAGTGAGTTTTGTGAACCTCAGTCTTAAGCGCATAACTCTCCCCATTTAAAGAACACGAAACTTTAGGCACTTTAGATAATGTTTCCAGGCTTTTTTCTTTTTGATCTGGTCCTTAATTTCTTTTACCTTAGTTTGCCCTCCAGAGAGAATCCCTAGCCCACAGGGGCACTGGTAAAATAATAGGTCGTATAATAATGTGGAGGATAGACTGTCTTAAAGGGTAAGGGAATCTACCATGAAACAGATTTTGTAAAGATTTGATGGTAATTAGCTAATATATGCTCCCAACAATACCCTCTGGCTAAAAGGGTCAGAGGTAATCTTTGGACCAGATAATATCAAATAGCAATAAACACAAGTTATATTGTTTCTGGGGGCTAGTGTGATTGCTGCAGGTCTAACATCTATAATTAGAAAGTGGCTGAAATATTAGAGAAGGTTCAGAGAAGAACCACAAAAATGATTAAAGGCTTGATAGATAAGCTTCACAGTGAGAGATCAGAGGAAGTCAGTCTGCTTAACTTACCCAAGAGAAGGCAGAGGGATGATTCGATTAGTCTAAGGAGCTGTTGGGGGTGGGGGGGGCGGGTCGGTGAATATTTGGTAAGAGGCACTTCTCATCTAGAAGGTAAAGGCACAGCAGGATCTACTGGTTGGAAAGTGAAAGTAGGCAAATTCAGGCTAGAAAGAGTATGTAAAATTTTAAGCAGGCATGAGAACAATTCATCCAGAATTCCCATTGATTCTCTCCACCAGTAACATTTAAACCAAGACGAGATGTTGTTTTTGGTGCTGTTGTGGACCTGCAGAAACTTTTAGATGTACAGCTGTTGGATTTACAGCAGGAATTTTGTTCAGGGGATTGTGATGACTCCTGTTTATGCAAACTAGTAGACTAGTTCCTTTCTGGCCTTTGAATCTGAATCTCAAAGTGCTCATTTCTCCCAAAACTGTCAGAACCCTGCAGTGATAGAGGCTGTATAAATACTTGGTTGTCTTTATATTAAAGAGAGGTGCTGCATTCATTTGAAGAATCAAGTTAGCTGACACTATGGTGTCCATACTTTTGGTGTCGGTATCGATACAAACAGTGTTCAGCATTGTTTGTTAGTTGTGATTCACTACTTAGTCCTTTTATTCAAATGTGAAAATTTATGATCTGCTGTCCCAGCTCCATCATCAGGTGCATCACAGATGAGGGAAAATCAACATTAGAAGAATCCTGCCAAGCTCTGATGCCTCATTGCTGGAGTATAGAGACACTCTTATTTTGTTCCTTCGCATATTGTGGTTCTTCAAATTCCCTCCAAGAATACTCCCCCCCCCCCCCCTTGGCATACCTATATCGTCTGGCAGGGGCATGGATAACTGGGGGAGGCATCTAGGAATACTAGTTAACAGCTGTAGCAGTTGGGACTTGGCAGTTGTGTTTGCTGATAGTCTAGCCTAGCTAAGGGTTGGGTGCTTTTTTTGTATTTATCTGTAACATTTTGAAAAGACAAGGTTCTTTGCGTGAATCTGATATCTTTTATTAGACTAACTTAAATAGTTGGCAAACAATTATTAAGCAAGCTTCTGGGTTCATCAGGCTAAGGAAGTTTCAGCAGTTGGTATGGCTCTTCCTGGATGGAATGAAAAGTAAAGAAGCCAGAGGCTGGGCTGGTATGCATACAAGACAGGCAGTCAGTGAAAATGTAGACTGAGGAGTCAATGGCGGGGTGGGGGGTGGACAGAGAGAGAGTTTTGGTTTTTGGACCTGAAAGCTTGCTTAATAATTGTTTTCCAACTATTTAAATTGATCCAATAAAAGATTCCAGATTCATGCAAAGAACCTTGTCTGCCTATGTCCTTAGACCAACACGGCTACAACCTACACCCCTGTAACATTTTGAAAAAGCACACAACAAAGATAATAATCCAGATCCATAATCTGTGTGTAGGAGTTGACAGGACCTTCATTTAGCCAGAGCAGGGGTGTTCAACTCACAGCCCACAGGCTTCTTGCAGGTCTGGAAACCCTGCAGGGGTTCCCTGGGAACCCCTGGGCTTCTTGCAGGTCTGGAAACGTGGTAGTGGGAAAGCAGTTTCATGACTCCTACCAAATTTCTGGACCTGTAGGTAGTCCTAGGCCCTGTGTCCTGGATTGGGCACCTGATGTGCAGTGCCAGGCAGGAGTAGCACCAGGCCCCTGCCTCCAATCCCAACACACAGGGACAGGGAGGGTGTGAAGGGCCAGGAATGGGTGGTGCCATGCTCCCGGGCCCAATCTGGCGTTGGAGGGACAGGAGGGCCTGTCGGCCACAAAACTCAATCCTTGGGGCAGAGAAGGGGGTGGTACCAGGACCCAGGGGCTGATGCTGATCCCTGCAACAATTATCTGTCTCATGGCTCTGAAAGCTTGAGTACCACTGAGCTAGAGGACCCTTAAGAAATGGCTGGGTGGGGGAGATGAGGCACCCCCTTTTTTTTTAAGGGGGTACTTCCCCCCCCCCCCTTCAGAAATGTGTTTTTTATCATACTAATCTGGTGCAGGATTTTATTCCTGTTTTACTGGTCTGATAAAATCTCAGTATACTCCAGGGTAGGGAGTTGTTACTTCTGCTTGATTTGAGCATAGTTTTCTTCAGTGTTCTAGAATTTTAAAGGGAATTATTACTTCACAGATAAGAACTATTGCATGTTGAATACAATGATTTTGTGATGCAAGAACTAGCAAAAGATGCTAACAAAAATACAAAGGAGCTAAATGTATGGGGATTAAATCAAAAGATGTGGGGGAAATAATTATCTGCAGATGCTGTCAAGGTAATATTCATAAGGTAACTAACTTCAAAAAAAAAAAGTAGGGCAAGAATCCTTGGTCTAACTAGAGTCAGAAAATACTAAGCTGACAATAACAGTTTAAAATTTGGTGAGAGTTCACAGGAGGCATTTGAGACTTCCTTGGAAACCCTACTACTACCATAAGCAAATGATTAGTGACAGGTGCCAAAGAAGCTATGGAATAACCGGTATCTGAAACCAGATTGGAAAAAGCATCACTGATACAGTTCTACAGAAAGCACAAGTAATGGGTCACACTGGATGGCTCAGGTGATCTTACTGATGATTTCAGGAAATGATCTTAATACTGTTAAGATAATTTTTCTCATTCAATTAAGAGACCCACTGGTGTTTTGATTAATCAGTCTCTATAGAATACTAACCTCATAATATTCATAGATAGATGTATATTGGAGAATAATTTACCAAACTAGGTGAGAAATATATATATATATATATGATGGGAAAGGTGTCCTTTTTTCCTGTGGGGAAGGGAGCGTACTTAATGCTTAAAGACAACTGATTTCTGCCAGCAGTTTTCTCTTCATTGGATAGTGCTCTCTGTCAGTGTGGGGGGGAAGGATTTTCTTTTAATGAGCATTATGTAGTTCTCTCTTTCAATGAGGCTCATTTCTTCCGAAAGCATCAGGACAGTGAGATACTACTTGTTTGATTCCATATCATCCTTGCTTCTGTGCCCTGTATCAGTGACTTAACTAAATGCCATGTCACTAGTCAAAGTGGTTAAGAATTTTCTAATAGAACTGTCAAAATGCTGATTTTTGTCAGTGTTTTGGTAGAAATGTTTTGGTTTTCATGCCAAAAAACAGGCAGGACTCCTATCGGCTTGTGCATAGCAAGGGAATGCTAGTAGGGTTGGATTGATATTGCAGTTAGTAAAAATAAAAGTAGCAAAAGAAAATGTGTACACCTTGGCGAGACTCCATATGCTATTAATCTGGTTCTTGCATGACAAACAGGCAAGTTCTAGGTGCTAAAGTGTGTGTGTGGGGGCGGAGGGGGACAGTTTAGGAAAGTGGACTAAATATTTTATCTTTATTAGAAATAGCCAAAGTTTGATCCTATCTCTGTGGAGGTTAGGGACAAAATTCCAACCAAGGGGTGGGTGGAATAATCAATGAAAGCATAATAAAGCCCCAGTCTTTAAAAATACTAATGTCACTGATTAATCTTACTTTAAATGATGTCAAGTGTTTATTGACTGAACCAAATGCTAATATGAATGTGGTTGTTTTTGTTTTTCCACACCTGGTGTGTTTTTATGCTAATAAGCACTGTCTATCTTTCAGCTTTTCTGGGAGAAGAGGCTACAAGGCTTAAGTGCGTCTGATGTAAGTGAACAAATTATAAAATCCATGGAGCTACCTAAAGGCCTTCAAGGTATTGTATGGATTTATAGCAGTTACATCATGTCTAACACATGCAGTGTGTAAAAGAATGCTCATGTCACCTTTTCAGCTACTGTGATCTCACTTTGAGTTACTTTATTAACCCTTAGATCTTGATGTGCTTGCTGGCAGAACACCTCCCAACTGCTTAAACGTATTTTTCTTCTCTTATCAAGTTGTTTAACATAAAATGTGCTTCAGGATTGCACACTTACTGACACAAGTGTAATTGATCTAAAACTCAATACATATTAGTTCACAGTTAGTAATTCTTTATTCTACCACACTGGAGATTTTTATAGGAATTTGGAGGAGTTGTAAAAGACTGCTATTACTTGCCGACATTGACTTTGCTCCTTGTAATATTAAAGCAAATGTTACTGAGATGCTGATATAAGTTATTATGAAAAGCTACAGAGAAATTATGTTTATTGGAGCCCAAGTGATGTATTAATAAGGATACTTAAACATAATAATTGGGAATGGACCCTAAATCATTAGCTCAATGATCTTGATAGAGGAAATTCTGTCTTTTTTTAGGTAGAAGTTAGTGTCTCTCTGTTTACTTTTAAATTGAAATCGAACTTCATTAATGTTAAATGATTTGTTAAAACCAACTGTAAAATATAGCTGATCTTATTGCCATTAAATATGAGCATACTTTTCTAAGACCAAATACATTTGTCTGTTATCGGTAGACATACCTGTCTTGCAAACAGGAAAAATTCTGCCACTTAAAGCTTATCTGTACCCTAGTAAGCTCTATGTTAAAATTTAACCATGTATTTATTTGCATTTTAGGAGTTGGCCCAGGTAACAATGATGACACCCTTTTGTCTGCTGTTGCCAGTGCTTTGCACACTAGTTCTGCACCTATCACAGGGCAGCTCTCTGCAGCTGTGGAAAAGAACCCAGCTGTTTGGCTTAATACATCTCAACCTCTCTGCAAAGCTTTCATAGTTACGGATGAGGATATTAGGTAAGGCACAAATCCTAAAAATCAATGAATGCATCTACTTTTGTTCCTTTAATATTGAGCCACAAAAAAGGAGGAAGGAGTGGGAGGGCATGCCATCTTTTTTTATGTTCACTAATTTTCTGGGACTCAAGCAGGGTGTAACAAAATCACACTTACGTGCCTAAGTCCACTTAGATGCCTAATAGGAGGAAGAGAATCAAGCCAAAGAGTGTGTTTGCTTACACTTTATATTGAACAAAGATTTTTGTTCATAGTTAACCAAAAAAAAAAGCCCACGCCACATCAATCCGCTCTTATGGAATAATATTTGTTGGGTGTGAGAGGTGTAGGGTGCAAAGAGTTGGCATGACTCTTCAGCCTAGTGGTTAGTGCAAGCATGGAAATGACCGCTGTAATTCAAGGAAATAATGGAGAGAAAGTGTTAGTCATAACTAGTAGTAACTATGCAGACTTTATGTAAGTTGTCTACATATAATAAAATGGATTGCAACTTTTGAGCTCCATGAAACTCTTCATTAGGGTAATTATCACTTATCACCAGTAAGCTTTTGTATTATTTTGGTAGCAAATTGTTTCTTTTTTGTTTTTAACAAGTCCTAAGGATTACATACTGTTGCCATTAGGTAGGCTACTGTCAAGAAACAAGTACTTTGTCACTGGATATGGTGACTACTTTTATACCTTACACAGTGCATGGGCAGGAACCTAAGAATTAACTTTCTTTCCTGGTTCTTTCTCCAAGGTTTTTAGATATCCATTGTCAGTTCTCTAAAACCTGCTATTACAAACACTGTCTGTTTATTTTTAGATTTTTAAATCCAAATATTGGTCACCCTCCAGCCCACAGTCATGTCAGGCAGCCTCCATAGGTTTGGAAATTTGGCAGCAGGGGATTGGTGGCAACATTTAACTGCTCTCAGAGCCACAGCAATTAAGGCCCCACTGCTACGTTTCTGGAGACCCCTGCAGGCTAGGTAGCATGGTCCTGTGCGGGGTCCCTCTGCAGCTGGAACTAGGCACATGGGATCAGGCTGGAGTGCAGCTGCTGCTGGGCCTCTCATCCAGCCTATGGAGTTGTTGGAAGGCTGGGCACTGTTAGTCTACCTATATCAAAGCTTCCCTGGGATAGTCTTTGCCATTCTGGTGTCTCAGGCTGTGTCTATTGTATCTGTATTACAATTTACAGAACTAAAGCTCTGTCTGTACTTTAGTTAGCCTCTTCACTGACAGCCCTCTCGTCATGTTGCCCAGACTCATCATGTTCACCTGTAAAAACTCTACTTCATAATTGCCTTCCACTAAAAAAAAAAAAAAAATGTAAGGAGCCAGCCTTATGGCTCATTCTGCTCAGAAATCAGCTTCTTATTTCCATGGTAAACTGGGAAATACCTAACATAGCTCTGAAAAAGCTAGGAGGTACCTATAGATTTGCTGGTTGTAGCCATGTTGGTCTAAGGACATAGGCAGACCAGGTTCTTTGGGTAGATGTGATATCTTTAATTAGACTAACTAAATAGTTGTAAAAATTGTTATTTGCATACTTTTGGGCAAAAACGCCCCTCTTCAGACATAAGGAGAGTTGTATCATAGGCACCTAGCAAGTGCCCGTGAATCTTCTCCCTGTATAAAATTTTATCCGTTGTTGACTTGCAGCTTGACTCTCCTGCACACTCTGGTGCATCACCCTTCTAAGTTTCTTTTTTCTGATGAGATATCTTCAAAGTGTCTGGCTTTCAATGGTATTTTAGTTCCAAAGTCTCTAAGCCCTCTGAAAATTCCACCTTCTATACTTAGAAACAGTTTGTTCCTCTTGACTTTGCAAGGCCCATTTCAAAAGCACATTTAGTTTTTTCATGTTTTTAACAGGCAATTCTAACTCTTAAATTTTTTCATTGACTGTAACCCAAATCTTACAATACCTGGCCTGAATAGTTTGTCAGGCTATTTGGTGTTATTCCATCAACTAATGGGTAAGAAGTGAGACTTCTATATTTGAGGATGCCTAGTTGCATTTATCTATGAGCAGTGATCCCAAAAGAGTAATTTTAGAGTGGCTTCTAATTATTGGCCTTTGGATCATTTTCTTTCTGTTTTTAATAAAGAAATAGTTATTCCTGAACAATGTTTTTTTTATAGCAACTTGTCCTACTGGACATGTATCAAAGGGACTCCTTTCTAGTTACAGGATGTACATGCCTTGGATTTAGCCTGTAAGGGTTGTCTTCAGTACTTGTACCAGACAGTACACAACTACTTGGAGTACGCCTGCCATGCAGACCTATAAGATCATTGCTGCCATATTGTAGTAGCCCCTTGTGACTCTGGCTTCAGATAGTCATTGACAAAAATTTAAATTGTTGCATAGAAATAATTATCATTGCAGTGAAGAATGTACTGGTGTACATGGTGACAAGAACATGTTTGTGTTTTGAAATCTAATGTTGATCCTAACTGAAAAGGCACTAATTTTGTGGGACACCTCGGTGCACTTGCTACAGCTAAATACTATTACTAAAGCTGCATTTTGCTGACACAACAAATACTGCAATGTTGGTTCATAAACAAGGAAGTAAATCAGCGGAGTCTTACTGGCCTTTGAAGTATGAAAAAATTAAGAGAAGTCATAGGAGAAGCTTAAATAGTGATCTAGATTTTGATTTTGAACATATTTTTGAACTGTATTTTGGTTTAAAACGGTTAATTCAGTATGTGCAAGGAGAACACAGTGTCCACCGGGAAAAAAAACTAGGTCTAAATATAAACTCGCATGGAAACTTAAAGATGTGTTTCTTGTTTTGACTATATAAACCATGCCTGGCATCTGAAATGGTTGGTTTTGGATTGTCATATATAACAAAGGCAGGCTTTCCTGATGGAACCGTTTCAGTTAAAATCAGGCAACTCCAAACTGCAACTTGTTTGACTTTTGAAGCTTTTGTTCCTTTATATTGCACGGGTACACGTAATATAGCAGCTTCTTTCACAAAGTAATTTACCGTTTTCTATACTGCTATTGTATAGGTAATCAAATCACTTGCCTATACAGTTATCAGGGTCGCTGTTTCGGTGGATGTTTTTACTTAACTAGAATCAGATCGAGTCATGTATCATGCTTTGCCTCTGAAAACATTAAGGTAATGTTCACTTCACTGAAATCAGTGGATTTTGTTTCCATGATCTAGGACCTGAACTTTAAAGTGGAAAAAGGTATTTAAACAACAAGCTGTCTTGCATTTCATTTCCAAAAAGAAAAATGAAGTCATATTGGAAACAAAATCTAGAATCTTCACAATGAAAAGTCACTTAAACATCTTCTTTTTTTTCCCCAACCATAAAAAGGGATCCCTACAAAGACTTAAACTTTCTGTGATTTTTTTTATAACAACCAGCAGAGGGCACTTTTGAGCTGCTGCTCTGTTTTTCTATCCACGCACCATGCTGACTTTTAAAGAAATCTTCCAAACTTTGGTAATTTTAAACTATAGAAGGAAAAAAAAATAAAATCTTATTTTCCTACTGAAAAGCAAGGAGAACTATTGATTCGCTCATGTACTAAAATCTTTCAAATTGACTGTTGCTGCTGTAAATTAGCATACGAAATTAAGTTAAACACTTTTAAAGAAATGGCATTTGCTTTAGGCCTCAAGCTTCTAATTTAACTTTTAACAAGGTATTTATCCTTGAATATAGAGCAGAATTGCCTTGTTGGTGTTAAGTACTTGTTCTTAACAGTGAAATTCATGTGCTAGCTACAGTATAGGACTTGTACAACTACTGTATTTAACTGAATACAAGATGACTGAATGTAAGGTGATGCCTCAATAATTAGATTCTGCATGTGGAATATTTATAAATGTGTTATAATTTTTCATGTATGAAATCTAATTATTGGAGGATCAACTTAAATCCTACTGCAGGTGCTGGTGGGGGAGAAATTGAGTGGGGCAGTAATGAGGCTGGCAGCGGAGGACAAGACAGTAAAGGAAGCAGTAGGGGTAGAATGGGGTAGGGTAGGCAAGGGAGCTAATGGGGTAGAGGGGCAGGCAGAGAGAGAGATGGGCAGCTTTCCCTGTGCTACCTGTCCCCCCCACTTACCCTCCATTGTGTGCCTGTCATTATTTTAAAAATATATAATATAGGAAGGAGTCCTTCAGCAGAGAAAACATTTTGAGTAACCTTATGGCATCGGTCCTTTTTTAGTTACGAGAAAATTAACACAGTAACCATTACAAATAAATGATGGCATGGAGAGTGAGGGTGGAGTGTGGGGACACTTTTACACATGCTTCAGGGTGCACCACTGGGCACTTCAATTAGCAAGCCACACTAATTAAAAGCAGCCAACGCGTCACGTGTATCAGTGTCCCCACACATCCTCATGCTGAAAAAATGTAAGCAGGGTGCTTCGAGCTAACGCTCATTGAATGCGTTTTATTTCAAAGCGCTCCACTGACATTTTTTCAGTTTGGGAGCATACGGGGACACGGATGCACGTGACGCAGAAGGCTGCTGGGGTGTGTCAACTTCCGTGCTTGTCGGAGCAGGCTCCCCGCATGTCTGTAGAAGCCCTGGGCTTGCTGAAGTGGGGTAAGAGAAATGGTTGAGCTTCTATTAGAAATGTGAAAAGTGAACTAGCTCATAGTTAGATGGGGCAGAGACTGGCTGACTCAGTGCAGGTAATTTTTAAGCCATGATCAGCTGAGTAGCACTGGTTAGAGGCACTAATTATGTCTGGTTTCTTTGAAATGAAAGGGAAGGATCGTGTTCTAGCAGTAAGGGAAATATTTTGACTTCGTAAGTCTGAATCAGCTTGCAGTGCAGGATGAATTTTTGTAACAGTATTACAGAAAATATTATACACTTAAGTGCAGGTGTCAAGAAGATGTTCCCTAGTGAATTATGCCAGGATGACTTGCTTAAGTGAATTCCATGTGGCTTTCCTCTTCAGTTTTCTGAAATCTCAAGGAGAATTGTTCTAGGGGTAGCAGAGACTGCTTAATAACTCCTTTATTGGTTTGTGTTAAGAGTACAGAGCTTCTGAAGAATTAAATCTGGAAAACATCTTCCAAGTTAATTTCCTATTTCCTTTCCCATGTACCCTGTTTTGCTTGCAAATGCGTGATAAGGGGTAAAAATGTCCCTTACCTATCCATCTTGCTCTCCTACCTCAGATTAGTTATAGTTCAGTGATGCTTTGGCCAGCTGTACAATTGTTTCCAAAGTGTAAAAGACAATCCCTTGGGGTCATGAGCAGAACCTATGCAGTTCATGGTTTCCTGATGTATCGGGAGCCTTATTCCCAGTTCTTTGCTCATTATTCTTCTAATGCAGAGGACCTGAGATGGTATTATGGTATTTAGTAAAGTTAAAATATCCTATTGCATGAAATGTCACTTTTTAGGGCTGAGCTCCTCCAGGCCCAGAAAATCTGTGATTTAAGGATAATTTTAAAAAAATATCATTGCGGCTTCTTCCTGAAAGTAGGGAATCAAGCATCCTTTTTCTTTCTCACAATGTCTTGGTCGTGATCAAAAGGGAAACTATATGAGAAGGAATGTTAGCAATTTTTCTCTTCCCAGTTTAGTCAAACCAGAGCTGAAATAGTAATTTTGCAGTAACTCTGGGTTACAAAGAACTATCATGAATTTGAGAAAGGGGACCAGCAATCAACCAGACAAGAGCCATGTATGAATAGCTTGAAGCCTGCTTCTCTACAGTCTTTAGAAGGCAGGTTAAATGACCAGAAAACCCCTGGATTCTTCAAATGTAGGCCCCAGTTTGAGGTAAAGGAAAATTTTGTTCCTTTTTAGAAGCATTTTTCTTGAATATCTTGGGCATGTTAATCTCAACCAGGGAGCCCGTGACATTTCAACTGTGTTTATTGTGTTCCTACTGGCTTCTTTAAAACATACTGCAGCCCCCATCCAGCTTTATTTTCATGACAGTGGAAGTACTGTTGCAATGAGTTAAACATCAGATTTGTTGCTTTTAACTATTTTTCATGTTCGGTACTTCGCTATTCAGGGTCTGATGATGGTCATAGAGCTTCAAAATAGTTTACACTCTGGCATTAGGGTTTGAAGGATATCATTGTCCTTTGAAAGATGTCAGTGAGACGGAGGGCAGCAAGGAGTTTAGGATCAAAAGACAGACAGCACCTGTCCTTGATTATACATCAGCATTTATACTGAATTCTGCTGTTCTCCTGCTACCTCTGGAAGAGGGACCCTTCACCAAATTACTTTTTGGGAAATGCTGAGTATTCCAGTAGCCATGATCAGGGATTGCAGCTCCTGAGTTTAGCAGCCTCAGTAGAGGGGAAGAGCCAGGGTCTTGAAATCAGAGGCTTGCCCCTTGTGAAGCCATGCCAGGGCTGGCTGGCTTCATGGGGTTGGCTGTTTTCTGAAGAGTCCTGGGGCAAGCTTCCCCTGAAAGGGGCTGATTGTGACATGAAACGTTTAATCTGCACTGCAAGAAATGTGTATCAGTTTCTACCGTGGACCAGGTTTTGTGACTTGGGTTTAACCTTAACAGAACCATTTCCTTTTTTTTCTTCCCACAGAAACATGTCACTTCTGAAGCAAGATTTCAGGTTTATTCTTCCCATAGGAAAGCAGGTTTCTTGGAACTAAATTACTTGTGAAATTTGAATTAATTAAAAATTGGTTTGTATCTGTTCAGAACTGTCCCTAGAAACATGAAATTTTGCTCCCATAAAATACTGTAAAATTCAGGTTTTCCTACTAGCCCTTATATGCCTTACTATAAAGCCGGGACACCCAGCATACTTGGTAAAAACATTTTCTGGTATTCCAGACCTCCTCTCTCCACTTTAAAAATGGAATGTCCATCTCTCAATTGCAGCATCAAGCAAAATCCTGAGACCTGCCAAGAATAAACACTGTCTTGCATCAGGATCCCCTATACCCGTGCCTTCTTGGGGATAACTTCTGCTTCCCCACTTCTGTTATTACAAACATTTCCCACACATTAGGACCATTTTCCTTCTTGAATCAAGAGTTAGAGTTTAATTTTTTTATAAAATGTCTTAATTCAAATTTTTTATAATCTCAAGTAGGCATAAAGTGAATTCCCTGGTTTAGGTTCCTCTAACACAGTAGTAGATAATGGGCATTGTTCCGTCTCCTCCTGAGTTTTATCTTGTTCTTGTGCAAGACAAATTTCTAATAGATTTTTTTTTCCCCCTTTTCAATAATTTTAGTTCAGAAGGAGTTTAGATTCAAGGGCATGCACCATTTCACCTCTGAAGTGTTATCTAATATACTGTCATCTTTAATATCCCAATTGAATAACTTGGCTTTTAAAGTGTTCCTGTTACACACTGTTCATTTGCTTGGATAGTCTTTTCATTTTCACACTGATGCTTTTGCTGCCAGGTGAGGCTAGTCCTTTGTCATACTTAGCCTAGATGGTAGTCTAATAAAGATTCACAGTAAGAACCTACATTTTTGGGGGTCATATTAATATTCTCTGCCAGTCTCACTTAACTCTGCCCTTCCTGAATGCTCTTTTAAGGCTTGCCTTGTGCTCCTTTTAATAGAATTGCTGTGCTGTTTGAGGCAAAGACTGTCATGGTTACAACTCCTGCTTTTAATGAAGCTTCTCTCTGCCTGCCACCTAATTTTTAAAGTGCATTTATACACTAGCAGTGAATCCAGGGGAGAAAAACAATTAGAGTTCCAAATAAATGTGGTCTGTTCACTACAACTGTATCAAACTTCCTTTTCTTACCAGTCAGAAGATCTCTACTAATGATCAGCTCTGTATCTAGATGGGACCTGTAAGTTAGATAGTATAGTCTTCAGCAGCATTACAGTTTGAAAATGGTTAACAATTCTGGTGATTAAACAAGGACTAGATCTAACTCATGCTGACACATCTCTTGCTCCCAATAACACTGTAAAACCAGCACAGATGACTTATCTTTTTCATTCATGTCAGCAAACACAACATAAATATCTAAACCTTTGGCTAAGACTAAGGTGTCATGTTTATGGTATATTAGGATCTTAATTTCAGAAGTGTTAAGTACTCAGCTTCATTTAGGTAATTAATCTTTCTCTTATGCTGTAGTAGAAACTTGATATTTTTGCAGGATTAGCTTCCAGATTCCTAACCCCCTATGGAAGATAAGTTTGTAAAGTAGGTGTGGGTATATAGAGCCAAAGCCATAGCAGACAGCCGCGTGGGACTAATGTGCTACAGCTGAGTGGAGAAGCAGCATCCTTTGAAGTAAAAGCTACAGCAGACAGCTGAGCAGATCAGTCTTGATTTTTACAAGCCATTGGGACCTACGCAGGTTGCAAAACCCTGGATACGAATGAGCTGGATTCTACCATATTCCCAGATCTTCACTGATCTAAATAAGAGCAGAGTTAGACTGAACAAGAACTGAAGTTTTCAGGTCCTCTGAATATTGCACTCTAACTATAACTTAAAGCCTACCTAGCAGGATGTTTCCACATGAGTAGCTTTGATAGCTTAACCCCTTCAGTCACATTTCTTCATAAATGACCAGCCTTTTCTACCTCCCAGAAGACAGCAAGCTCATTCTCTAGAGTCCCTGCGCAAAAGATCAAAGTCCATAGATGCTAAAGTCTTTGCAAACTCGTGTGCCAGTAGAAGCTGCCTAATAATATCCTTTAAATGGATAGTTTAAGCGCTGGTAACAGACTTGACAGTTCTATTATGCCTTTTAAGTAGATTCTCTTTTTTAGAAATCTCTTATCACCAGCCACTACACACCCATTTCAGTATTTTTTTTGTGTATCTTGACCTGTATTTTGTAGACATAGTTCATATTAGCCATGGTTTGCTTATTAATAAATAACATTAATCAACAGTGATACTGTACCTTGTGCTTTGAACTTTTAGCCTAGTATGATGTAGTGAACAGAAAAACACAAGTAAGCAACTGTATAAAGGTGAACATAAACAATCTTTATTACATACTTAAATGTTTTATTATGCCCTCTTTCACACAGTGTGAACTTGACATAAGCTTGAAATGAAGGTTATTGCACCCAAATGTTTGGTACCCATATGAGGGTGTCTCTGAAAAATAAACCAAGGTTAACACAAAGCAAGATCCCTGTCCCTTCTTCTGGCTACTTTGCATTTGATAAAAAGGGTGAGATAGCATTAAAGGAGCCTAAAAGTCATGTCCAACCAGCGGAAGATTCCCTTTGGCAGACAGAGCAGTAGGATGGCCATACAGTTGTCTTCCAAAAATCCTCTGTTATATGGTTTATGTTGGGGAGTGGACCTGGGCCGGAAGGAATGGGACAGAACACTCAGTACTACAGCATATAGGGCAGTCTGGAGAAGCTTCTGTAATTTAGGCAGACTTTCAGGGCTGAGAGCTTCCCAAGTCCTAGAGATGGCCTAATCTGGAGGGTACAGTGATTTACTTTAAAGACATCTTGGCACCAAAGCAAAACGAACAAGTTTTGTGGCCAGAGCAAAACTCTGCCAGGTAGGTAAGGGAAGGCAAAGGCTTCCTGGGAGGCTGCAATTTTGGTCCCCCCAGTCACCTACTGCATGTTACACTATTGCTTTGTGCTGTCAACCCCCTGGACTGCAAAGTCCGTGGCTTAGCTCAGTGTTTTGTTTATATATTTGGAAACCACAGTATATGTGCCTGTTCTTTTTCTTAAATGCAACTGAAAGAGCTACATCTCTGTCTTCTGTAACTTTGGACTTGACACTTACCAAATAGATCTTGGAGTTGTTTCAGTTACAGGAATATTATTAAGATGTGTATTAAATCTTTCCTGCTTATTTTTCCTAACACTTCAGTTTGTTCAGTTTTAATAAGCTAAATGTAAAGCCACTGTAATAGCTCTGTTAGGACCTTGTTACATGCTATACTGTGAGCTATCCAAATGTTGATGGTTGTTAGTGCTAGCTTGAGTTTGGAGCAGCCACATGTTCAGACCAGCAGGGTCCTGGAGGACTGAAAAGTAAGAATCCCTGCCTGCTTCTCCCCACTCCCTACCTTCCTTTACTCCTGGCTGCCCTTGCTGTCTGTCCCAGGGTGCAGGCAGGGAAGGGTTAACCCAGCTGCCAGGATGCTGCTCCTCTTTGGGCTGAGCCTGGCCCAGAGAGCAGCAGCAGCGGGGGGCCAGGCAGGCAGGTGCACTCTTTCCTGCCTGTTCCCTGGGACAGACGGCACAGGCAGCCACAAGTAAGCTGGAGTGGGGGTCTGGGACCAGACTGTGAGAGGGAATCTGGGGTCTTGGGGAGGACGGAGGGTGCCTTTACACTAAGGTGTAGCCTACAGTGGCTACACCTCAGTGTAACATGGTCTGGGTAACTGTAACATGGTCTGGGTAACACAGATCAAAGAGATTCCTGCTCTGGAGGGGCATAACTGAGCCACCTAAGGGGTGGTCAGAACTAGTTTCGGGTGTTTAATGTGCTGCCAATCTAGGTGGTAAGAGCTCCAGGAACTGCCCATAATAACAAAGTCCTTAGATTTCACTCTGCTTCAATAATGCTACTAAGCTAGTCAGTTTGAGGGGGTTTCACTTTATAGTTTCCATCTTTGGTGATTGGGTTATGAATTGACAGGCAAAAATTTGAATATTGACAGGTTTCCTTGGGGCACAAAACACATGTAACTGTTTAAATTGGATTTTGTAAAATACTTCTAAAATCTGCAAGAACTAAGTTTCGGGTCAAAATGTTGAGTTTAATGTATTGCAAAACAAGGTAGTGAAGCAGCAAATTATTTGACTGTGTTTACTAAACTTTGCCCCCTTTTTTTTACAAAATGCTCTCATCAAAGAAGTGACATTTAACACTTAAGAATCTGAAGACTTTTCCCATTACTGACTAGATGCAAAGTAGCTCACATTTAAAGCATAAAAGTGTGGCATGTCACTTTTTAAAAAACACGGCATAGTTTTTTACAAATATCGACTTAAAGAGAAAAAATTGGTCTATGCTCTTACTTTGCTTTCCTGCTTTGACAAGAATTTATCTAAACTGTGGTAAGGTATGGTGGTTGGGAGGGAAATAATGTATCTTGGAGCCCTTGTTCTCTTGTATTGCATACTGTGGTATGGAATATACATTATTGTAGAAATCTCTTGCATTTTTGTTTACCTTTACAAGCTCTAAAAACTTAGAGCAAAAAGAATGACTGATGACTCGGCTTCAGCTAATAGGTGAATATCGACAAAAGAAATCTTGAGTAAAATCAGTTTACAATGGCATGAAAGCATTAAAATCCTTATTGTTAAACTTAAGTTCTTTTTCACAAGTCATTGTTTGGGTGAGGGCATTAGAGCTCTGTAGTGTTAACATACTTGGAAGGATTGTTAATGTCTCAAAACTGTCCTATTTTGTAAAACAGGAAACAAGAAGAGCGGGTGCAGCAGGTGCGTAAAAAACTGGAAGAGGCTTTAATGGCAGATATCTTGTCAAGGGCTGCTGATACAACAAAAGATATGGATGTAGAAATGGACAATGGAGATGAAGCATAAGAAAAATCAGGTAAAGTCACACTGGCGTGTGATACTTTTGAGACCACAGTTTTTAACACTGGCTCTTGTTAGACCCCGACTCCATGTGGTGCCCAGTGACTAGGGAGATGACGATCCAATTGCTCATGGATCCTCTTACTCATTAGCCAGAGCAAGCAGGGAGCAAACACCAGCACACATTTCACACAACAGCTTTATTCAAAATGAAGACAGCTTCAGACTCGCTCCCAAAAAAACAACAAACCAGGGAGCTGCAGTGAACAATAGTTTTTTTTTTGTTTGTTTGTTTTCCCCCCCCACATTTATACAATTTGGTTTATACTCATTAACATTTATTCTACCCTTACTCCTCCTCCGGTTCCACCCATTTTTCCTCCCATCTCAAGCTCTGCCTGTGTTTACTGTTTGCTTCATTAGCATGGACTTGCCTATGCATTTTACTCATTTACATGTCTTTTTGCTATAAGTGCACGTCTAAGACCTTGACTTCTTTTCTTCGGTAAGTGGGCAGACTGACCAAAACCTGGAAGATTCTGGAGGCTTCTTCAACAGTCACCATTCACTTTTTGCATATGTTCATCTCACATTCTGTTACCAATTACATGTTGTTTTCCACATTCCAGTCTGTTTTTCTGTCTCAGGTTGTACCATCTTCCATCTTCTTTGGGCCCCTGTATCTTATCTCATTCCTTACTGTAGCTGGTGTACAGCACACAGACTCACACAGATTCACTTGCTGCTTTTTCCTCAGAAGATGGTTGACACAGTTAAGATAGTTTCTTAGCATAAGCAAATGGCTGGCTTAGAGATCATTCTGACTTGTGGTCAGCCGCTCTGCCAGGCCACAGGTCATGCCTTTATTCAGCTGCAAATCCAGTGCTCCCTAAGATCCAAATATTGTCACCCTAACAGTTCTGATTAAG
Source organism: Crocodylus siamensis (assembly GCF_052110815.1). Lineage (NCBI taxonomy): Eukaryota > Metazoa > Chordata > Crocodylia > Crocodylidae > Crocodylus > Crocodylus siamensis. The sequence goes on along the minus strand of NC_143397.1, from coordinate 17,245,862 downwards.
TGACCCAGACATTGAGCCCTGCTTTTTTTCCAATATTAGTATGAGTAGTTATTGATTGTGGCTGTAGAATAATCAATAAGTGTTAAATAACATGTGCTTTGATGCCAGTGCAGAAAATCAGAAGGCGTGTTGTCCAAACCACCAGTAGAAAAAAAGGAAGAAAACCTTGCCCCAAGGGTTTGGGTAGAGTTTTCACAGCTTAGTCATGTGGGTAGTTGCCCAATACCTTGAATATAAATGTAAAATTGTGGTCAGTTTCTGTAATTCTAACAAGCAAGTTAGCAGTATACACTCCACAGGAATTACTGTGTTTTATTTCTCTATCTTTCTGTATAGAGAATTAGTTGATTTTTAGAATTTTTTTTTTTGTTTGCCCCTGTCCATTACATATATTCTTCTAGAACTAAACTACCAAAAGTTTATACTTTTTTCTATTTGGCTTTTCTTACAAAGTAACTTCTGTACTACAAGACAAGTGGTTAATGCTCCTTTCATTCAGCTATAGCATATGCTTTAGTTTTGAGGACAGCCAAATTTGTGAACTTGCATGGATCCAGTTGAAGCTAAGTTGAATTTTGTACATACCAAGGACTGAATTTGGCCTTGAGACTCCATGTAAACATGGCATTGTCTAAGTTGCATGTATTTGAACAGGCTTGCATTAAAAAAAAAAATACTAAATATACTTCTGTCATAACCTGGCCCCCACCCTTCACAATGAATTTTTCTCTTCTGTAATTTCTATTGTAGGGGGTAGCAGTGGAAACGGCCCAGAAGCTGGTGTCACTTCTCTACCAGTAGCCTGTAGAAATGTAGCAAATGAGGAAGATTCTGGCCCTTTCTTTTTTTGAGGAAACTTTGAGACTTTCCTTTTCCACATCCAAACTGTTAGTCTGAAATGCATTCGGTTACTGCTACAGACCATTTGGCCTAACATTCGTTTTTTGTATAGTCACCCTTCCTTCCTATTGCTTTGAACATGGTAGCTTAACACAGTGACAGCAGTCCCTAATCTAGTCTTTGTTATGTCTGCAGTGTTCTCATGCAGCCCTCTGGAAGGGGAGAGACACCTATTTTTACTTAAGAATGGAAACATTGTTCCTACTTTAATTAATTTCCTTTCTTACACTCTGATCTACCAGACCTGCTTGTCTAGAGTAAACACCAAAGTAGCTAAATTCCTAGAAGGGCTTGCTCTTTGTCTTCCAAAATAGCTGGAGTTATTGCATTACCTAGCCATTTTAGTAATTTGATCTGTACAAGTATTTATTAATACACTTCTGGAAATTATTCAGAAAGATGACTTGACTAATTTTCTTGTTTTTCCATGAACTAGAATATTGAAGTATAGCATTAATTCACTATGGGTCCACACTTTGAGATCTGACCTTTGCATCAGCAATAAACAAGATCTTAACGATTTATGAAGATACTGTATGCAAGATGGTTGTGTTGGACCTAAGCCCTCTAATTTAATTTTCAGTTCTGTTTTGTGGCATTTAAGCCAAAAACTAAGGCAAATGAAGACCTGCACTTGCTGACACAAATCTCTGGCAGTCATGTAAGGAAGGCTTCTGACAATTAGTTAAGTGAATTTTTTTGTAGGTTAGAAAGTGACCATGGTTAGGTTCTCTTTTAAAGAAGAGACTTTCTAGATAATGGGATGTAGATTCTGATCCCACTTCCAATTCCATGGAGGACCCTTGCCTTTTGAGGATTAGTTAGTGGATGCATCTGTTGAAAGAAGAAATTATTAACATTAGAACTGTACTAGATATGGAGGCCAGTATTTTATTCATTCCTTAACATGCTGCTTATCCATAAGAAAAACAGAATTTGAAATCAAATCAATTAAGAGAACATGGGCTTAAAGCCAGTTACATTAAAGGAGATTAAACTCCTATAGAAAGACTATTTATGTAAATTGAGTTCACCCTACTGTCCAAATTGATTTTACAGTTTGGTGCATTTGAGTGTTTTGGTTTAAGTCAGCGATTCTCAACCAGGGTGCTGTGGCATGCCTGGGTGCCTTGAGATCCCTTTGAGGATGCTGTTAGGTGTGCAAATATAATTCACAAGATAAATGTAGAGTTTTTTCACCTGGGAAACCATAGTGTTAAAACATTAGGATTGGTTATGGCCTTTCTAAGTTCTTTGTAACAGAAGCGGGGCTCTATTATTCATCTATAGTCAAAAAAACAAGTAAACACTAAGAGCTGGGATTTTCTGATGGGTGCCTAAAGTCTGTTGAGGAGAACCACTCGTTTAGGTGGGACTGTACTTCATTATCACCCATTTCAGATTAACAGAACTGTGTGTTCCTAAACATTGCAGAAATGTGTGTTCCTAAAAATACTATAAATAAACACTGAATCAGCCAGCAGCTGGGTGCTACATAAATATAAATTTTATTTGTTATTTTGAGGGAAGCTACATTCCAGTATTGTTTCAATTACCTAACATACTACCAGTGCTCTCACTGTTTTCAGTTAATATAAAATGATTAGGGAGAGTTTGATTGCAGATATTTGCCATTACATTTTCATCCTTTTTTAATAGCCTTTGTATAAAGGAGTTAAAAGGGCGGGTGGTGGGGGGCACAATATGCAAGAATTTTGATATGTGCATGCGAGTGAAACTTCAAATCTCCAAAAGTCGAGGACAACTTTAAAATGTGTCAACAGTATGAACTGTTTTTGGTTATTTTTTGTTTTTTGAAATCCAGAAGATCTATGGTACTTAGGTTTATTGTATTATAAAATATTACTCATAAGCTAGTGGAACACCTACATATTTTTGTACTAAAATGATGGATTTAAATGCATAGTAAATATGTTTCTTTATCTTTACCCTCTACTGCTGCATTGCTTTTTCCTTGAAGTTCTCATAACTGTAGATGTAAGGTTTTTGAATAAGTGATCGTTTTGTTTGAAAATGCTTTTTACGTAAAGGCGAAAAAGTACCATTTTCCAGAAATACTTGAATTAAAATAATATTGCTATCATACATTTTGGACAATTAATCAAAATTGCACTTTTGAATAACTTTTTAATCTAAAAGAATAGAAGCTGTGCAATATAGGAAAAAAAATGAAATATTTACATAATAAGGCCATGATTTAGATACAGCAGAAACAGGTTACATTTTAAGAGGGTGTATTTATACACGTTAGGAGACCATGTTATATGCAACTTATGGACTTGCTGGACTCAACAACTGAAACCTCAGTTATTCCTTTATCTCACAGTTTCCTAGTTTTAGGGGTTGGAAGGGACCTTACAGATCATCGGGTCCAGCCCTCTCACCCCCCAGCAGTAAAGGCTGCTGGGATCAGATGACCCCAGCAAGATGGGTGTCAGGATGCTTTTTGAAGATTGCCAGGGTGGATATGGGTGGATTTATACGGCACTTAAAACTGTAATGTACCTTTTTAAAGTGATCAAGCATAGCTGTGGTAATCTGTTTAAACCAATTTGTTCTAGCTGAACCTACCAGTCTCATAATTACTTCAGAATATAAATAAAAATGTTTACCCTTCTCTCTGCCTCACAGGTACTTTAACTGACTTGTCCCGGAGGAATTTCCTAAAAGCCAGAGGCACTTTCTCCTTCGGTCTTTCGTTATAAGAAGAAATGGACCCATGCACATTTATATAGCTTTCTAATAGCATTAAAACCAATGCCTTTTTTAGACTCCTATTTTTGATGTATATATCTTATTTGAAAAGCAAACTTTATTTTGTGTCCTATGACTTAAAAAGTCATTTTTTAATATCAAGCAGTTCCCTTAATCTGAAGCTGAGCTTTTGATGCCAGGTTGCAAACCTACTGGAATTATTGCCTGTACTAAATATTTGTTTTTCCTGTGGTTTTTTTAGTAAGGATCAATCAGGAGAACAGAATGCTTCCCAGTTAAAAATTATTGTGACTCAATGTATATAAACAGATTTTTATACCTATTGAGTGAAGACACCTGTACATTCTTCCATCATCACTGTAAAGATAAATAAATGACTATATTCAGAGCATCTGAAAATTGTTGTGCTATATGGGGCAAGTGATGAATTTGTCTTTGTTTTGTGTTTCCAGAGTCCAGGGCATCCTCCTTTCATCTACTGGAGATTTAGGTAGGCAAGGGAAAGGTTTACATGCATGATTTCTACCCAGGGTAGTGCCTGATGAAATTGTATCTGCACTCTCAGCAGTTCTTAGATCTTCCTGAAAGCTGAAGTACAGTAGACCAACTTCCTCCAAGAAAGAAGAATGCCAGAAGCAGCCAAGATGGCTAAGTTCTGCTCAATTTTTTTAATGTTTAAATGAAACAAATGGAAAGGAACAAGCAGCAACAATGTGCTCATACAAGTCAGTCCAGATAGACACAAGTTTTGACCCTGCTTGGCCTATAACACTAGGTATCAACACTTTTGGGTCACATACTCCAACAATTTTTAATTAGCTACACTGCTAGATAGTTCTCTGCAATGATAAAAACAAAAAATGCATACACGTCTTGTTGCTACAGTGCAGTTCAAGAGATTGTAGGTGTTACATTTTTCTTCCTCTCCATTTTTTGTATTTCTCCTTTTCATTTGATTCACCTGTCTACCCAACACATCACAATTTTAAGAAATGCCACTCTTTACTATCATAAGGGTTTTTTGTTTTCTGTGTATTCTGTTTTGAATTGCGTTTTTTCTGTTTGAATCAGGCTGAAGGAGTATGGTCTCCCAATTTTTCCTTTTGACTTTTAGTCCCTAAAAGCTATAGAGCTTCAAAGTGAAAACAAGTCTTAATTAGCACCAATCTATTTTCCAAGGATGTGCTGTTCGTTTGCCTAGGATCCCTCTTAACTTAAGGCTGATGAGGGTTAGCCTTTTATATAAGCAATCACACTGAATTGTGATTATGTACTAAAGAGGAACTTGGTAAGACTGAATGTTTAGTGGTCCTTGTCTTGGGTTTGCTTCCTTCTGTATTGCTAACCTGGTCAACTTCAAAAGGAATCCCTGCAGGTCTGGAAAAAGGCGGGGAAAAGTAATGAATTTAGCAGTCTGATTTAATTTCTTCCTTCCCATAGGATCCACTTAAACTTCACTTCTCAAGGCTTGGATTGATTCCTTAGCCATCCTGTACAGTTCAGAGCCTCATTCTTGTATTTAAGACTATTTTTGGAGGAGTGAAAATGTTCTATACATGTAACTTTTCATAATATGATAATAAGTAATCATTCTTAGGAGCCTTATATTAAGTTGCACTAGACATGTTTTCTTTTTGAGGGTGGGGGAAGTGGGGATTTAAGTAAGCTCTATCACTTCTGATTCTGTCTGTAAGGTATTAGGGTTGTTTTGTGGGGGGGGTTTTTATAGATATCTATTGATCAAAAAGCTCATAGGTCTCAGACTCTCATCTAGGCTTCCTTCTGTGCAGCTGTGCAATCCATTTTCATTATAGAAACTAAAATATGGTCACAACTTGCAGTCATGTGCCAACTGAAAGTAAATGTAATAAAACCAGCACAAAAATGGGTTTAAGGACAACATCCCTACTAAATGTCTTTTTGATTGTAAGAGCTAAAAGCAAGATACAGCTCTTTCAGAAGGAAGGTTACCATGGTTTGTGGTTTGCTTGGGGTTTATAAGAATGTTAACTCTTAATGCTGCAGGGGACTAATGCCCTGTATTTCAAATCCTTTTTTAATAAGAAATGAGAGATGGGATTTATTGCTATTCATTGTACAGTGACTAATACTGTCTTGTCACTTGTCTCTTGCCTGAGAGAAATGGATGTAAGACGCATTTAAGACTCTCCTGAAATCCTACCACATAGTATATGTCTAAAATTTACAACATGCTTCATTTGATACGAGTAATGCCCCAAATCACCAAAACCATGTTTTTGAGCATCTTATAAGTACCTATGCTAATGATGAGTTATCATTAGATCTGTTCAGACAATGGGAGGATTACTTATAGGAATGCTAGACTTTGACAGAAAAAAATGAGTGGCTGAAAACCAGCAAACTTTTTTTTGGCCAACAATTAAATTACTTTAATCGAATAAAAAGAGAAAGGAGCTGCAAGGGGAGCACAACAGGTCACCTAATCCATTCCTCTGTTCCCACACAGGATCAATTATACCTGAATTCCAGCCCTGACAGATGTTTGTCCAAGCTGCTCTGAAATCTAATGATTCCACAACCTCCCTATGTAAACTTTTGGCATTCAATTATCCTCACACTTAAAAAGTTTTTCCTGATGTTTTAACTGAAATCTCCCTTGCTGCAATTTAAGCCCATTAATACATGCCCTGTTCCCAGTGAATTCGGAGAACTGTTTATAACCATACTGTTTGCAGTAGCCTGCTTAATATTTGAAGGCTTATGCTTCCCTCTGTCGTCATTTTGCATTTTCCCAGTCTAAACAAACCTCGTTGCTGCAATCTTTTCATATACATCATTCTCTGTATCCCTTCTCACTTTCTTGCTCTCTGCTGTACTCTCTTTCCAACTGGGCCACATTTTTCCTGAAGTGTGATGTCCAAGTTTAGATACAGTACTCTGGAGGCCTTACTAGTACTGAGTATACAGGAAAAATTACTTCATGTGTCTATATCTGCCCAACTAAAGTGCTCTGCATTTGTCCTTAATGAACTCATCCATTTATTTCAGACTATTTTTCCAGCTGGTCAAGGTATCAATACTAAGCTGATAATTGATAATGGGCTTTTAGTAAATGTATTATACCTGGGCATATTATATACTAGGGAGGTGGAAAATCCAAGAGGCAAAGTAACTGGCTTACAACTGAAGATTTGGAGCAGAATGCAGTTTGCCGGGCCTCAGGCTGAAGTGGATCTGTTGTCTTCCACCTGGCTTGGCCTTGGCTTCCTTCATAGGAGGAAAGTGGCTTCCACATAACTTGGTCGTAAGAGGAAGGGAGAGTAAGAATTCTTCAATATCCTTTGCAAAAATATTAAAGATACCATGTTTTTCTTTCCCTTACATAGAGGCAAATTGTAGTCCTTGATTAATTTCTTCTCTCAAGGCCCCCCTCTATGTAGTTTTTCTGCGTGCCATTTATTCTTTATTGCCTGACTTATCTTTTTCTGAGGCCTTTCACAGGCATTTCATGTCCACTTTGAGGCCATTCAAGTAGGGATGGCACTTGTAATGCAAGGACGAAGGCACTGCAGAACAGGCATTGCAATGCTCACTGTTTAGACTTGACCACCTTGGGGAATTCTTAGCCCAAAGTTAAGTACACAGGGAGAGAGGAGTGCCGGAATGGGACCCACAAGTGTGCTGAGCGGGAAGTTTCCTAAATTAGCAAAAATAAGCAGCAACCAGCCATCTTCTCACTTCTCCCTTTATCTGGGGCTTGGGCACCCAAACAAGGTCCTTTCACCTGAACTTTCAGGGGCTACTTCCTTCCATCTTGGGTTAATGCCCTGAGAATAGGTCCCTATGCTCCATTTTTGGAAAAAGGATGAGTCATTGCTCCTTTTTCTACAATGGTCCAAAGTTCTATAGCTGTATTTCTCAACCCGTGGGTCTTGACCAGGGATCTGAGTTTTCCGTTTCCCACAGAAAACCAGAAAACCACAGATTTCCCATTTTTATCAGAAAAAACGCATTTTCCCTTTTAGAAGAGAAACCCATGGATTTCCCCCTTTTTGCAAAGAGCTCTGCAGGCTGGCAGAATTACAGCTTGCAAGAGGTGTTTGCAAAAGGGGCAGAAAAGCCCCAACCCTGCCCCAAGGGGAAGGGTGGGGCCCAACACTGGCACTTACCAGAGGCTGCTTTAGTCTCGCTCTTCTTGCTGGAGGTAAGTGGGGCTGGGGGCTGAGGGAGATGTTTGCAGCCAGCTGGGCACTCCAGTTTGCAGCTGTCCAAGCACTCTGGCCAGGGGCGGGCAAGCTTCAAACCCCCTCCTGGTGGGAGTGCCCAGCTGGCTGTAAACCTCCCTGCTCCCTCAGCCCCCAGCCAGCTTGGGCACTCCCTGGCTGGTAGGGAGGGTTTGCAGCCAGCCAGGCACTCCAGCCCAGAGCGGGGACACTGCAACCCTCTCCTCCTTCCCCAGCCAGAGTTCCCAGCCAGCTGCAAACCCTGGGTTGCAAACACTGTGCTCCACACCCTGCTGCCATCTCCCAGGCCCTCCAGAGTGCAGCATGTGACTGGTGTGGCAGGGCACAGTGGGGCCATGCACAAGAGGTGCCTGCTGCTGCAAGCTCTGCGCTGCCCTGGCCCTTCTGTGTGCATGGGGGCAGTGCACGTTCTCCCTGCCCCCACCCCCTCAGATCTGGGGGTTGCAGGTTCCCCCTTGCCCCCTGAGAGTGCACGCTGCCACTGGGAGCCAGCTCCATCCGAGCCTGCAGCAGACAGGCAGCACGGCAGGAGCTGGCTTGTGCTCCTGCTGTAGCAGCCGCTGCCTTCAGCAGGGGGCTGTGGACCTGGGTCCCTGTTGCCAGAGCTCTGGGTACCCCCTCAGGCAGGGCTCGAAGACGGGCTGTGGGTGGGGGGCAAGGGGCACAAGCAGGGCTGGGAAGCTGCAGAGGAGGGCGGAGTGAGGGACACCAGCGAGGCTGTGGGGGCATTTAATCTCAGCGATGGATTTTTGGCATTTTTATCAGAGAACTTGTGATTTCTTTCTTTCTTTTTTTATCACAGAAAACCAGGATCCCTGGTCATGACCCAAAAGTGGGTCACAAGAATATGTCAAAGGGCCGTGAGCTGCAGAGGGGCAGCGGGAAGGTGCCTGCCTCCCGGCGGGGGAAGGTGGTGGTGGAGAGTTGTGTGGCTGGGCTGGTGGCACCAGGGCCAGTGCCTGTGCTCATGGGGGCAGGGCAACCAAGAGATGCTACTCGGGGTGGAAGGAGCCATGACGGGGCTGCCTGCTGCAGAGCAGCAGCCCCAGCTCAGGGGAGGGGGTGGTGCCACAGGCCTCTCCTCCTCCTCCCTCTAGCCATGCCAGGGCCAGACTCACTCCCTTGGCCGCCCACATGAGCCAGAGCTGCCACAGCCCCCATGCGCCCCCGTCTGAGTGTGACGAGGGCAGCTGGGGGCCCCTCCAACAGGGGGCTTCAGGTCAGGAGTGAGGGACACCAGCATGGGGGTGGGGGGGCAGCACCAACAGGGCCAGGGAAAAAGAGCCCTGTTGAAGATAACCCTGACCTTAGGCTCTGGGCTATTCAGGTGGTAGGGCACTTTTTAACTTTCCGGTCTGAAGTTCTGCTTTGCAGGAAAGAATGAAAAATTCATTAAGTAAGAAGGAGCTAGTCCCTGTAGCCTAGTGATTTGGACATGCCTTGGAAGGGGAGACTTAGGTTCCAGTCCTTGGTCCAAAGCTTGTCCCTGAATTTTGGGAGGGAAGTAGAATCTCCATGATTTGCTCATTCTCAACTAGTTATGTGATAAGATAATTGAGCAATAATTGTCTCCCCCCCATTCCCCCCCCCCCCGAGATAAATAGCTCAAGAATAAAATAAACGGCAAAGCCCCAGACTAAGTTGCTGATTCACCAGTAGTTTACCTCCTGGCAAGAAAAAGTAATGAACTGATATACTCCATCAGCATTTCCTACTAATTACAGCAGTTTCTGTAATCGTAGAAATTAGAACTAGGGAAAACCTATAGGGTCATCCTGTCCACTCAGCTGCCACTGCAAGCTTGTTTTGCTGCTGTATTCTTTCCGTTCCCCGTCTAGGTACAGATTCAGCCTTCAGCACCGTGAGTCCCTTGTAATGTTTGCAGTTAAGACTGAATTGGAATTCCCATTTTAACTCCCAAGCCCCAGCCCCCCTGACCTCTGGTGCCCCTCACTTCTGACCCACCGCCCCCTGCTCTCCCCAGCCCTGCCCCTGTGAGCACAGGCACTGGCTCCAGTGCTGCTAGGCAGGCATTTGATCATATTTTTAAAAACTACACAGGCCGAAATCGGAGGTTCGAAAAAGAGGACGTGGTAACCCTAGGTTTTAGGGGGTGCAGATCTGTTGCATCTTCCCTAAACTATCCTAGTTAACACTTCCAGTTCCATCAGAAACAAAAAGTTTTTAAATAAATAAATACCAGCTATGGTCACACTGTCAGTCTAAGGAAGAGAGTTACTTTAAATCTGGCCTTGTTTTCTTGGTATCACAGCTTTCTCCATCTTCGTAGAAGACAAGGAGAGAATGAAAGGTAGAGTAGGGATTCTCAACCAGGATGCTACCAGACCTTTTGAAGTGTGCCATGAAGTGTGAGACGGTAAGTGAAATGTGAGAAGATAAGCAGCCAAAATAAGTACATAAATCAGGCTCAGGCTTGTCCCTCCCTGGATGATCCCCCACCCTCACTGCTCAGCCCCTATGCAAGGAGGTAAGTACTGTAAATATAAATTACTTTGAAACTGGATGCCACTTAGTTTACAGAAGTTCTGGAGGGGTAGCTCAAGGCTAAAAAGGTTCAGAACCACTTTCCAGAGAGAGCCAATTTTTACATACTTCATTTATACTGCAACTAGGAATGAATTATAAGGCAGACTGGAGTGTTTCTAACAGATAAGTAAACAGTGGGCTGCACTCTGATACCTAAGTAAATCTTAGTGTAAATCTATATAAAACATATTGCAGTACATTTTTCTGAAGGTGACAAAGGTAGTATAAATTGATACAGTTTTCATCCAAAGAAAACTCATTCATTCTTGGCTATTGCAGCAAATAGACCAATAAGAAATTCTCAGTTAGTTACCTACCACGACCATTGGACCATGGTCATAAGAAAAGCTAAAACAAAGGCTGGCATCAATTTTGCTGCCTCTCCAGTCAATCAACAGTACCTTCATATTGTCAAGACCTGAACTTTCACCAGACAACCTTCATCCACTTCCCATCTCATTTACAAAGCCTCAAAATCTGTTCTTATCTGGAAAAAAGAATATATAAGCTGATTCACCAGAGTCTTGCTCTTACTCAGTTTGTCAGGTGGTTTTTTTTTTTGGCAAGGTGCTGTAGCAAGGTAATATATTCAATACAAATTAAAGCAAACAAACCATTTTTTTCCCTAAACCCAAAGGCATGTTCTCTTCATCTACTAATCAGAATACAGGAGACTCAAGACAATAATTCCCCTTACATTTAGAATGGTGGTAGGGAAGCTAATTTAGCTTATTTTGTTGAAAAAACATTTTACACTGTCCAGTTTAGAAGTCAGCAGAGTGGGATTTCAGGGCAGGTTTACATGACTTCCATCCAGTTAGCTTAATAGAGCTGTAAAACTTAGGTTACAACACAGCCGGTGATTGTGAAGGCAATATATTGCCTTTGACTGCTAAGTCAGCCTTATAAGAGGTTAGATAAAAGTTGAACCAAAAGTATCTCTCTTGCATGCAGACAGGACATTGACTCAATTTTAAAACATTTTTCAGTATTTTAGCAAGGCTTTTGATATGCCTCCCACAGCATTCTCACAAACAAGGATGTATGGCTTGGATGAATGGACAGTAAAGTGGATAGAAAACTGGCTGGATCATTGGACTTGGAGGCTAGTAGTTAATGGCTCAATGTCTAGTTGGCAGCCGGTATCAAGTGGAGTGCCCCGGGGCAATGATCTAGGTGATGCCATAAATTGCACCCTCAACAAGTTTGCAAAAGACCTCAAACTGTGGGGAGGAGTGGACACACTTGCCAGTAGGGTTAGGATTCAGAGACCTTGACAAATTGGAGGACTGAACCAAAAGAAATCCCATGAAGTTCAATAAGGACAAGTGCAAAGCCCTGCACTGAGGATAGAACAAGCCCATGCACCGGTACAGGCTGGGGGCTGACTGGCTGGGACCTGGAGGTTACAGTGGAGAAGAAGCTGAATAGGAGCGAACAGGGTGACCTTAATGCCAGTAGGTCCAAGGAAGTGATTATTTCCCTCTATTCAGCACTGGTGAGGCCACATCTGAAGTACTGTGTCCAGTTTTGCCCCACCCCACACTACAGAAAGGATGTCAACAAATTTGGAGAGAGTCCAATGGAGGGCAGCAAAAATGGTTCAGGAGCAGGGGCACATGATTTCTGGGGAGAGGCTGAGGGAACTGGGCTTATTTAGTCTAGAGACAAGAAGACTGAGGGGAGATTGAATAGCAGGTGTAAACACCTGAAGGGGGTCCCAAAGAGGATGGAGCTGGACTGTTTTTGGTGGTAGCAGATGACAGAACAAAGAGCAATGGGCTCAAGTTGCAGCAAGGGAAGTTAAAGTTAGATATCAGGGAAAACTTCCTCATTAGGAGGGTAGTAAAACACTGGAACAAGTTACCTGGAGAGGTTGTGGACCTCCATACTTGGAGGTTTTTAAGACCCAGCTGGACAAAGCTTTGGCTGGGGTGGTCTAGTTAGGGCTGGTCCTGCTTTGAGCAGGGGGCTGGACTAGGTGACATCCTGAGGCCCTTTCAACCTTAATTTTCTATTATTGTTATATAAACTGGACCTTAGAAAACACCTTTATCAGATCCAGAGGCTTAATGCGATGCCAACAGTTTATATCAATCTTCCCCACAATGCTTAGTCAAAATGGTGGTCTGCATCTTGTTCATAGCTCTTCCTGAGTGATACCGTCCCGAGGGGCAAACATGGAGCTCGTTCGGCCAGAGCTGCGGCAGTGTGTGTAGTTATTCTGAGATGACTTCCTCCCCCCGCTTCCACCTGGGGCACATCCACCAACTATTTGGCTGGAATTGCTTATTACCTGTACCAAATGGAACTGCCTTAATGTTTTGCTTCTCTGGGACATGATTTATGGAATAAATTGGGCAATGAAGGATTTCTTTGTATGTGTTCCATAAAGCATTTATAGTGTTTCGGTTTCTGTATACGTATGTAGCTGTATATGCAGGGTGAAAATGCAGACTGTAATGATGTCATTTCACACAATCAAGGGGAAACCAAAATGACCTTGAGTGATCTAGTCAGCAGCAGCCCCTTTAGTACAATCAGAACAAGAAAAAAAATGCTGTACATAACTAGATATTCTCCTTCTGTGTTCCCAGAGAAGTAGGATTATATTTCTCAGGCAGTACAATCCTCAATTCAACTTTCTTATCACCCTCCCCTTGTGAGTTAGCTGGTGATTCAATTAAAGAGCTATCTCCAGAAAAACACTGATTTCCATCCAGAGGGAAGTAAAAAATGCTGGGCAAAAGGGGAAGAACTCGAAACCATGTTTTCAATCTGAACGTGGAATTACTGAGACCCCCACAAACACTATATTTTTTTTCTTCCTTATAAAGACACCAATGCTACAATTAAGGAAGGACACTCTCATACTTAGCTGTTGAATAGTACTATTTTCTGTGCCGCCTCCTTTGGAAAGTCAGTTTAAAAGGGCCCACCAACAGCAAAAAAAGCCCCAGTTAGGGTCTGGAGTGGCAAGAGACACGCAGGTGAAAGCCTGCCACTCTGAAGCCCCCCAGAAATGCCCCCAGCAGCTGCGCAGCCCCCCGCCAACCCCCAGCACAGCCAGAGGCAAGCGGGGCCCACGGTGGGAAGGGGTTAACCCCTCACTGAATGGGAGGAGGCGGCTGAGTAGAGCCAGGCCAGGTCAAGCCCCACCCAGGCCCCCACTTTGCCCAGCCCCCCAGGGAGCCACGTGAACAGGCTGCGCAAACAGGCACGCTTGCCTGCTGGTGTGTGAGTTAATGCAGAGTTCGCGAAGGAGGGCCCGAGACCCTGCCTGCGAACCCCCCAAGGTAGACAGTCCCAGCCGTAGCCAGCCTACCAGAGGCATGACATGGATGGGCACGTGCTGCACACCAAGTGTCCCCTTGGGCTCTGCGCCCTCCCCCCAGCCACCCAAGCAGAGCCCATGGCTCTCGGCTGCGTAGGCTGCCTGTCCCTTTTTCAGGCTCTGGCAGCTGGGAGCATAGCCACCTCCCTGTGTGGGGTCTGCTCCCTTTTGGGGTCTCTGGTGCACCAGCTGGAGGAGCTCCAGGCCACAGTCCAGAGACTGCGTGCCATCAGGGACTGTGAGCAGGAGATTGACTCCTACTGCCAGGCCCTTCTCCCCCGGGAGCTGGAGGGTAGACCACCATCTCCCTCCAGGACAAAAGAGGACTCTGGGACCTTCCACTCTGTCAAGTCAGGGGCATGGACCAAGGTGGTCAAGGGCCCTAGGGCCCACCGCACCAAGGCCCCTGCCCCGCCAGAGCTTAGCAACAAGTACACACCTCTTGATGCTCCAGCAGAGCCTGCTGAGTTGTCAGCTCCCACAGGCAACACAGGCTCAACTGCAGCTACCGCCCCAGCTCTCCCCAAGACAAAACATAAGATGTTTGTTGTGGAAGACTCCATCCTGAGAGGGACTGAGGGGGACTCTCCGACCCCTTAGCCTGGGAAGTCTGCTGCTTCCCAGGGACTCGCATCCAGGACATTGTGGAGAAGATCCCTAAGCTCCCACAGCCCACTATCCTATGCTCCTTATTCATGTGGGCACCAATGACACGGCTCGGAGTGCTCCCAGCCAGGTCATGAGGCGCTACAGGGATTTGGGAGCGGGGCTTAGGGGTCTGGGAGCACAGGTGGTGTTTTCTTCAGTCCTTCCACTCTCGGGGTATGGGCTTAGAAGGGAGAGGAGGATCCACGTAATGAACCAAAGACTGCGGCACCGGTGTCATCGGGAAGGCTTTGGCTTCCATGACCGCAGCCCGCTCTTTGGCGAGAGAGGCAGCGAGCTGCTGGGAAGAGATGGCCTCCACCTCTCTCCCCTGGGGAGGAGGCTCTTCTCAGCCAGGCTGGCTGACCTGCTCCACCGGGCTTTAAACTAAGCCCATTGCGGGATGGGGGGACTGTTGCCACTGCAGGCCTGCTGAGCAACCCTTGCAAAGCCAACAGGCCAAGACACTTAAGGGAACCTACCTTTGCCCCAGCCCTGGTACCTTCTGTGGGCAAGGCAAGAGCCCCCAAGGGGACACTTTCCTGCCTATACACAAATGCCAGGAGCTTGGAGAATAAGCAGGAGGAGCTCATCTTTCTGCTCAATGCAAATAATTATGATGTCATTGGGAGGACGGAGACCTGGTGGGACTCCACCCATGATTGGACCATGGGTATTGATGGCTATACCCTGTACAGGAGAGATCGTGTAGATAAAAGAGGTGGGGGTGTAGCTCTCTCTGTTAAGGAAAGCTATGCGTCCCTGCAAGCTGATCTTGACAACCAGGGTGGACAGCTAGAGATGCTCTGGGTTAAAATCTGTGGGGAACATGGCACAGGGGACACAATGGTGGGAGTCTACTACAGCCCTCCCACCCAAAGTCCTGACCTTGACCAGGAGTTCACCCGGGAACTGGCTGAGGCCGCATGCTCCAGGACCATGGTTGTCATGGGTGACTTCAATTACCCGGACATCTCGTGGGAGGATCACTCAACAAAATCTGAGCAGTCGCAAAGCTTCCTCTCGTGCGTGGATGGACCTCTACCTGACTCAAGAAGTCTGTGGGCCAATGAGAGGTACAGCACTGCTCGACCTGGTACTGGCTACTGGGGATGACCTAATTGGTGACCTAGTGATTGATGGGAAGCTGGGTGACAGTGACCACAAGCTGATCACCTTCACCATCCGCCGTAAAGCTGGCAAGTCAGTCAGCAACACAGAAGTCCTTGACTTCAGAAAAGCTGACTTTAACAAACTCAGGAGGCTTGTCAGTGAGACCCTAAGGGACTATGACCCAAGGGAAAGGGGAGTTCAAGAAGCGTGGTTGCTCCTCAAGGGAGCCATCCTCGATGCACAAGCTAAGTCTATTCCACCTCGGAGGAAAGACAGCAAGAGGGCACAGCAGCCCCCTGGCTTTCCAGGGACCTAGCAGACCTTCTGAGGCTAAAAAGAAAGGCCTACAAAGGATGGAGGATGGGATTCACCTCCAAGGAGGATTATTCTGTACAGGTCCGGTCCTGCAAGGAACAAACCAGGAAAGCCAAGGCTGCAACTGAACTCCAGCTTCAAGCATCAAGGACAATAAATAGTCCTTTTTCAGGTATGTGGGGAGCCAGACGAAAAGCAAGGGCAACATTGGACCTCTGCTGAACCAGATGGGACAAATGACAACTGACGCCCAGGAAAAAGCCAACCTGTTAAATGGGTACTTTGCCTCAGTCTTTCATCAGTCCCATGGGACACCCATGCTCCCTACAGGACAGGGAGGTCCAGGTGAGGGATATCCTCTGCCCTCTATCAATGCTGACCTTGTGAAGGAACACCTTAAGAAGCTGGATACCTTCAAGTCAGCCGGCCCTGACAATCTATACCCCAGGGTACTCAAGGAGCTGGCGAGCGTCATAGCCCAGCCCCTGGCGCAGATCTTTGAAAATTCCTGGCGCTTTGGTGTACTGCCCGAAGACTGGAAGAAGGCCAATGTGGTGCCTATCTTCAAGAAAGGGAGGAAAGTGGATCCGGCTAACTATAGGCCCATCAGCCTGACTTCTATCCCGGGGAAGTTCTTAGAAAAGTTTATTAATGAGGCCATCCTTAATGGACTGGCTGATGCCAGCATCTTGAGGGATAGCCAGCATGGGTTTGTTGCGGGTAGGTCTTGCTTGACCAATCTCATTTCCTTCTACGACTAGGTGACCTATCATCGAGTCCAGCCCCAGAGAAGAGACTGACGTCATATATCTTGACTTCAAAAATGCCTTCTATCTGGTATCCCATGATCACCTCTTGGCAAAAGTGGCCAATTGTGGCTTTGGGTCCACCACGATCCGCTGGCTGGGAAATTGGCTCCGTGGTCAGACCCAGAGGGTAGTAATTGATGGAAGTCACTCATCATGGTGCCCTGTGACCAGTGGGGTCCCCCAAAGCTCTGTCCTTGGACCCATATTGTTCAACATCTTCATTAATGATGTGGACATTGGAGTCAGGAGTGGACTGGCCAAGTTCGCCAATGATACCAAACTTTGGGGCAAAGCATCCGCACCAGAAGACAGGTGGGTGATCCAGGCTGACCGTGACAGGCTCAGCAAATGGGCAGACGAGAACCTGATGGTGTTTAACACCGAAAAATGCAAGGTTCTCCACCGTGGGAAGAAAAACCTGCAGCATCCTTGTAGGCTTGGTAGTGCTACGCTGGCTAGCACTACAGAAGAAAGAGATTTGGGAGTCATTGTTGACCACAAAATAAACATGGGCCTGCAATGCGATGCTGTGGCTACTAAAGTGACCAAAATGCTGGCGTGCATCCATAGATGCTTCTCAAGCAAATCCCAGGATGTCCTTCTCCCCCTGTACTTGGCCTTGGTGAGGCCGCAGCTGGAGTACTGCATCCAGTTTTGGGCTCCACAATTCAAAAAGGATGTGAAGAAGCTTGAGAGAGTCCAGAAAAGAGCATGATCAGATGTCAGGAAAGCAGATCTTACGATGACAGGCTGACAACCATGGGGCTCTTTAGCCTGAAAAAGTGCAGGCTCAGGGGTGATCTGATGGCCACCTATAAGTTTATCAGGGGTGACCACCAGGATCTGGGGGAACGTTTGTTCACCAGAGCGCCCCAAGGGATGACGAGGTCGAATGGTCACAAACTCCTTGAAGACCGTTTCAGGCTGGACATAAGGAAGAATTTCTTTACTGTCCGAGACCCCAAAGTCTGGTACAGCCTGCCATCGGAGGTGGTTCAAGAACCTACACTGAACACCTTCAAGAGCAAATTGGATGCTTGTCTTGCTGGGATCCTATGACCCCAGCTGACTTCCTGCCCTTCGGGTGGGGGGCTGGACTTGATCTTCTGAGGTCCCTTCCAGCCCTAATGTCTATGAAATCAGTGAAGTAAAAAAATAAAAGGATGAATAGAGTTGCAGTAGTTGTTGTTTTCCCCTCAGGCTCCATACCTCACTGAAACAAAGGGGAGTTTTGTCATTGACTTCACTGTAGTTTGGATTTTAGCCTTAATTTTTATTTCTAGAGCTAAAAGCGTAGCCTTTTCCTGGGCTTTATATCCAAAGTTGATAACTTTTGTGTGGTAGCTGATGATTTCTTCAAGAAGCTAATTCCAGTTATCTGATTTGGATCATCAGCTGAATCCTTAGTGAATTTTCTGCAGGGTTGCCTCCGTCAGACTCAAATAAGTTCTACACAATTGCTAAACTTAATGGAGTAGCATCCATGAAAGCCAATTATGAATTTAACACACTACTTCCATCTGCCAGGGACTATGAGAACAGCCAATTATGACTACAGCAGTGGCCATGGAAGGTCTTTACTGGCAAACCTGCTCACTGTTGGTATTCCTATGGGACTTGTAACTGGTTAATATTCAGCAGCCCAGGTAAGAACGTGTACAGCACTTGGGGACTTTGCTTCAAGTTATTCTCCTAAGGTCTGGAGAAGGGTAACCTTGGTATGGATTTCTTCACTTTTACACAGAAAGGGAAGGGCCGGGTACAATCTCTGTCGCATGGTTTCACATCTCCCCCGCAGAAGATTCTCTACGTATCCAGGTTCTGTGAATGAAAAGACCTGAGACTTGGCACACCAGAGGGGGGGGATGAGCAGCGATGGGCAGATGTGTTTTTCTTCACTTCCTACCACATGCAGTGTTAGCAGTGAAGTTCATAAAAGAAAAACATTGTGTTCTCTTTACTAAACATTTTGTCCCATGAGACCTATGAACTCCAGGGAGTACCAGATGGGCATCATGGTTGCTAGAAATCCCTGGAGTAGAGTTACATTGAGGCTTTTGCAAGACTAATTATAGTTTCTCACCCCAATGACATAATATTAGGAGGAACTCAAAAGCTGTTCCCAAAGTCTCCTCCACTCCTTGGACTTAATCTGAAAAATGGACACTGGGCGCATCTACATGTTCATTAATGTGCAGTAGTTAGTTTAGTACTTGCTTAATGAAGTACTAACTAAATGCACAGTAACTAGAGCTACTGTGCAGTAGTACTGGCGCATGGGGTTTTTTGGTGACACTTGCTGCATGGTAGCTTAATAACTGCGCAGTAGTGTTTTAGCAATTTTTGCCTGGCACACTACTGTGCAGTGTTATTATGCTACTGCGTAGTAAGTGTCTCATGTAGACGCGCCCACTGTGTTCCAGATACAAGAATCACTACAAACAAGCTTCCCAGGTCTTCCACTACCAAGTCGCCACTGCCTTGCTTGTGCTCCCATCAGCTATTAACAGTCCACTGACTCCTCAGAAGTGCTGGGGTATCCCATCAACAACTGGAATACATGGAAGTGGCTGAATGGTGATGTGCAGGGAAAAGGTTTCCTTTGAAGTTTTCATAATATAATTCCAAAGTTATTCAATTACTTTGCAGAAGAATGATCTTATACAGCCCCAGATATGAAAAAGAGACTGTCACTGTTTGCTCAGCTTTGCTTTCATGGTAACGTTTGACACTTATTTCCACCTTCCCGTCTTTATCCTTCTCCCTTTTTTCCGAAGAAGGAAACTTTTTACCTTCAGGGAGATTTTATAAGGGAAATATTATTAAAGAGAAAGCCTCTAGAGGTCAGTGTCGCTCAAACAATGGGCAACATCTGAAAAAATTGGTAATGAGACCTGTTAACATTTCAATCATAACTTTATCCCCGTTT
The DNA here is from genome assembly GCF_052110815.1 of Crocodylus siamensis. Taxonomy (NCBI): domain Eukaryota; kingdom Metazoa; phylum Chordata; order Crocodylia; family Crocodylidae; genus Crocodylus; species Crocodylus siamensis. The sequence continues at coordinate 17,226,308 of NC_143397.1, read as the reverse complement.
CATCCTAATGAGAAAGTAGGCACACTGCCTTACACTTCTGGTGATAAGACCATTTCCCTTGACAGAGACCTCCTCTTTATACATTTTAAGCATCTGGAATCAAAGGGAGATCTAATTTGAGATTTAGGACCAAATGTATGTATATCAAATATGCTGCCTGTCGCCTTTCTGTTTGGATTACCACTGGCTGGCTGTGATCAGGTAGCCCCTCAAGTTTCTCCCAACTACCGGCATTCAAAACTCACGGCTGTGATTTAATTGACAATGCTATATTTTGTTGGAGCCAGCCTCTTCCAATAATTGAAATCAGCTTTAAAAACCATCAAAACAAGAAATAAGGCCTTCTTCACTGCATCTGCATTGAACTGAAGTGGAGAAAAAAATAAATCCAGGCACATGCGGTGTATAGACTCTAATGAGCGTATTGACCTAGTATTCAGATGGTTCTGATGAACAGCTGTCTAGCTAAAACCATTATCATTTTATTGGTGTCTCTGTTGTGAGGTATTGAATGCTACAGCTGAACAAATCATTTGAGATGGATAGCTACTGAAGTAATTTCACTGGTTTCTGTTTGCAAGTTTGCAAAAGCATCTTGCAGTTTTCTTATTTGTTATTTTGAACCATTCATCAAGTTCCAGTCGGCCTGAGGAGTTTCTGCACATAGTTTATTGTACATATTAAACATGCAAGCCTTAAGCTGGGTTGTTTAATTTTAACTGGACACAAGTAGCACACGGTAAGCTTACATTCCCTATTTTGCTAAGTGTAATTCTTGGAATCAGGATGGAGCCATGAAATTTACGGTTTAAAAATTTGCTGCTGCTGACTATTTCCTTATGGTCACTTCCCTGTGCATTCCTGTTAGCAAATACTAGGCTGTCCATACAAAAAGGGGAAAACAAGGGTCGTAAATATAGCCCAAATGAATTCATCTGAGTATGCAGCTGATAATCACAGGAATGTTTGCGTACTATTTGGCAAGCCCTACTGCTTTACTAAGTACAGAATAATGAGCTTCAATCCTGTTGTATGGCAGGTGCATTTATTTTGCTGCCTGTGTGTGTTGGAATCAAAACCATGCATATTTATTAGCACTTGTTAGAAATGTATTCTGTATCACCGTTCATGTTTGAGGTTTAATTGCAAACAATATCCATGGCTCGTGTATTGCCTTAGATGGCCTGACCCAACAGACCATTTGAGAAATTAGGATTTGATAACTGATTACATGCTGTTAAAGTTGCAAGCACTAACAGCAGATAAAACTTGATGTAGTAAAGAACGTACCAACCCTTTCCTAACCTCATTGCTTTCAGTGAATGCGGCAACAGGGCAACCAATACAAAAGGGCTAACAAGGCAGTTATAGCTGCTATTACTGTAGAATATGAGTACCTCATTTCCCTTAAATAGATCGATCCTCACAATGCTCCTGGGAAATATGAAAGTGTTGAGTCTACATTTTCACATGAGAACTGAGGCAAAGAAAGCAGAATACTAAATGATTAGGTCACTTAGTCTTCTGGGCTTGATTTAGACTCTTGCTTGCATTTGTATTCTAATCTCTGAAATCAAAATTTTGAGACATGCCTAGGCAAGTTAGGAGTCTATCTCATAGAAATTCAGGGGGAAGGGAGGGGAGGGGAGGGAAGACTTGGATTAAAAGCCATATCCTTTAGGTTCCTAAGCACCTTTGTGAAGCAGAAGGGCATCTAGTATGCATACCTTCACCTGAGGGATAAAGATCTAAGTGTTTAGAAGATCATGATCTAACTGGGTGCAATTGCAAGAGTAAAATATAACATTTCAACCCTGGGAACCTGGATGAAGCCTCACTGAAATCAAGGTCTAGGTCCTGTAAACATGTGTTTACTTTCCTGTGAAACTGGGACACTGCCACCTCTGCACGGGCTTTAATTAATCAACCATCGTCACATGCCAGAATTGTAATAGGGACTTAAACTCAGCCTTGTAGTAATGAAGTTGGTGGCACTCTGCTGCCAGATGGACACCTCAGTCACAAAAGCCAGATACAGACATTACACTTTTACTGGTATAAATGATCAGAAACTGGTCTGCACTGTAACAGAACAGAAGTTCAGCACAAAGTACACTGGTTTAAAAATGGCAGAACCCAGTTTAAGATTTGCCCCCACCTCCTCCCTCTCTCCCCCAAGTGCAAATGTATGTTCTGTTCGCTACCGATCTAAATCATGCCGCTTACAGAAATGCCTTCTCTCATTGGAGAATGGCAATGACAATGCGCTCGTGGAGATTTATCATCATGTCTTTCTTCTAAATCCAACACAGGAGGAAATAAAAGCTGCCCCCCCTACATCCCACATGATTTCTCCACCTATTAGAGAAATACTAGAGGTACTGGGTATAAGAACCATGACCACTTGCTTCTTTTCCTGGCTTTGTTTGTATGGGGTAACACGTGCTCTTCCAGTGTGAGAACTGAAATGCATCAGTATTAGGCAGCAGCTGAACAGCTGCTTTCAGGGGCTTGATTTTGAACTTCTGCTGAATTTTGTTCTAGGTACCTATGTCTCTATGGATCTGGCTCTTTAGTTCTTTTGTAGACCAAGTGTTTTGATGTGCAAGATGGAAAGGCTATTATTATTGTGTGTTTGCAGTTAAACAATTAAGTGTAATATATACACAATTATCATCATCATAGTTAATAATGCTTAATTTGGTAGTTCTCCAAATGTCATTTATAACGTTTATATAGGGTTTGATCCAAAGCCTTTTGAAATCAATGGAAGGACAACTACTGACTTTAATAGGCTTTGGAGCAAGCCTGTATAGGACATCTTGAATACAGAGAAATTTTAGATTTTTTTTCTGAGTCCTGAACATACACCTTCTACAGGGAGCTACAGGCCATACCTTATGAGTTCTTCTAACATGAGCCACTGCCTCTCTGATTACGTCTTTGCTAACCAGTACTAGAGAGGTTTTCTCTCTCCCAGGCCTATGACTGAAGAAGTAAACCACCAGGGGGCAATGATAATACCCATAAACGTACCAGAGTAATTATTCTCACATTAAATCCAAACTCTAATAATAAGAGTGTAATAATTAACATTCCAAACCATAAACTGGTCATATAACTGCCTGATGCCTCATCCTATGAATATCTAATAGGTCTGATGTTCAAGATTTATGCAGCTTATGATAGGTTCATCGGCATGTCTACTTGGAAGAAGCCTCTGTCTCCAGAACATGTCCATGTAACTTGTCATTTCATATTGACTGCAGTGGGAACTGTGGAGTGCTCAGCACTTTTGACAACAAGGCCACGTATGGGGCACCTACGTAAGAATGTAAAAGCTTCATCACACCCAAGTCAAGATTTTCAAAAGTGAAAGCAGCTATTTTGAGCATTCAAATAACGCTGCCTTGAAGAAACCTGACTTTAGCAGGTGGGTACTTAATGCTTTTTTAAAACTCAGGAGTCTAAGAAAGCTTAAGCAATGTTCTATGAATAATCATCTACTGGTTCAGGGGCCAGTAAAAACAAAAGCAAGTTTTTCCTAGTTCAACAACAGCAGCAAAAAAACTTTTGGGTCGAATGAAACTTGTAGTTAAGTCTGAAACAAAACATTCTATTTAATTTCCAGGTGTCTTTTGTCCTTTCTCAAATTTATTCAACCTCAATTTCTAAATGAAAAGTTGATTAAAGAAAGAAACTGACACATTTCATATGCAAAAAATATTGAAAGGAAGTGTTTTGAATTTTTCAAGTTTTTCTTCAACTGGATTTTTTTTTTAACAAACCCTATGTGCTAAATTCTACAACATTTGCACAGTTTGTCATTCTCTGCTGAAACCAGTGCATTTTTTATCTTATTATATACATACATTTCATGTATACTATATAACTTAGATAACATACACATTTAACGGCTTAAGTTGGATATCTAGGATTACCAGACATTTTTTAAAACCTTAGTCAGTGCATCAGAGCATTTCAGAGGGATGCAAAGTGACTGAGGCTGTCGGATCACTCTACTGCCCTTGTCTTCGTAAGGTCTTTTGTCCATCATACAGCAAGACTTTGATGCCAAAGCACTTTCAAAGATGTCTGTTCTACAAGGGTTAGGATTCTTTTTGTACTGTTTAAAACCATTCTCCTTTGTCCTATCTTTCAGTGATAGACAATGTTCTTCCGCTGGAAGGCTATTACAGCTGCTAAATTTTTTAGGAATCACATTTTCACTGGCTGAGAAATCAAACTCCAGGTTCCTTGAAAGTTGTTCTCCCATCTTCTCATTATTAGCTTTCAAAAAGGAAGTGCTGAACCAGTGGCTAGGAGATTGCTCCTCTGCTCTGTCAAACTTCCTTGGGCAATCATGGGCTAGTCAATTAAGACTTTTTTTTTTAAAAGACATTTAAATACGTAAAGATGAAGAAAGGTGTCCACTTGCTTTTGATAATCCCACTTACGCTTGTTCTAAGACATCATGGCTGCTGTAAGGCCTCATTTCTGGGATTCAGTGCATGTAGCACAGGGACAAGTAGGTGAGGCATGTGCTTGGTGACAGTGCTCTCGGGTTCAGCACAGAAACTCTATCAGTACTGTAGCAGAGGTCATGATGGGAGGGGCGACCTAGGCAGTAGGCCTGTGCGAAGCAGCTAGTATTCACTTCAGATTCAGTTGATTCAGGGGACAGCAATTCGATTCGATGATTCAAATCATTAACCAGAATAAGTCAGCCAAATCTGATTCGGAGATTCGGCTGCTGCTGAATCTCCGAATCAAACAGTCCTATCCCCCACCCGGTCTCCCAGCCCCAGCACTGGCTGCCCCGTCTGCCCCAGCTCCCAGCAATTTGAAAACAAAAGCCCCCACTGCCTGGGTGCTGCTGGGCAGGGGGCAATCCCTGCTGCCCCCCACTGCCCCAAGCTGTGTGAGGGGCTCTGCAGAAGCCCCATGACTCCCTCTGCTCCCCAGCCCCCTCCATGGCTGCCCCACCCACCCCAGCTCCGGCCCTTTAAGAAAAATACCCCCAAATAAACCCAGACTCATTGGTTCCTGCCTGACAGGGGGAGATGCCCACTGCCCCCACCACAAGAGGGGCTCTTCCACATGCCCCCCAAAGCCCCAAGGTCACTGCAAGAGCTGGTGAGTCCAGGAGGGGTTCAGGTTTTTTTTTCTTAAAAGGCCAGAGCTCAGGGGTGCAGGGAAGCCATGGAGGGCTAAGGGAGCAGGGATGGGGGGGCATGGCACAGCCCCCCATGCAGCATGGCGCAGTGGGGGGCATTGGGGATCGCCCCCCTGCCTGGCAGCAGTCAGTGAGTAGGGGCTTTTTTTTAAGGTCCAGGAGCTGAGGCAGGCAGGGCAGCCATGGGCGGGGGAGGCTGGGGGAGCAGACAGGGGATGGGGCCTGGCAGGGGTCCCCCCCCATGGCTCCCTCCCCCACCCCCTGCTTACCAGCTTCAAGTCTGGCTCCAGCTCCATGCTGCAGTGGGCAGCGACTGTCTGAATCATCAAAGCTCTCTGAATCTTTTCTGAATCGATTCAGAGAGCTTCGAATCGATTTGGACCTTTTTACTGGTCTCCTGATTTGATTCAGATTTGGAGATTCAGCCACCCAATTGGGCCAAATTTCCCGTGAATAGAATCAGCACCGGAAGCTTCGCACACCCCTCCTAGGCAGCAGCCGCAGATGCTACCTTTGTAGGGGAGCACAAAAATAGTGGTGCTGCAGCTGGCAGCTGGCTAGGCTGATGCCACCACCAGCATGGCAGCCGGTGCTTGTCCAGGAGTTTCCACTGCCCTGTTACATTTCTGAGTAGTATAGCCATGGCCTTATTCTCTCTGCCTCAATCTGCAATGTAAAATGCATTGTGTATGGATAACTACAGCAAAGACTGTGACATGCACAAACTTTAAGACATACGAGTACCTAAAAGAGATGCTTTCCCCAAACTCATCGTCTCTGCCAACTATAAAAGAGCTCTAAGACCTATTCTGGACCTATTTTTTTCCTGTGTACTCTATTTTGAAACAATTTATTTTAAAGTGTTTGAAGTACCCAGGAACGGTACCGGAATATTCTCTAGGTACATACGCTGCCAGTTAAAAGAAATCCATGCAAACTCAATCAGCTTTGGAGTAGAAAGCAATATGCATTTGCTTGGCTGGCTGCAACTGCACAGGTGTTTGAAGTTTTTTTTTTTTAAATTATCAGCACCAAGGTAATGTCTATTGAATTATTAAACCATGCAGAGTTATAAATGGGGAGATTTTTGCCAGAGGTTTGGAGACTGGCTGAAGAAGCTTATGTACTCAGAAGCAGCAGAATTTAAAGGAATCATTGTCAAGTCACATTTGATGAGAAACATTGGACATGTTTTTACAAGAATAGATGAATAATTTCCATGAGATTTTCTAACTTCCAGCCAAAAGAAAAAAATACTTTTGTGTTTGCAATTGCAGTGTTTGTGAGTCAGACAGTACAATTCCATGTTATGACATGAAAACCAAAGAAAAAGGCTACTGAGTTTTCTGTTTCCATTGTCTAAAAAGGAATCGTATACAAAAAGCAAAGAAACATAAATATACACGTTCCCTAAATTATTTTGTTATATCATATACTTTGTAATGAAATCTCTGTTGGTGTAACATTTTAATAGAGCTGCTGTCAACGATAATATTAGTTTAATTTGAATGTGAAAGTCGCCTTGATGGAATTACACTGCTACAACAGTCCAGTAATGCAAGGTATGCCAGTTAGTTTCCTGTAATATGGAAAAGACTTCTCCTACCACCATTGTCCACATTAGAATAACCCTCCCGGAGTATGTTCCTAAGGGTTTCATACCAAGGCTGATTTTTGTCTGAAACCGCCAGTCCAGAGGTCCACGGTGTTTAATGCAAACTGATAGTTGAATAGGTCTATAATTTTAAGCCTGCTAAAAAATGTGTAGTTACTAAAATGTAAGCCAGCATAAGGGAACATTCTCAGTCAGCAATTTATTTACATTAACTCTGGACCAGAACCTAAATCTGTAAGTCAAAGACACTTAAAATCTCAAGGTTTAAGGTGACATTCTTTTGGGACTATTCTAATAAAACAGGTGAACTTTGCACCTACAATCAGCAGGTATTCTCCAGATAATTCTGTGCTTTTTTTGCAGATTGGCAAAGGGGAAAAATGCTCGATCATTAGTAAGATAGGACAAAATGTGCATATGGCCATTATTTATTAAAATGGATCATTATTTATAAGGCATAAAGTCAAAGGTTGAGACAAATTCAATTGATGTAATAATGATTGTGAGCTGGAGTGATTTACTGACATTTTTGAAAGGTGCAGGGACAATACAATCTGACCTGTGCATTTACTTACTCTTACCAAGAAAGATAAGATTTTTACAACCAGTCAGAAAGCAGAAAGTGCCAGGTATGTCCATTGTTCAAAAGCCATTTCACAGGTCAGCAGAATAAATGAGTTGTTACCTTCTCAGAAAGCTAGGATAATTTGAATAGTACCTAGCCTCACTATAATGGATCGCTACCATTTCTCATCTAGCAAAGAACCATTTTGTGCAGAATGCTTCAAAACTTTTCAGAGGCTAGTGTTGCCCATGGCTGCATATGTGTGGCCTGGATGGTATAAACTCAGTCTCAATGCTGAGGGCGTTGTGGTTGTGAAGACTATACGAGCTGTGAAGGATGGTGGCATCTGCTCATTCACCTACCCTGACTGCTCTTCCATCCTTTGCACACAGAAGCAGTCCTTGCTCCACTTATTTTAGCTCACAGACTGTCCCCATCTTCCCTTCTGGTTGTAAGACAGTAGGACACAACTTATTACCCAATCTTTGCTCCCAGGAGGAGAACTGGAAGAGTATGAGACCTGTGCTCAAGTGCTCTCCTGTCAACACACATGCACATGCCCATATGCTACTGGTTAGGGCCCCACTGTTGCCTGGAAATCCTTGCATTGCTGTGCATAAGGCAGTGAACTGGGAAGTAGTAGGTGGCCTGGTTTCTAGTCCCAGCTTTGCCGCTGCCGTACTGTATAATCTTAGGCAGGTCATTTCACCTCTGTTAGGTTAATCCTTGCTTTCCCTGTCAGAGCTTTGCGACCTGTGGATGAAAAGCCTCAGTTCTTGCCTATGTACTATACAAGCTAAAAAATAACCTCTTCAGATATTTGGATAATGAAGCAACTGGCTCATATATGTCTTTGTAAAGGTGTGAGAAAAATACTTATAAAATGTTTTGCTACTCAACCAGCAGACAAATGAGAAACTGCTCAGATCTATTTTTTTATGGACTGCTTTAGTAGCAAAAAAGGACTATCTCTGAGCCAGGTTGAAAACAGAAGTATTGATTCTTGCCTCAGATAGGACACATTTTGGTCTCAGAGTGATTGTACTGACAGGCACTCATCTCAGGGGAACTTCTGTAGTTCAGAATAAGTACTTGTCTCCCCTTTTCAACTCTGACCTTCCCTGAAAGGTTTCTAAAGAAGATTGGATAGAGAGAGATTCCTTATATTTTATGAAGTAGAAGATCATTGGCTGATTGGATAAGTGGGCATTATTACTATTGCATAAAAGGATTTCAAGCATCTGGGATTTCTGCATAACTCAGGACCATCAATCCTAATTACTGCAATGCCAGAAATGCTGGCAGCTCCTGCTAAAGCAATAAGGTGCTGGTAGCTTACCAGGTACCAATCTAGTGGTGCATTTTTGTTTCTTAACAGCCAATCTCAAATTATTACTGTTATCCATAATTGTTTGCCCTTGTGTTTAAATGGTCTATAATGGGAAGCAGCTCTTAGGCCTGGTGGCTTCCAGCCAAACCACCTAGTGTCAGATGACACAAAACAGGCATGGTGAGCTAGTTGAATGGCTGGACAAGTGGTTGGTTAAAAAACACAGAGGAGCTGTAGGAATCAATCTTGATGCTTCGTTAGGTGGATTTTTTTCCTATGTTCCCTCTAAGCCAGTATGTCTGAACAAGCAGCCCAGCATGGTATTGGCATAAAGGATTCTGTGTTGTTAGAAGTGCTTCCTTGCAGATAAGGCAGAAAACTGAGATTCTGAGTTGTTAAGGAACCCGAGGTGTTTTTACTAAAAAGCAAAGGTGTTAACTCTGCTTTCCTGGCTACACAGGGATGCAAAGCTGCTCCCACAGTGACAAAAGGATGCAGTATTCTTCACTTCCCTGCCTAATATTCTGTGGAGTGTTTCTGCACTCTTCAGCAGCTGGAGTTAAGACTTACCGTAAGAGCTGCATGTCATTGGTAGGGGAACTGAATCCTTTATATCACTTAGCTACTGGGCTCTGGTTCTGCAGGCAGGGACGTGTTGGGGGCAGATGGTGGCTCTGCCCCAGGCCCTGGCCCTGCTCTGTCACTGGGGATATTGAACAATGGAGGACACCTTTCAGGTCAAAGGCAGTTATCTAGCAAGTTTAGGCAGCTTGAGGATTAAGCAGCTGCTGAGTACAGACCCTTTTGGATGGCAGCTTTGTCCTTTGGTGCCTAAGTCCTTTGTATCTGGCCCTTAGAGCATATCTACATAGCAGAAGGAAATGCCATGCTGAGGCATGCTGTTCCCACTCTGTGTGCACTTGTTCCTGAAAATAAAACAGTACTGCTATGTTAGTGTAGGGTTGCAAGTGGGCCAATGAACTCTTTATCCTACAAAGACGCCAGTAAGCCTTCCCTCCCTCCATTACAGCCTTGGCTGACTGAGTTGAATGTTTTAGTTCATGCAGAAAGATCCAGAGAACCCAGTGATCCACACAAGAGAACAGACACCAACTTGCAACTTCCTGATAAGATTCAACGTGTGCTGAGTAGTTCAGGATGGTTGAGCCTCTACTGAGCTACTGGTAAATGTGTCTGCTTGAATCTCATGGGAATCAGTGGTATATAAGCACAAGCTAACGTGTTCTCCTGAAAAGGGATAGACATAGTCACATGCTTAAATGCTTTCTCACTGAACCACAGCCTAGGTAGGAAGAGAAAAGAGCCCTGCCATCAGCTTACATCTGTTTTAAAAGTTGAGAAGAAAGGACACAGTATCTTTATGTTATTTCAATGACTCTCTTAAATTCTACAAAACCCCATTTGCTGCTTCTCTTGTGATCTTAGGTAGGCCCTGTTATAATGATTGTGTCCAATTTTGGTTTATCTAAGAGTAATATAACCAGCCGTATGAGTGGGAGTAGATAACCCACTGAACTGGTCAAGAGCTGACACAAAATAGATCCTTAAAAAATATTTCTAAAGAATAACTTCATCTGAAAAAAATCCCCAGTTACATGTATTTAAAGGAACTACTTCTGTTCAGCTTAAGGAATTAATTATTTTCCTTCTTGGTTTTACATCTCATTTTCAATAGCTTAAATCGCTTACTGATTCTTAGCATAAACTTTATTCCAGTCTTTTGGGCCCAATGCTAATCTCTCCCTTTCTCTCTCTCTTTGGGAGCTTACAGCACTCTAAAATAAAATGGCCAGTATTAAAGGTCATTTTATTATTTTGACTCACAAAGCTATTATTTCTGACGTTTCCCCTCTGAGTAGGACAAAAAGGCCACTGGCGCTGCAGAAAAGATTTCAGACTCGAGAGGAAACAAACAGGTGAGGCGAGTGGATGTGCAAGTTAGATCAGAGAAACAGGCCGACAAACAAAGTGTCTTATTTAAATAGGCAAATAATTAAGGAGTAATAGGGAATATACAAAACTCAGATAATTTAGGTATTAGTGACTCAACTAGCATTACATTTCCAGATAAGGCATAAAAAAGCCTTCAATTTTGTACATACTGACTGGTGTGAATTTTAGAGGGACGCTGTTGTAGAAAAGAGATGGGAGGTTTATAGAAACTCAGACCCTTCCTTTCAGCTCATAGCATTATGCAACTCCTACTGACATCCCCTCGACTTTTGAGTGTTTACAGCCTGCTGAAAGGGTCCTGTATCATACACTCGATTCACTGCAAATTCTGTATACATTGGATATATTTATTAAATATGCTTTAAAAAAGGACATGAATCCAGAGAATGAGAAGCCAGACTTGGAAATATTACATCCTCTTCTAGTGACTAAAACCCATGTATCTCTGTTTCTTTCTCCTGTATTTTCAGGTTGCTCAAAATAAAGTTGTCAGAGTTGATTAAGTGATCCCAGTCCTGGCCTCTGGCTATCAGGCACTCAAATTATAATCAGAAACAAATTCTAACCCTTTATTCTCTTCCAGTTTCTTATGTTGATTATTAGAAGTAATAAAGAAACAAAATCTAAGTCTCTTTACTCCATCAGGCAAACCTAGTTTTGGAAAATAATATAACAGCTGCTGTACAGTTATCCAAAACTGAAGCATAAAAGGCTGTGAACTCAGCTGTCCTCAGGACCTCTCATCCTGGAGTGGAGAAAAGATCACTGAGGGGTAAAATGCTAACACATATCCACAGTATGATTATATCTATTAGGTCCAAACATTACTTTAAAGAAAGTTAATGTTGCAAAGTCAAGGGCTCCCAAAAGTAGTAAGTGCTCATGCAATCCTTCTTCAGTCTCCTTGGGCACCTATACATGAGCAGTGAGGCTGCTCCAATGTGCTGTATTTACATGGCTGCTTGAACATGGTAATTACCATGCTTCAGGAGCCTCCAGCATCTTGTGTATTGGTGTCCTTGCACTCCAGAACAGCGGTGGGGGCACTTTAACTAAAGCTCATTCTACAAAATTAGTTAAAGCACCCCTGCCACCATTTTGAAGCGAGGGGACACTGATACACGAGACGCTCTGGGTACTTTAATTAGAGTGGCTCTCAGAGCTGCCCCCCGTCCCCCACTTCCGGAGTACATGTATAAATGCCCCTTCTGTGTATGTATACAGTCTTTAGTCACTTGACCATACTAGGTTCCTGTCCTATTTACAAGTGGGAGGAGTGAGAACCAACCTATCTGGTGTTATTCCAATCCACCTTGACCTGTACACCTTGATCCCTGTTAGCCTTATGGAAAACACTCCCTGTTATACCATGCCAACATATATCCCAGAGTTATTTAATTGAATGGGCGTAAGACAGAGTACTTTCGATTGGCTTCATTCTGAGCAGAGGATTTTTCTTGTGCATCATGGCTTGTCGTGGTTACGGCTTTGAGATTAAGATGAATGAAACCAACATCAGAGTTATATTTGGTTTCAGTCTCTTTTGGAGGGGGGATAGTTTTTTAGACAGAGAATAAAGGTACTGAATTACCACTTCAGAAACCTTTGCAGCTTCCTCACTGGGGATATACTTGATGTGCATACATAACTCCCATTAATCTCAACTAGTTTATCTGCACAGAGACATTACACTTCTATTTTGTCACACAGGGATAGTTTAATTTTATGTGCATCTATCAAAAAACCTTTGGAATATTGTGGCACCTTGCTTTTTGTTCTAAATACTACCTCTCCTAGGGTTTTCTTTTGAGAAGGCCATTGCTCAAAGGTTGAATCCTAATAACTGCTATTGGTTTGCAGGGGATGTAAAGTGGATTATAATGACCTGGACAAGCTGCACATTAACACCAGTGTTATTTGCAGTGCTTTTGTGTTATGTCTGATGCAGAACAGATAAGTGAAGAAGGTGCTTGCTGAAGGAACTATTACTACACTTCACTACTAGATGGCAGGAAAGTGAGTAATAGTCTCTCTGCACTGAATAAACAGCTATCCCAGCTCCAAGCATGTGTTAATTTAATGGTGCAACAGGATGTGTTCCCCAATTCCAGTGATGATGCCTTCTACCATTGCCATAGCAGGTATGATTTTAGGATCAGGGGTCAGATCCCAGGCACACAGTTCAGGGGGAGCCTGGGATCATATTGAAATCCAGATGCCTGGTGAACTGGTCTGATCCCAGGAATGTGACCCACAATCAGCTGATTATCGGTCTCAGCCCTAGGACCACATGGAAGTTGGTTTGAGATGCCAATGCAGTTTGAGGGCTAGGATCAACAATCAGCGGTTTGTAGGTCCTAACCCTAGGACTGCATTGGAGCCAGCTGGGGACTCCAGTGCAGTGACAGCTCCCCCGGGGCTGTGGGAGCTGTCAACCAAGCCCAGCTATACAACCAGCAGGAGGACCTTGCAAAACGTTTCATTTAAGGTGCAATGGAAACCAGCCACAAAATTATTCCACATATTTTGTGGAATAATTTTGTGGCTGGTTTCATGTTTTGTGGCACCATTAAGTGCCTGAAAGTGTGGCTGGGTGACTATTTAAGATGCCGTTAACAAAGTCATTGCATCTTAAGTGTAACATCTGCCAGGAGCCTCAGTATTGGTGGAGAAAGGACATCCATATCATTGTAATTTGCGCAATTACTCTTACTATTCCCACTCTCCCTTTTGAGTAACTATATTGGATTCCAGTAAATTACACCAGTGAAGCCTACAAGTCACGTGTGTGCTCACTGGTATAAACTGCATGTGTCTAGATCCTTAGATGGCACACCTGCATCATGTTAACACTAGGACTGCTTGGAGGTTTATCAGGGTTCATTTTATGCCCTTTGTCTCTGACCTGAATCATCATCTACATTCCGGAATTAAGAAGTTGTCATCAACCTGCTGTAATACACTGCACTGCATTTGTTGTTGTCAAGGGCCCTCGTTTGGCCTACTTCTCTTTTGAAACTCTCAGACTAGATACCCTGGCTGCCTGTCTTTCAATACAATTATAATCTTCTTCCTGCCCTTCTGACTCAGGAGTGGCTTTGCCTTATTCCTTTTAACATTCACACTTGCTTTCACTCCCTGTACAGTTTTCAAGAAGGGAACTCTGCACATGCAGTCCTATTTCCAATTAAATTATGAAGTACAGAGGATACCGTTCTGCAATAAAATCTTCCCTTTTGTTTATGAAGTTCACATTCTGCTCCTAAACACTCACCTAGAGCTGCTACCCACTTTAACAGAAAATGTATGCACATATCCAGTGGCTGGATCTGTCTTTCTGTTAATGAAAGTGGAAGAGTTGCACAGAGTGCATTTTATTAATGAGACCTTAGATTTCCTGTTCTTTTCAGTTTAATACTTGGAGTTCATGACCAGAAAAGTTATTGGGCAATAACTGTAGAATTATAAAAAATGAAACCAGCTTCTGCAATGGACTTATTTTACAGTGTAGCTGAGGGACAGAAGAATCTTATAACTTTATAAGGTTATAAGTTTTAAGGTGCTTTAGAACTTGGCCAAGTTGTAATGTTTCATGAAACTAAAAGAGGGTAATGAAAAAAGTTTCTTTCCCCATGGGTATCTCCACTGAAGAAAATAAATCTCTGATTAGGCAACGAAGGTCTAATCTTATCAAGTTTGACTGAAAAAGGAATTTTGCCATCACCTTAATAGCAATAGGATTAAGCATCAAATCCATTAAAGGATTTAGGCAGTTTTGAATTGCAATTTTGGATATATGTACTGAAAAATCTCTGCTCAGCCACTGCCTAAACTCACTTTTCAGATCTGAGTTCTCTAGGCTCCTGCAGTCCTCCTCCAGAATCAAGGAGAGGCAGAACTTACCTCCTGGTGGACAATCCCGAGCTGATCACCTTCACCATCCGCCGTAAAGCTGGCAAGTCAGTCAGTAATACAGAAGTCCTCTACTTCAGGAAAGCTGACTTTGACAAGCTAAGGAGGCTTGTCAGTGAGGCCCTAATGGGCCACAACCCAAAGGGGAGGGGAGTTCAAGACAAGTGGTTGCTCCTCAAGGGAGCAATCCTGGACATGCAAGCAAAGTCTATCCCGTCTCGGCGGAAAGGCAGCAAAAGGGAACAGCAGCTGCCTTGGCTCTCCAGGGAACTAGTGGACCTCCTATGTCTTAAAAGGAAGACCTACAAAGGATGGAGGACTGGAACCACCACCAAGGAGGAATACTCTGCTCTGGTCCGGACCTGCAGAGAGCCAACTAGGAAAGCCAAGGCTGCAATGGCTTGCTACAAATATCAAGGACAATAAAAAATCCTTTTTTAGGTATGTGGGGAGCCAGAGGAAAAGCAAGGGCAACAATGGACACCTGCTAAACCAGATGGGACAACTGACAACTGATGCCCATGAAAAAGCAAACTTAATTAAGTTGCAAACTTGCTTAATGTGTACATTGTGTCAGTTTTTCACTAGTCCCATGGGACCCCCCTGCCCACTGTGGGTCAGGGAGACCCGGGGGAGAGAGACTCCTTACCCTCCATCGAAGTTGACCTCAGGAAGGAACACCTTGACAGGCTGGATACCTTCGAGTCAGTTTACACCCAAGGGTACTTAAGAAGCTGGCAAGCATCATAGCCCAGCCCCTGGCAAGGATCTTTGTGAACTCCTGGTGCTCTGGTGAAGTGCCCAAAGATTGGAAGAAGGCCAATGTGGTGTCTGTCTTCAAGAAAGGGAGGAAAGTATTTCCGGCTAACTACAGGCGCATCAGCTTGACCTCTATTCAGGGGAAGGTCTTGGAAAAGATTATCAAAGAGGCCATCCTTAACAGACTAGCTGATGGCAACAACCTGAGAGATACCCAGCACGGGTTTGTTGCGGGTAGGTCTTGCCTGACCAACCTCATTTCTTTTTATGACCAGGTTACCCGTCACCTGGACAAGGGGAAGAGATTGATGTCATATATCTTGACTTTAAAGAAGCCTTCGATATGGTATCTCATGATCACCTCTTGACAAAACTGGCTAACTGAGGCCTTGACCACACCACAGTCTGCTGGCTAGGGAATTGACTCCACAGTAGCACTCAGAGGGTGGTGGTTGATGGAAGTCAATCGTCATGGTGTGCGGTGACCAGTGGGGTCCCTCAGGGCTCTGTTCTAGGGCCTATAGTTTTTAATATCTTCATCAATAATGTGGACATTGTTGTCAGAAGAGGGCTTGCCAAATTTGCTGATGACACCAAACTCTGGGGTAAAGCATCCACACCTGAAGACTGGAGGGCGATCCAGGCAGATCTTGACAGGCTCAGCAAATGGGCAGACGAGAACCTGATGATGTTTAACACTGAAAAATGCAAGGTTCTCCACCTTGGGAGGAAAAACCTGTAGCACCCTTATAGGCTCGGCAGTGCTACGCTGGCTAGCACTACAGATGAAAGGAATTTGTGGGTCATGACTCACCACAAGATGAACATGAGCCTGCAATGCGATGCTGCGGCTAGTAAAGCGACCAAAACGCTGGCTTGCATCCATAGATGCTTCTCGAGCAAATCCCGGGATGTCATTCTCCCCTTGTACTCGGCCTTGGTGAGGCCGCAGCTGGAGTACTGAGTCCAGTTTTGGGCTCCACAATTCAAAAAGGATGTGGAGAAGCTTGAGAGAGTCCAGAGGAGAGCCACACGCATGATCAGAGGTCAGGAAAACAGATCTTACGATGACAGGCTGAGAGCCATGGGACTCTTTAGCTTGGAAAAGCGTAGGCTCAGGGGTGATCTGATGGCCACCTATAAATTTATCAAGGGTGACCACCAGGATCTGGGGGAACGTTTGTTCACCAGAGTGCCCCAAGGGATGACGAGGTGGAACGGTCACAAACTCCTGCAAGACCGTTTCAGGCTGGACATAAGGAAGAATTTCTTTACTGTCTGAGCCCCCAAGGTCTGGAACAGTTTGCCAGTGGAGGTGGTTCAAGCACCTACATTGAACACCTTCAAGAGTAAATTGGAAGCTTATCTTGCTGGGATCCTATGACCCCAGCTGACTTCCTGCCCTTTGGGCAGGGGGCTGGACTCGATGATCTCCTGAGGTCCCTTCCAGCCCTAATGTCTATGAAATCCTCTCTCAATTTCCAGGAGAGTAGACTTATTACTAGGCCAGGTCAAGGCATCTTCCGCCTTTACTGTTCAGGGCATTTACTTGGAAATAGGGTGATGGAGGCGGGGGGTTAGCCTGCATTCTGGTCCATGCTCCCAAGTCTGTTTATACATTTTGTATTAGACAGTTCTTGGAAAAAAAGACAGAAAGACATTGGTAGTAGACAACAACCCAGGCCTCCCCCCTTGCAGCTCAGTGCTATATCATCAGGTTACAGGATCAGGCTCCGTTCTAGTTCCTCTTATAGCCATGGCTGTACTTTGAACCCTCACAACAACAACAAGAGATTCAAAAACAGCATGTTGCAGACCAGATCAAGAATCCAGCACCACCCACCCCACACACATGTCCGAGCTGCAGTAGAGTCTGTCAATCCCAGATAGGCCTCATCAACCATCTTCGGACACATGGATAAGATAGTCATGGAAGATAACCATCCTCAACTGCAAGGGACTCCTGAAGTAGAAGATGGCAGTCATGGATGTACGGTGACTCAAATTCAATAGAAGTGAGAGGGGTGGAGAATGTCCCCACCCGTCTATTCTACAACCTGATGATTCAGGTACTCACTTGGGAGGTAAAAGATACAGGTTCATGAATAATTTAATCTCTCAGGCTTCCCATAGATGAATATGTGAAATTTCTTACCGCCATATACCATAGCTACATTTTCTCAATTTGTGCCTATAGACACTCTGACTTAGAGAGTGCCTTAGATGCATGTGCTACTGGTCTCCAGTTATCCCCATGTTTTTTAAGCAAAGCTGCTCCAATGCCTTGTTTAGAAGCATCTATCGACAATTTAATGGGCCTTTTAGGGTCACAGTATTTTAGTACTGGAGCTTTCATTGTTTTTTTTCCTTCAAGTTTTTAAATTCAGCTTCATGTTCATGTTTCCATATCCACTGAACATTCTTTTGTAGGAGGGATCTAAGGTGTTTCATCTGCTCTGCTAAATTACGTAGATATTTTCCTACAAAACTGATCATTCCCAGTAACCTTTGCACTCCTTCCTTATTTGTAGGGTGGCATGTTTGTAATGGTTTTAACCCCTGTAGGATCAATTTACACCTCTTTTCTCAGAGAGCTTTTCTCCCAGATATGTTATTTCTTCTACCCTCAATTTGCATTTTGTTTGTTTAATTTCAAACCTGCTCTACGAGCTCTTTCTAGTGCCTTTCTTAGCCTCAAGTCATGTTCTTCTATAGCATTTCTCCAAATTAATATGTCATCAATATAAACCATAATTCCATCAAGACCTCCAAAAATTTGTTACTCCTTTCTGTGAAATACTTCAGATGCAAAACACAATCCGAAAGGAAGCCTGTAATAGCAATATCTTCTGAAGGGCAGTGCTATTCTTTTCTAGCATTCTTTAGCTTCTGCCACATTGCCAAAAACCTTGTCCCTGGTAGGAATGGGAAAATGGTCCCTTTTGATGTAACTGTTCATTTGCTTAGGATCCAGATACAATCTCATAGATCCATCTTTTTTTTTTCTATTGTGACCAGTGAATGAATCTAAGCAGTTGGTTGCTCTACTTTTTCTATTATGTTAACTAATCTATCCAATTCCTGTTTTCAGTTTCTCCCTTACTACAAGGGAAACATTTCCTCGAGCACATATGGTGGGAGTATTTGGTTCTCTTAATTCTATCTTGTACTCAGTTGACAGTTTCCCTATGCCTTGAAACACATCGTAAAACTCTTCTTTTATGTTCTTGTTTTCTAGTCCCTCAATGGCATCCATTCTTTTAATCAAGCCTAGAGGTTTGCATGCTTACAACCCAATAATTGCTACTAGCTTCCTGGGACTGTTGCAAACTGAATTTTTACTATATTACCCTTGTGTCTAACATGCAGTCCACAAACACGCTTGGTTGCAATCTTGTTCCCATTATGTGTTCTAACTCTCACTTTCTTATTCTCATAGTACACACATTTAGTTTTCATTTTTGAATAATGTATTCTGGTATTACACTGACCTTTAAAAGTTACCATTAGTCCATTGGTGCCGAGGGTGATTGTCCAATCCTCAGAAGAATGAACTACTTCTTGCATTGTGCCAATGGGGAATTCTTCCTTTTCTTTGTTGCATAAAACATGCACTTTCTGTTTCTTGTGTATTGCTTCCTGTTCTTTTCTGTGAATTCTTGCAAAGTGATCAAATCTTTTGAATTTGTTGCAGCACTTACCAAATGCAGGGCATTGCATGGGTTTGTGGTAACCCCCATAGCATCTGAAGCTGACCGTTGTTTCTTCAAGAAATTCTCTTTGGCCTCTACTCGCCTGCTTCATAGTAAGGTCCTCTTTTCTGTATTATGTGTGTGTTGCATTAGGTTTTTGCAGTCTTGTAATCCTGTCTAGTTCAGGTTGTTCTGTTTTTATGTCCAGCTTCTGCAGCCTGGCATTTGTTATTTCAGCCAGTTGGCACATTTTAACTGCCTTTTCAAAATTAAGCTCAGGATCCTTTAGCAGTATTTTCCTGAGGCTTGTACCCCTATTACTTAATACTATTTGGTCTCTGATCATGGACTTTTTTAGATCTCCAAAGTTGCATGTCTGGATCAGCAGTCTGAGGTCTTCAGAAAACTTCTTCTATTGTTTCACATTCTTTCTGTTGTCTTGTGTGGAAATTATACCAGTCAGAGGTTTCATTTTGTTTGGGTATATGATATTCCTCAAACTTTTTTATTATTGTGCCATAGATTTTCTGTTCTGCTTCTGACAGTTGTAGGCTATTATAAAGAGAAAGAGCTTCTGAACCTGCTATATTTAAAACAATAGCTATCTTGAATGAATCTCTTCTCTTTAGCTCCACTGGTCATCATATATATGATGAAACTCTACTTAAATTTCTTGCAGTTTTCTACTGTATCACTGGACAGGTTTAACTCCTCAGGAATTCTGACATACTCCATTTTTTTGCCTTTCTTTACACCCCACTCTTGGTACCATGTGTTGTTTTCAAAAGATCAAGGAGTTAAGCTGATGGAACAATAAAGCTTTTTTATTCAAAGAGCCATCTTAGCCTACTGATCTGTTGTTCCCTCTGGTTGCCTCCTGCAATCACTGGGCCAATGTAACAACTTATACATAATACTCTTAAAGGTATCCACACAATAGGAACACCTATCTAGTCGGCCCATGGCAATTGCAGTGTTCTCTCCACTGTTTTTAGCACTTTGCCCAGTCTTTCTAGATGTCCGCAAGTTGATTCCTTCACGTTTAGCCATTTCACAGTCTGATAAATCCCACTTTGGAACCCCTCCCATTCCCCTGCTTGCTTTGTATTTAATCTCTATTTGTGGTTCCTTATTTTTATCTTATAACTTCTAGTTTTGTTCCTTCATAGCCTCTAAATATTTACAGTTGTGTCACATCTTTTTACGAAGTCATTTCTTTTCCCTCTTGAGCTGTTTAACCATCCTTCCTTTCCAAATGCATGATCTATATTCAAGTATTTGAACATGTGCTATATCATAGCCAATAAACAGAAAGGATTTAGAATACATTTTCTCTGATGTACGTTTTTCTTGTGAGACAAGTGTTCGTAGTCAAAATCATGCAGAAGGCTATTTCCAAAATCCTTATTTTCACCACAGAGAGAAGTGCTGTAGGGTCAGGATTTCAGATAATATATCAATAGACAATTGAGTTACTCTTTGAACAAGTCACCCTGAACCAGGAATGGTAGAGCCATGGAGACTGAGATTTCCCACCAAGGTAATAAAGAAAAAGACCAAGAAATTATCTGATTTTTAAGAGAAAGAGGGAAGTTCCAGCCACTGAATTTTGAGGGATAGAAGGGCTGAGTTAGGCCTTCAAAGGGTTTCTTCCAGTCAAGAACAGCCAGCTGAAAGGCCTCAAGAAAGAAAACAAGGTACAAGGATACAATATAAGAGAGTCTTGGACATGTGTGTGGGAAAAGGGATAACTAGAAGATACAAGTGGTCCTAAAATGAAGAAGGAGGAATTGGCTTCATGTAGAGAAGAAACTGTAGCCATAATACCTGAGTTCTAAGTGTGCTTATGAGGTTATTATCTGGTATTTAAAATGACAGTCAGTTTAAACAAAGAGTCAAGCTCTCCTATGGAAAGAGGTGGGAGTATTTACAAGAAAAACCTGTTTCTCATGCCAGGTCTCACAGCTCCTAGTCTGATATGTAAATGTCATCTCATCAGCAGCTCAGCAAGCATACATTTTGTAGAACTATGTGGAGCTGATAAGATAGTGGGAAAGAAACTATTTTCTGATTTAAAGATAGTTTATCTGTCTTGACAGTTTCTGTGGCTGTTTTAAAAGTTTTAACAAGTTGTTCAGCATAGCCATTAGGATTTGGCTGTGTTCAGATCAAATGTGCTGAACATTTCTAAAACCATAACAAATACTTGAATTCTTCAGATAGTGGCAAGGAACCGTTGTCAGGTATTTATTCTGATTAAATGAGCTTCTGATTAGTAAATGAGTTTACTCTGAAATAATGGGGGGAGTAGATGGAGAGAAAGCAGCAGGATTTGGACATAATTTAAAAGCTATTGCAGTATTTTTGTCTTCTGGGTTTCTTTGTACCTTGTGCCTATTAAAGCCGAAAGCTGAGAAAAGCAGACACAGTGCTTGCTTCTACATGCAGTACCGAATACACACTTGGAGCTAAATAAGCTAGCCCTCATTATAGCTCTTCAGTAATAAAGGAGTTTCATATTCTAGGGCTTCAGTATGACCCACTTAATGAAGATCAGATGGGGGCAGAAGTGGTATTTTGTCACTGTAAGAGGGAACACTTGCCCTCTTACTGGAAAGTGGTGTGGCTCCTTTAAGGTCAGGAAGGTCTTTATAGCACAAGCACAAGCAGCCAGTAGAGTCGGGGTTAAGGAATGGCTCTGTGATCAAGTCAGCTGACAGGGGAGTCACATGATCAAAAGGGGGCAGGGCTTTAGGAGCATATAAACCCGAATCAGAGAGACCTGGGCTGCGGTAAGGTAGGAAGCCTTGCTGTGAGTTGCTTGCCACTGATGATTACCTGCCAGGGAGCCTCAGGAAAGCCACCCAGGGGCCCTGATTCAGAGTTTGGAAAAAAGATGGTTGGCAGCTGGTGGACGGTGTTTGTGTTGATGCCAGAAGGCATAAATTTGTGTTTGGGTTTTAAGTGGTGGTTGAGAGGCCCCATTAGTACTTGAGGGGCATGCAGTCACCTTGAGTCCTGATAGAGGCAGGCTCAAGATGTAGTCAGAGGGCCCAGAGCCTAGGGAAGGGCAGAGCCTGGAGCTAGAGGCTAGAAGCTTGATTCAGCACATTGGATCCTGTGCTAAGTGGCCCAGCAAGAGAAAAGGGGTGGAGACCAAGCAGACTGAGGCCCCAGCAAGGGAGACTGATTGGACAGGCAACATCTGCTAGGCTTGGGCATGGTGTAAGTGGAGGTTAGAGCCATACAATAAGCACTTAAGGCAAGCAAGGTCGAGAGAGTTGACCACTAGAAAGGAGAGAGCATCTTTGGCTTGCCAGTCTGAGGGTAGCCTTCCCTTCATGAGGTTTCCATTAAGACATGACAGGCAAGAAAGCAAGGCAAGGCCTTGCAATGCAGGGCAGAGAGCCTAGCAGGGATGAGGGGGCCTATATGGGACATCACAACATCCCTCATCCTCCCCCTGCCCATAGCACCTCTTATAGTCACTGTGCTGTTCTCCTTTCTTGACTGGCATCAACTAGCCCTCAGTCCAATTAAGAGCAGCCTCAGGACTACAGTAATTTATGACTATAGCAATGAGTCTCTCAAGCAGTGGTTCTCAGCCTTTTTAGGCTTTTGGCACCCTTCCATAACTCCTGTGAATTGAGGAGTACTCTGTTACAAAAACTAATTTATTTGTTGCAGCCCTTAGCTCCTGGCCCAGGGGAGTGGGGGGCGGGGGGAGAGTGAGTACTTAGCTTTTCACAGCACAGCGAGGCAGGGATGATCATGAACTTACTTACCTCCTTGTACTGCAGCTGAGCACCAACAAGCCTGCATTTTGTTCCTTGCCTAGTAGGAAGGGAGGTTGGGAAGAGTAAGCACACAGCAGCAGGCAGGGACAAGTGTGGGCACTCTATGCTTCAGTGCCAGGGTTGCTTGCCAGCTAGCCTCATACTGGGACACCCTCGTGCCCTAGCCAGCCCCTCTGCAGTATGCTGAGCTGAGTCAGAGCAGCCCCAGGCTTGCAGGCTAACCCCTGGGCCCCCTGCCAGCTGGGGCTGCTCTGACTCAGCTCAACATGCTGCAGTTCCAGGTGCACATGTAAATGTGGTGCCCAGAAGCAATAAACTCTGGTTTGATGTCTGCCAGAGTTTATTGAATCACATTAATTTCACATGTAGACATGTGACTGGGAAAGAGCTGAGGTGCTATCCCCTCCCCATGCCACAAAGCAGCAGAAGACCAAACTCTGTCGGGCAGGTGTTGTTAGAATAAGGCCAGCATTATAACATAGAGATTAAAGAGTGGGCTCTCAAAGGGCCTGGGTACACTTGGTATAAGATGTAGCTAAGCTGTAGAGTGCCTCTTTGCACTGGAGCTAAGCAAAGGAGCCTGTGCTTACCTCCTCACATACGGGCCAGACAGAGAAGAGAGCACACCTTGTGACACCCTTTAAAGACTCTTGGGGCACCCCAGGGTGCTACATCTCCCCTGTGAAGAGCCACTGCCCTAATATTCTGGACTCTGATTGCCATGGCACAAAGAGCTCTAGCTGCTGTCCCTCCAAACTTAGGCTATCTCTTATGGCAAGGGTCTGCATGAGCAGGCAAAAATAATATTCTATGCCAGATTTACCCACTGAAAGAGTCCCCAGCTAGCTGATCAGGCATAACTTCTTTCTTGTTTCAAGGTCACTGCAGCACAGAATTAAGAAGCAATGTCTCGAGATAGTTCTGCAGTCAGGATTTCATGCACACAAATTATCTTGGCCAATCTGTTTATGTTAAAATGTTACATTTAAATTTTCAGACAGAGAAAAATAGCTAATGAACGTGCATGTGTAACTGCGAGCGTCACAAACAAGTGGTAGTGCCAGGGAAGGCTTTGTATGGCTAGGCTTCTAATTGCAGAGAGTTCCTTCAATATCCCTCTTTCTACCCATCCATCACTCATGCAGCCTAGCTAGGATTCACTCCTATGTGGATGCTTTTCATGTAGTTCCTTCAAAAACGAAAAACAAAACCTTTTTAGCAGAGTGGTTCTTATTCCTCACAACTAGCACCTTCCCCCCTCCTCCCCCCCTGCACTGAAAGATTATCCCCCTGGAGAAAGCTCATCTGTTGGAGTGTACATTTGTTTGGCTACTCATCTGATGACAGCATACAAGGTCAGACGCATTTATTTGGTTAAGCAGCTTGATGCTTTTCCTTGACCCATAGCTGCAGGTCAGTTTGGTAAGTTTTCACACTAATAACTCTGTCAAATTTCTTTTTGGTGCGGGGTCTTTTGGAACAGTTTGACAGTGGCCTCCTGACCTCTTTTTCACAGTCACTCTTAAGTCAGACTCCTATTTCTGTGCACATCATCATCTTCATCCTCTCCCATTAATCATTAAATGAAACAACGTGCATCTGACAGTGCTAATAGAGGCTCTCCACTAAGGAAAGACACTGCTGAATAACACTGTATACCTATCATAGAGTGCCAGGGAGCTCATCACCAACACTGGGTGTCTATGCACATGCACCAGGGGTGGGGCTCTTTAACTGGAGTGGCTCTGAGAGCTGCTCTAATTAAAGCACCCAGAATGTCTCATGTATCAGCGTCCCCACACTTCAAAATGGCAGCAGAGGCACTTTATCTAAAGCTCATTTGAGCTTTAGATAAAGTGGTGCCACCCCCATTTTGAAGTGTGGGGACACTGATACACAAGACAGGCTGGCTGGAGTGCAGTAATTACAGTGATCCAGTGGACCTGATTAATTGGGTCTGCTCCAATGCACTGTAATTACAGCATGTCAGAGCAGCCTCTGGGCTCATGTATAAGCACTCTATATCTCAGCTACATCTTATAATAAGTGTACCCAGGCCCTTTGAGAGCCCACTCTTTAATCTCTGTATTATAATCTGTTGGCTCTGGATTTAGGACCCAGATGCCTTGTTCTGTGGGGGTTGGGTGGGGGCACCCTCCGACCACGCACAGTACATCTGGCCAGGATGCAGTCTTCATTCTGAGGCTCTCCCTTAGGTGTCAGATGTCAGCAGTCTGGAGGTGGGATGCCGAGGCACACAACACCTCTAAAGTGGGGTGGATGAGATGGGCTGGTGGTGTGCCCTCTGCCCATGATGGCCTCAGGGACCCTTCTGGGGGAAGGGGATGAGGACACCTCTTGGGGAGAAGGAGGACCTGGGTAGGATGGGGAGGGACCTGGGTGGGACCCTTTGTTACTCTCAAGTTTCTGCTTTTGTATTCTCCTTCTCTCCTGATGAGTCCTGGTGACTCTCGATCCATGGCCGTCACTGGTTGGTCTCTTTGTGTTCATCACCACACATCCACATATCTCATCACATGCACACATACTAATTTGGTCTTTCCAGGCCTTCACCTAATTTGGTCTGTTCCCCCAGAACTGGGACTTAGGCCCCCCTGCTCTGAGGCCTTGTTAGCAAGTGCCACCTTAACTCGTATTATGGAACAGCATGATATATGCCCCAGTTTCTCAGACTGTGTGTATATCCATTGGCCTTGTTGTGTTAGACAGTCTGTCTGCTTCAAATGCAGTATGAAACCATGTGTGCATAACACCCAGGTTTTCAGAAATCAATTAACCCCTGCTGCCCATCCTGAACAATTCTAATGCATGTACCTATAAGTCAATTCCCAAAAAAGTAAGCCTCTAAATACCGCTTTCAAGCCATCATAATCCATCCCTTATTCTAATAACATGTGCCATACAGAGCTTGGTTTTCCCGCTGCTTTGTGGCATGGGAGGGGATAGCATCTCAGTTCATTCCCAGCCAGTGGGGATGTCTGCCTGTGAAATTAATGTGACACAATAAATTCTGGTTCATATCATGCCAGAGTTTATTGCTTCCAGGTGCCATGTTCACATGGGCATCCAGGACCGCAGCACGTTATGCTGAATCAAAGCAGCCCCAGCTGGCAGGGGGGCCCAGGGGCCAGCCTGCTACCTCAGGGCTGCTCTGACCTGGCTCAATGTGCTGTGGAGGGGCTGGCTGGGGTAGGAGGGTGCTTTGTGTGGAACTAGCTGCCAGGCAGCCCCTGCACTGAAACACCCTCATGCCCCAGCCAGCCCTATCAGCATCTCCATGTGCATGGCTGTGCACTAAAGAACTCTGTTGTATGATATTATTTATTGCAGCCGAGAAGGGCTGCACAAGTAGACAGAGACTACTGAGGAGCTAATTAGGCAGTTCTGAAATAAATGTCTTGTATGGCCATGCACAGCATACCCCAGATCTCACTGTGTTTCTGGGCCCACTCTCTGGGTGTGTCTCCCCTTGCTACTATTGAAAATACTCCTTTAGGCAGGTCTCTAAACCATCCTGACAGCCATTTGACCAAGCTGTGCCTGTAGTCTTTTATTCCAGCTATTGCTTATTACTTAGCTGCAGCAGTAGAAGTAGTTGTTTGATCCATTAACTCCTTCATGGCTGCCATAACATACAGTATACACATTTCATCACAGCACCATAAACTGGAATATGTGTTTGTAACATAATCTGTGGAATTTCCATCTGCTATTCATTGCTAGCTTCTTATCAGGGAGTCACATTTAAATGCATTTTACTAGAGATTCAGGTGCCAAATTCAGAGAAGGAAGAAAGGTTTGGATGAACTTTAGGAAGAGAAGCAATGGAGGTAGATAACTGAGGATAGTGGAGTGTTGCTGGGAAAATGGAGAGATGGGAGCAATGGGAAGAGGTATTGCGAGTTTTCTCTCTGCCATGTTAACTAAGGACTGACTTGAACAGAACATGTTTAGGACAAGCACAGCTTGGCATATGTGAAAGTCGCTGCAGAGGTGGCAGAGCAGGGCATCTGGGTTAGTACCTGGGAATGGAAGAAGAAAGATGAGAATGCACAAGGCAGTCACTATGTTAACTAATGCTTGTACATGTCCTATTGGAGCAGGAGCAGATATCTGATGGAGGCAGGATGGTACAAAGTCTAATGAAGCCAAGGTGCTCTAGGAAGTGAATATAGCAGGTTACTTGCTACCTTTTGGGAAATAAAAGTACTAAAGCACAGAATTTTTGCACACCACCACAACAGCAGAACTGCAGCCAGATTGTGACCTTTCACAGTCTAGGTAAAAGCGTTAGAAACTTGGAGCCCACTCTGTCTCTAACCCTATACCTAAGACTAGATTTACATATTATACCATTTCAAGCCTCCTTAAAACCACAATAGCTCTATAATCATTTTCCATGTGGAAAAATAAGAAGAAATACTGGGAAGAAATACCATTTTGTGTAGCATGGTCCATTATACTGGAAGACCAAAGTCCCGGGGAATGTTGAGAAAGATGATACCAGTGGTCATTAACTCGTGTAAATGTATACTGTACACTTCTAGGCCAAGAGCAAGTAATGGAAATCCTGCTGAATACACTGTTTAAGGACAGATTGAAGGTTCTTGAACAGGCTGTCCCATTAATGCAGTATGAATAATGCTATGTGCTTGGTGCCAAAAGCTAACACTTTCATCTGTGTAATATTTTCAGCATTTTATAATGAAGATACTGCTTGTCCAAGCTAATCAATCGATACTGGGTGTTTATAGGGCAACAAGCTTGTATTCTAAATACCACATACTGAATCATGAAGCTTGGTAATACATTTGCACCTGGATTGCACACCGCCCAATTAGTCAATTTGTGCACATTCATCTTTGCTAAGCATTGCCTCACCTGTATTCTTTACCTGAGGTTATTTTGTAGGATCCTTCTTACTACTTAATTGTTTGATCTTCTGCCCTATGTTTTTCTTATTGAATGTCTTTAGAAAAGGAGCCCAGTATCTCGAGCATTATTTGAGCTATCATTAATTTCATAGTCTGCTTTGTTCGTTAATGGTCCTATTTTCTCCCTGGTAGAGCTAGAGAGCGTAAGTGGAAATAGATTTAAATGCAGAAGATGAAAAGTAACAATTGACTTAAATATAGGTCAAGCCTTCCTGGTAATTATTTGTTGTTCTCTTAAAGTAGAAGCTTAGAGAGATTAAATAAACTTACATGCTAGTGTTGAAAGCTGCAAATTAGGTATGCTAAGCAGTTTGGTTTTTTTATTAAAGCATAGATTTTTAAAAAAATACCTTTTTACTGTATACATCTGAGATGGAGAAATCCAGATGAGATACTGATTCTCTAGTTTAATACTTGTGTAACTCCACTGATTTACATTGCTTTGGGAGAACTTAAACTCTAAGCTGATCTTAAACCTGTTGAAGTCAAGGTCTGCACTGACTTCAGACTTCTGCAATTTGAATAAAGCCAACCAAATTATTGTTTAACTTTTTATTGCTACATTCACATTTGGTCATTTAATAATCTCTTTTTCCTGGGTTAAAATACATCATTTAGGGACTGCCTCCAATGTTTGGTCCATGCTCACTCATCCTACTCCAGTAGAAAGCTTAGGGAGGAACTCAGTGATGATCTGGTCTATTCTTTGACTGTGCTACATGGACAAGAAAGAGGCCAGGTCATGTTTTCACCTCCCCCTTCTCCTGATAGTGTGATTATGGGTTGGGAGTATAACTTTAACTGGCTCTTCAACAAGGCTGGAAGCCCTCAATCCATAACAGATATTGTTAAGAACTGGTTTGTGTCTCTGTGGGTGTGCTTACATGAGATATTTACTGCCAAGTCAACTGATTAGCTCCTCAGTAAATGTCTTGGTGTCTACACATGCATCCCTATGAGGCTGGAGTAAACTAATAAACTCCACAGCAGGGTAATATTTACATTTACCACTTACAAATACCACTCGTATTTACAAGTACTACCTTGCTATAGAGTTGTTTACTCTGCAGCAGCACATGTGTAGATGGGTTGGGGCACGGGGGTGATACGGTGGGCTGGGGCAGGAGGGTGCTTCTGTGCAAAGGCTGACTGTTAGCTAGCCCTGCACTGGTGCACCTTCATACCCCAGCCACCCTTCTGCAGCATGCTGAGCTGGGCAGGAGCAGCCCCAAGCTGGCAGGATGATCTCGGGAACACCCTGCCAGCCGGGGCTGCTCTGACCCAGCTGAGCGTGCTGTGGTCCTGGGTGCAAGTTCAAACGGTGCATCTGGGAGCAATAAATTCCAAAGCAGTGACCTCCAGAATGTATTGCTCCACATTAATTTCACATGCCCTATATGTATAACACTGGGGAGATGGAACAGAGGGCATGTCTACACATGGATTAATGTGCCATGGCTACTGTGCATTAAGTTTAGTACCTGTAATAACATGTACTAATTAAGTGCACAGTAACTGGTGTCACCATACAGTAGTGTCAGCACACACCTTCTAAGTGTGACTGATGCACAGCAGATTTAGTAACCTGCACATTTAGTGTTTTCTGTAGATGCGCCCCCACACACTGATTCTAGAGTATGTCCAACTGCCTTGAGAGGAAAAGTGGAGTGGGTACACAACACAGAGCATTTGCCTGAGAGGAAATGCTGTTCCCTGGTGTAAAGTTACTTCTTAGGAAGTCAAAAGTAAATAAATAAATAGGACAACGGGGAATGGACTTACCAAGGTGCACCAGAATTGGATTGGGTCTTTGTCTACATTAAAAAGTTCTTCTGGCTGATATATGATGACTTGGGATAGGGAAAGAAATCGCACCCTGTAGTCAGCAAAACCCCTGTTGTGGTTTGTCAGCACCACTGCCATAGGTGTGGCGGCATAAAAAGTCCTTTGTAACCCTTATGGTGCAGACTTGGCTTTAACAGTGAAGGTGAAGTTTACAGTGTCATTTTTCCTGCCAAATTATTTATTTGATGTGATATGTATCATTATTTTACTTTCAAATTATACATCAATTTATTCCTTTTGCCCTAATACTAATTTAATAAGCTTCAACCAGCTCATTGATCTGTCATAACATTTATTATATAATTGCATAATGAATAGGAATATATTTTTCTGAAGACAAATCCTTCCCCCCTCCCCCACAAGAGGCATACACTATTACTAGCTGTCTATATAATTGATTTGAAATGCAGATTGTTATAAAAAAAGAAATAGAATCAGATTCATTATCTGCAATAACTTTATCTAGATTAATACCAAATGGTTTTCAGATATTCCAGAGAGAGGCAATATTTTTTTCATCCAAAAGAGACTTTTTTCCAGAAAGTTAAAATGTTTTGTTTGACCTTTTTGAAAGGAACGTTTAGATATATTTTTAATTTCAATTGAAATTTCAAGACCAGATGAACTTCAGATTTAATTTGTTTTAAAAATAGCAAGCATAATTTTCCTAGAAAAATCTAGTAAACTCGAAGTGAATTTTTAACTGTTTCTTTTCAGCCAGTGAAATAAAAAAAATCGGTGACTTGTATGGCTCTAACATTCACTCAAATAACAATGCTATCTATCTTGACCTTTATTGACACGTATAACAAAGTTTCTGGAAGTTTCAATCGGACAGCAATCTTCTATTGATAGTTATACTTAGAATCTGTGTTTATTTACAAGTGATAAACATCTTGATTGAAAATCTGAAAAAAACAAGGCATTATATTTAAAGGGGGGAACTCATTTGTTTTAACTGGTACTCTTAAAATGACTATGGAGGTAGTGAATCTGATTCCTTTCATTGTAAGCTAACCACGTGTATCTAAAATGGATTATGTATTGAGCCAACTAAAGATTGGGTAGAGATCACAGGAGAGTTTGTGGGATGCAGGGGAGATATAGACTATTCATTTTAATTACATTTGCTCAATCCCTCAGAGACATCCGTTAACTATAGTACATCTGTTAAACACTTCAGAAACTTTCTTTCATTAAGGCATGTAACTTTCTTTGTAAGGATGCTTAGAGATTTAAAAACTAGACTGTAAGTAGGAAGCAGGGCTGGGAATCATTAATGGAAGACATTTTCAGGAAATTAGACTCAAAAAATAAAAGAAAAACAATAAATGAAAGGCCTGATTCATAATCAAAGTAATTCACTTTGTTTCCCACGTGTTTTCTGGAGTCCTCCAGGCTTTTAATTGTTCTAATATTGAATATCAATGATTAGTAAAGTCTCTTCAGTACACAGGAATATAATATTTCCAGATCTGCAAATTAGTATTTTTAAATCCATGGTAGAAAAGTCTGGGCATGTGAAAGGAGGGGCAAACAACAACAGCAGTAGGATAAAGCGCACAAAGAGTTTTACAGTAATCAAGAGAAGCTTAATTATTGAAGAGGAATAAGGTCATCATCAGTTATTTCAGGACAGATTTGCAGTGATGGGGAAAGAAAATGTAGATTTCTCTTTGCTTTGGAAGGTCTAAATGGCTAATGAACAGGTTTTAAACAAGCATGCATGGCAACAGGTGGTTGAGTCTGATACAATAATCTTTTGGCACTGAATAAACAATGCTACAAGTTGTTAAACACACTTACACCCATATATCACAGTGATAGGTGTATTAAAATCAGGTAATCAAGAGTACATGCAATCGTTTGTAGCCCTTGTAAAGCACAGTCTA
Organism: Crocodylus siamensis; assembly: GCF_052110815.1. NCBI lineage: Eukaryota > Metazoa > Chordata > Crocodylia > Crocodylidae > Crocodylus > Crocodylus siamensis. The sequence goes on along the minus strand of NC_143397.1, from coordinate 17,194,796 downwards.
TCAGGTTATCATGTATAATGCACATAGCTGCTATAATTGGGTGCAGACAGAAGTGCAGCTCCCCGCTGTAACGGAGAATGCTTTGCAGGAAGTGTTCTGATTTACAATTTTCTCCCCGCCCCCTCAATCAAACAGAAAGTCAGTGTTGGTTCAAGGAGGGAGGGGAATCTAGCTGTTGGCTGCCAGCAATGCAGTTTTGGGTTGCGTTAACAGAATTAATAAAGACCTGGGAGGAGACAGTATCACTCCACTAAGCTCTAATTAAACCTCTGGTTGAACGCTGTGTGCAGTTCTGTGTTCCTCAATTTAAGAAGGATGTGGAGAAGCTGGAAAGGATCCAGAAGCCAGTGGCCATTGGGAAACCCAAAGAGGTATAGTAGCATGGCTGCACCCTACCCCTTTATTACCATGCAGTAGCTGGGGACCCGATGTCCCCAAGAAGCTAAGAATTCTGTCCCCTTCCCTTCCCCTCCATGTAAACCAGGACCAGGACTCACCAAGAGCAGGCTTATCTTCTTCGGAAAGATCTCTGGTTTGAAGGATATTCCAAATGGTAAGCTCCACAGCTCCCAGATGGAATAACAATTGTGGTGAGAGAAGACAATTCTCAAGAGAAAGATATCTGTTGTTCTCAGATAACCTTCACCAAGGGCAATGAAAATCAGCAAGGTGCTCTTAATGTAAAGAGCTCAGCATCTTTCCTGAGTTTAATCATGGAGAGGTATTCAATATTGCCACTCTCCTGACCAAAATCAGGAACTCCTGGACCAGGTTTATCTCTAGGGCATGAGACTTAGTCTTAGACAGACACTGTAATGAAGCTGGTTCTTTGCTTGCTGTACAGCTCAGCAATGGTTAGTTGAAGTCTTTGATTATACAGATGTGTTTTCCATGTAGGTGTTATCTGCACTGTAGCTGTTCACTCTGCCTTCCAGTTGCCAGAAGGGACTTTTTTGGGGGTACAAACAGAAGACACAACTTGAGATGAGCCAGGTCAGCCATGTATAACTTTTCAACATGGACTATGACTAGCCTCTTTGTGGCTCTTGAAGTAAAGTGTAGTATTCAGCTTCAAGAAGTAGAACAAATCCCAGGAAGGCATTTTCACTCTTGTCTGTAGTGCCCAGGTTATGCAAACAAGACTTGCTTCCTGAGTGGGAGATGTGTGCATAGTGCCCGTATATATATCATCCGCCTATAATGGGGTGCACCTCCCAGGGACAGCTGGGTGCCCCCGAGTGGCTGGGCTGCACCTTGCTACATACTCAGGCCTCCTAAGCTGACTCCTTTCTTTCCCTCCTGCCATATCATGGTGTTATAACTGAAGTGTTGTTACAGGAGACTGCCTTTTGGTAACCAAAGCCTAGGCTATATAGGTGCTTTGCTTTTCTCTTCTCTTCTTTCAGCTATAAGCCTGACTGGGCAGTGCCAGGATCTGCCCCTCTCCTTCTTACCCCTTCTTCATCTGTGGGCATGGTTCAGCATCTGCAGGGCTCTGGCCCACCTTCACTTAGTCAGGCCCCTGGACAGTCTGGGCTCTGAGGCTTTTGTTTCCCAGGCCTTCTGCCTGAAGAGGAGCTTTTGCCCACCTCCTGCTCTGAGACCAATCAAAAATGGAAAAGCAGACACATAAAAGTCACAGGGAAAGATCACAGGACGCTGGGTACTCTGCTCTGCAGCCTCTGCACCTCCCCTCCCAGCCACCCCAGTCTACCAGGTCTTACTAAAACAAGCCGGGGCGGGGAGGGAAGAGATCATCAAGCACACCCACACTAGACTCTCGTATACAGCCATGGATCCTTGGGATACCTGCTCCCCTGGAGTAGCACAGACAAAGCTTATTTCTTGATCTCCAACAATGCAATGTTGTGGTGCATTCAGACTTTGAGATGACCGGGTCCTGACAAATTCAGAAGCCACATTGATTGTGTCATTGCCTAACATCAAGGACTGCCCATACAAATCCACAGCAAATTTCCTAAACAACCACAGCACCAAGCATAAGCATAGAGCAGTATGCATCTCTTCCCAGGCACAAAAAAAGTCCTTAGTATTTCCCACTTACTTGCTCTCTGTCTCTACCGGACAGGGTTCCTCCTGCTCGGCAGCCACTCTTCTGGCTGCGTTTGTGTTCCCCCTTGCCTCCCCTCTGCTCTGAGGACAGTTTATCTCCCCATCAGCCGTTCCTGCCTGGCCAAATGATCCGGTTTCCTGCTCCCCTGGCCCAGGTGTGGCTAATCTTTCTCCTCTCTTGCAGTTGGGCTCTACAGCTGGTTGACTTGCAGGCTAGGTCCACAGCCCAGGGTCTGTTGTCTGCCCCCCCGGGGTCCTTGCTCCCCCCTATGGCTACCTATTTGCCCCTTGTATCCAGCTCAGTGCCTCTCTTGGTAGCCAAGCTCTCCTCCACCCTGGCTGTGTTAGCATGGTACCACAGGCAATCTCTCTTCCTCTCCAGGCTATAAAAGGGGCCACGCTGATTTTTCTTCACTGGCCCCCTCTTTCCTGTGACGGTATTGGGGTCCTCTGTTACATGTGTCATTCTTTCCTGGGCATTTATTGCATGGATGACTAGTGTCATGTCCACACCAGACATGCAACCACGCTTGGTGTCATGGTTGTATAGGAGATCTGCTGTAGATTCATACTGGCAGTTCTTGGTGTTGGGCAATGACACAATCAGTGTGGAGTCCAGGTTTGTCAGGACCCCACCCTCTCTTAAGGTCTGAACACTTTACAATATTGCACTGTTGGAAATCAGGATCTGAGCTTCGCAGCTTAGGAAGTAAATGTTCCTGAATGCTACAGCAATAAGTACAGGCCAGAAATAGACTTGATAAATGGATTTCCATTAAAAATGTACCTATAACTATTTATGTGTAGAGACAAACTGAACATCAAGAACATATCGAGATGCATCTTTGTTGTTCTCCCCTTTTCAAGAACATTAAACTAAAGTTTGTTATTAGTCATCCAATTAACTGTAAATTCATAGTACCTTCACAGGTTTCAAAGGAGCTATTTTATATTTTTATTTTTGTAATCAAGAGCATACTGCAATCAAAAGTCTCTGGCCAAGAGATAACAACCAATATTTACATCTAGGCAAAGATTGCAAAGTATTTTATAAACAGTAACCATTTTACTAACCACTGCAATGAAGCCGCCTCTGTTTCAGAATGAATCTGCCTAAAAGCACAAAACAACCCCAGGTTACAGTTTTATACAAGAAATAAAGGATCTGCAGTCAAATGAACCCAGAATTGGATTAGAAGAATTGCTTACCGCAGAATGTGGTTGTTTCATCTACTTACAGAACCGAGAGAAGTAGGGTGAGATCTTTCATGACCATAATCTGCTTAGCCGGTTCTCTTATCCCAAAGAAAGCAGCCACTATAACACATGACTCTCTACTTTGGATTCAAAAGGACACTGGTTTATTGTGGAATGATTTACATTCAGAGGCATCCATATAATTTTTCTATAGCACCTGGGTTTGCCTTGAACGAAAAATGAGTACGTTTGAGTTTTCCTAATGCGGGATGGCAGAAGGCACATGCCTAGCCCAGTCGGCATGAAAAGTATGTTAATGAGGCACCCAAGTTGCTTATGCACTGGATAAGGAGCTTCTTTTATTTCTAGCTTTTACATGACAAGCTTCTAATCAGTTGGGTAACTATCAAAAAGGAAATTAGGATAAATGAGTAATGAAATCATTTCATTTAGAACAATGGATTTGAAATGCATTTGCACAACCTTATCATCTGAGGTAGGAAGTCACTGAGCTTACCCTACCATGGCTGCTAACTCGTTGCCATTGAATCTCAAGAGCTTTCAGTTCCATCTCATTAGTAATGAGTTTAGCTATAAGTGGATACTGGACTTTATCTACACTATGTTTTAATCTCCCACCTCCTAAATTTGTGTTGCTGCATTACATTTGTAAATCCTTGCTTGTCACAACATGAATGATTTATGTTCTTTCTTTCAAGGATTTTCCTATGTACTGCCATTGTCTTTTTATACTTTTCAGAACATGCATAGAAATAATGGAACTTTGGGGCTTTAAATCAGACTAAAATATTGTTTTGTGATAATATCCATTTATTCTTTTTTACACCTCTCAATAAGTTTTCCATAATTGGAAATGTTGAGGTAATGCTGTGTTAAATTCCGAAGAGAGGAAATATTTCCTTAGCATAAAACACTGCTCTTTTGTCTGTGTGAATGATTGGGAGTGGGTCAAAGAGACTTGGAACATTAATTTCACTTCTGAATAGACTGAACGTACGTGTTAATTTTTTAATATGCTAGGCAAAGTGTGGGAGGCGGTATATTTGCTTGAAAGGGTGATAGACTGTACCACTATGTTGCAAGCTGTCAGCAAGGACTCGGAACAGAGTTAGAGTCACCTGTTCTGCAGAGGATGTTCAGATTTTAAAAAGGGGGGCAGTGAATTTAATCTGAAACAAAGAGGAGCCCTAATTACAGTTGGTCCTATCTGCAAAGATCAAGGTTTTCTTAGCTTTGCACAGCCACAGCATAAGACTGCTGTCAGCTATAGCAACTGCCCCTCACCCCAGCTCCTCTCCTGCCTCATGCCTTGACAGTGACTGATGGAGACTGGATTAAACCAGGACCTGCATAATGAGTATTTGCCCTGAGCTACTTTCAAATCTCAGTTAATACTCTAACAGTTATGCAACATGCAGCTCACACCCCTCCGCTGCTAGCTGAATCTGCATCTTCCTGCCCTTGCTATATCAGGTCAGCTTATGAACTGAGTTCCTTCTGGGGGCCCTCTAAGGACACTGGTTAGAAGAGCTGAAGCATCAGCATCTTCATCCACTCATCCACTCTCAGGGGCTCAGGCCAGAGCAGAAGCAACAGGTCTTCAGACCCCAGGAGAAACAGCAGTGGGAAGGAGCAGGTTCTTCACTTCCCACCCCTCTGCAGGTCAGACAACAAAACAGTCCTAGGGGTCCTGAGTGATAGCAGAAAACCAGAAGTGGGGAGCTTACACTTTCTAAGCTTCCATGCATTTATTATTCTTTTATTCCTAGGTATGTAGATATGGAGAACACAGATTGGATTGGATTGCTTTTCCTTCACTTCTCACTTGGTTGCTTAGACTCCTATTCTGTAACAGATTATATGCAGGTGTCTCAGGGTGATGTCACCTGTTGCACTTGAATCATACTGAGGGCATTTAAAACTCAAGTGTCCGCATGGTAAAGCTCGTTAATTTGTGCTAAGTGCCCCTTAAGACTCTCAAAGTTATGCCATTTCTGGGCCATGCTACCTAGCTCAAACTAGGGTAACTTTACAAGTTTCAGGGTAAATTTGCAAGCAATTTGCAGTCCTGCGGCATCCTCCCCACACCCTGTCCCAGCAAGGATAGAGCCCAGGTGTTTTGGCTCCTAGCCATACCCCTGCTCATCAGCACTCTACTGGTAAGTCAGAGGTGTGCAGGCAAGAAATGGTATTAACCTTAATATGTGACTGCTCACAGCATGGTCTAATGTTAACACTGCTCAGCAGTCCATAGATTTAGTATGGTCTAAGTAAGGGGTAGGCACCCCCCAGCATGCATGCCAGAGCCTGGCATTCGAAGGCACTTCGCTTGGCATGTGTGCCTTGCGGGGGCTGGGGCTGTGTTGCCACAACAAGTGTCAGGCCCCTTGTGGCTCCCCTGCCATCTGCCCCTGGCACACCAACATCTTACAAGTCTAGGATATGGGTGTTTTTGGCACTCTGCCCAAAAACGCTGCTGACCCCTGGTCTAAATGTAACGTGTAATTTCACCCTCCTTTGACTGTCAATAGTTCGGCATTGGTCACTTGGATTCAGAGCTGCACCCCTAATTAGGAGAGAATTGAGCATGCTTTAAACACTCATATTTCAAATGATCAGCTGAAAAATAAGCATGGGTTTAGGTGTGCTGGTTAATTGGTCTAATAATGGCTTTTTGTTTATATGCAGCACCTAGCACAACAGAGACTGCTTCTATCTTGAAGCCTCTGGACTTGCCATAAAAAGGATGAGAATGAATAACAGGTCACAAAATCCCTTCTGTGAGCAATCTCACATCAGCCAGCATTACTTATGTGCAAAATGCAATAAGATGGGGTTAGAAAGCCCATTCCATATTTTGTAGGATTGGGTAAAACATTATTTGAGTGCAAAATGTGGCTGAACTTTTATGCTTTTGTGCTAGGAAAAAAGAAGTTTGTGTTGATACAAGCAACCATCACTTCTCCACAAGAGTCATTATCATCTCTCTTGAAATAACAGAGGTAGGTGCATTTAAACATGCATGTTGTTTAGCAATGAGCATAATGTTTCCTTTGGAGCTATTACCATTTATTATGCAAAACCCATATTTATTTATACAATTTTAAAAGGAAATGATTTACCAAAAAAATGACATTAACAGGACCCCAAAGAGTTCATTATATAAATCTTAAGTCAGGCATTTGGGTTATTAATCCAAGAGACTGTAATGGCACTAAATGAGTCATTACACAGAAACTTGGCATGCATCTATTAATAATTTAGAAAATGACTCTATTATTTGTTAGCTATTTTTTTAAAGTATCCAAAAATTGTGCCCACTACCTTACAGTGGAAGTTACACCTGCCCCAAAAGAGTCTGTATCTCTTACTATGCCTGATTCAACAAAGCAAAAGAGTGAAGGAAAACCACCAATAGCCACAGTGATAAGACAATAGTATGATAATCAAGTATGTGACTGCCATAGTTTAATATGAATAAAATAAAAATTATGTTTGACTTACTGCTTCTGGATGAGGCAGAAGTTGATGGGGAACCTGCAGTAATGACAGCAATACACTTCCTCAACTTGCAGGTTGGGGTCGGAGGAGGGGCAGGCTGAAGTGCAGAATACAGGGGGGGTCATGGGGAAAGGTGAGGGGACTGTGGGTTCTTGACCACCTGGGCAACAGTGATCATCGCCTGCTGGAATTCACCATCCAGCGCAGGGTGTCAAGGGCCTGCAGCCCTTGGCTTCAAGAGGGCCAACTTCAATGAGCTGAGAAGATTGGTAGGAGAGGTACTAGGGTACTGGAGAGTAGGGGAACTGGGTGCCCAAGATGAGTGGTTGTTCCTTAAGGAGACGATGCTCAGAGCCCAAGGGGTCACAATCCCAATGAGAATAAAAGGGGGCAAGAGTGCTCAAAAGCCCCCCTGGCTCACTGAGGGCATTCAGGAATGCCTGATTGCCAAAAAGGAGGTGTACACCCAGTGGAAGGCAGGGGCTATCACCAAAGAGGAGTATACCTCCATCACTCGGGTCTGTAGGGGGGCTGTTAGGAAAGATAAGGCAGATATGGAACTAGGGTAGATAGGCAGCGGGTAATGTGGGGCCCCTGCAGGATATGCTGTGCAATCTGGTGGCTGCACCAGAGAAAAAAGTAGACCTTTTTAACAATTTCTTTGCCTCCATTTTCTTGTGCAGGGACCGGGACTCCCCCACTGAAATTCGGGACGGACTCGGGAGAGACTCCACCAGGCCTAGGGTCAGGGAGGACCATGTTAGAGAACTTCTGGAGGGGGTGGACATGTTCAAATCGGCAGGTCCAGATGCTCTCCACCCCCGGGTGTTGAGGGAATGGGCAGGGGTTATCGCAGGGCCCCTCACATGGCTTTACAAGCACTCATGGTGCTCTGGCCAAGTGCCAAATGACTGGAAGAGGGCCAGTGTGGTCCCCATCTTCAGAAAAGGGAGGATGGAGGACCTGGGCAACTATAGGCCCATTAGGCTTACTTCAATCCCAGGGAAGCTCTTTGAGAAGATTATCAAGGAGCACATCTGTGAAGGACCAGCAGCGGGGATGATGCTCAGGGGCAACCAGCATAGTTTCATTTGGGGCAGGTCATGTCAGACCAACCTGATTGCCTTCCACGATCAGGTCACAAAATCATTGGATGCAGGTGTCGTGGTGGATGTAGTCTTTCTGGACTTCAGGAAGGCCTTTGACACCGTCTCCCACCCCATGTTCATTAAAAAGCTAGATGACTGTGGCATTGATGCTTACACAATCTGATGGATAGCAAATTGGCTGAAGGGCCACACCCAGAGAGTGGTGGTGGACGGGTCATATTCGACCTGGAGGGATGTGAGCAGCGGAGCACCCCAGGGCTCGGTCCTTGGGCCTGCACAGTTCAATTTTATTAGTGACTTGGATGAGGAGGTGAAAAGCACCCTGTTTAAATTTGCAGACGACACCAAGATTTGGGGTGAGGTGGGCATGCTAGAAGGAAGGGACAGGATACAGCTGGACCTGGACAGGTTACAGGGGTGGGCAAATGAGAGTAGGATGGGATTCAATACTGACAAGTGCAGGGTGCTGCACTTCGGCAGTAAGAACCAACAGCATACAGGCTGGGGAACTCTCTTCTCGAAGTGGCAGAAAGATCTTGGAGTCATTATCGATTCCAAAATGAACATGGGCCACCAAGGTGAGGACATGGTCAGTAGGGCTAACTGCACCTTGTGGTGTATGCTGACCTGAATTATCAGGTGTAAATGGCCCATCCTGTGACTCTGGGAGAAAAAGTGGCACAAGGGGCATGGGCAGCAACCAAGGGTTTGTTAGGGAAGGAGATGCTCCCTCCTATATTTGCCATGAACTTGTGTACTGAACAGCCTTTTGAAAGCCTATTTTCTGTGGCAAAAAAGAGGGGGCAAGAGGCATCTCTGACACCTCCTTTCCTGCAGCAACCCTTTGCTGATGGTTACTGCCCCTGCATTGTGTACTTCTACCACCCACGTGCCACCAACCATGTCAACTGCTGCTTAAGCTCTGCCAGAGATGGAGCTGGGGCTGCTGCAGCATGTGCAGGGTATGGGAAGGGACACGTAAGAGAAGGTGAGCTGTCCCTCTGTCCCAATTCAGCACCCCTGTCCCCTCCCTAGGCAGTGCTCAGGGCTCATGCCTACTCACCCACCCACTGTCATGCTGCTGCCCTGAAGAGTGTCCTGGGGGTTCTTGGGTATCACACTCCTCCCATACATTATACAGGGAACCCAGGCACTTCACTTGGGCCTCTGGATTCTGCTCATGGCAATATGCCTAAAATCTCTGTACCACAGTGCCGAGCACCAACTGAACACCGATCTTTGTGTTGTTTCTGGATTAGCACTTGGATCGTGGTCTCTTTGAAGCAGGGACCTTTGGGTTTTTTTTCATACAGTGCCTAGCATGGCAGCATCTTCTGCCATCACTGGGGAGCACCATTATAATGAACAATAGTAATGGAATGAAGAAACATAACTGAGTGTCTGCTTACAGTCTGTCCTCCGTATCGTTGTGTAAACCCCCACAGAGGGGAGCAGTTTGTCAGTTTGTGACTGGTTTTTGATGTGTTTACACAGGCATGTATAGTTTGAGTCTTATCTAGCTTACACCATTGTAAGGCTGGTGTAATTCCATCAAAGTCAATGACATTACACCATAACTTTTCTGGAGTAACTGATAGCAGCATCGACCCCTCTTGTCCTTTTACTGTTGCATTTTTAGGAATGTTTTATGTGAAGCTAACTATCTTGAGGCATAGTATGCAAGTGGGAACATTTTGAAAAGTAAAAACAAACCCTTTTCCTGTTGACCCCAGTGCTTCTTCATGACATGACAGCAACTGTTCTAAGCACTGGCTTGGAAACAAACCCCTTCACTATTAGAACCGGAGTCAAGCAAAGATGCTTGATTGCACCAACACTGTTTTTCATCTATATCACACCTATGCCACATTTCATTGCTGATAGACTTCCATCTGGAGTCAGCATCCAGCATCATCATCACATGGACAGGAATCTCTAACATCAATTGATTACATTCCAAATCCAATATAAGCAAAACCTCCATTAGTGATCTTTAACACACTGATGATTATGTTATGTATGACCAACTGAACAGCTGTGGGTCATACTTGATTGCTTCTATGAAGCATATGAATGCTTGAACTCACTGTTACCTTCATGAAAATCAAGCTCCTTTACCAACCCAGGCCAAACCAACTAGCTGCTCCTCTATACGTTACAACTAGAGGGCAATCGCTGGAGAATGTCGAGCATTTCCCCTGTCTGAGTAACCAGTTTTCCCAAAAAATAAACATAGGCAATGATAGTCAACACCAGATAAAATCTGCCAATGCTTCCTTTGGATGCTTCTGAAATCATGTCTTCAATGATCATGACATCAAGATTCAAATCACTCAAGTGTGTTGGCCAGAAAACAAAGACCAAGGAAGCTGTTATATAGCCAAGGGGAACTCTTAACAGAAGACACAGAGTTACTCAACAGCTACTTTGCCTCAGTCTTCACAAAAAAAATTATCTGGAACCAGACACCTAATAAAGAATATTTGGATAATGAAGGGGACAAGCCGAGGAATGATGCAACAAAACAGACAGCAGAGAGCTTTTGGTGGGTTTTAATGAATTCAGGTCAGTGTGGCCTGATGAACTTCATCCCAGGAACTGAAGGAACTGATAGAGGAGATCTTGGAACCCTTGGCAATAGTATTTATGAAGTCATGGGAGATGGGAGAGGGCCCAGAGGACTAGAAAAGGGTCAATGTAATGCCTCTCTTAAAAAAAGCTAAAAAGAGAATTACAGACTAGTTAGCCTCACCTCAATACCTGGGAAGTTACTGGAGGATATTCTAAGGAAGTCCATTTGCAAGCATGTGGAGGAAGAAAGGTTGATCACAAGCAGCTAGCATGGATTTAATATGAATGAATCATGTCAAACAACTCTGACCGAGTAACTAGTTGGGTGGAGAAAAGGAGTACTGTAGATATAGTGTATCTGGATTTCAGCAAGGCTTTTGTTAAGGTCCTACGTGGCCCTCTAATAAACAGATTGGAAAAATGTAGGTTAGACAAAATTACTATTAGGTCCATAGGGTAATTAACAGGTCCATGTCAGATTGGCAGAAGGTTTTGAGCAGAACCCCACAAAGGTCTGTCCTGGGCCTAGTTATTTAAAGTTATTCAGTGCTTTATGCTGGCAATGAAAGTTTCTTAAGCAAGTTTACAGATGACACAAAACTGGGAAGGATTGCAAACACTTTGAAGGATGGGAGTGCCGTTCAGAAGGATCTTGACAGATTGGAAAGCTGGGCTGGAGCCAACAGGATGAAGTTCAGTGCTTAAAATGCAAAGTGCTAAATCTTGTGAGCAATCATAAATACAGATACAAAATGGGTGACATCTGGCTGGATGGCAGCACTATGGAGAGGGATCTGGGAGTCTTGGTAGAGTTACAGACTCAGCATGAGTTTGCAGTGTGATGCTGCTACGCAAAAGGTGAATGCTGTTTTGGGATGCATCTATAGAAGGATTAGGTGCAAGACACGGCAAGTGATAATGCCTCTGTTTTGAACTGATTAGGTCTCATCTAAAGTACTGCATGCAGTTTGGGGCTCCACATTTTAAAAATGACTTGGAGAAGTTAGAGTCTCCAGAGGTGGGTGACAAAGATGATAAAGGGCTTGAAAGTCAAGTCATACTAGGAGAGCTTGAAGGAAATAGGCATGTTCAGCACGCGGAAAAGGCACTTAAGGGGGGACATGATAGCAGTCTTCAAATACCTGAAGGGCTGCTTTAAAGAAGAGGAAACGTAACTTTTCTTTTTTGCTGCAGAGAGTAGGATGTGGACCAAGATCATGGCTTGAAGTTACAGCAAAATAGGTTTAGAATGGATATCAGGAAAAACTTCTTCACTGTTAAAACTGTGTAGTAATGGAATAGGCTGCCTATGGACATAGTTGAATCTCCATTACTGGAGGTGTTCAAGCAGAGGTTGGTCAAGCATTGGTCACGAATGATCTAGGCAGAGCTATGTCTATATTCTGTTATGGGGTTATATTCTGTTATTTCCTATGCTTCTGGGCTTTCCTATTTGTTGCATGGGTCCAAAAGTGACTTCCTCCCTACTGGTACATGTATCAGGGATTTTTTTAAGCCTTCCTCAGAGGCACTCAGTATTGGCTACAGCCAAAGCTGGGGGTTTTGGCTGCAGTGTGAGAATGCTCCTGCTGGGACTTAACCCTGGAGGTTCCTGGCTAGAGGGTTTTCCCCCTCCACTCAGGCTCAGACCAATTGCCATATTTCAGGTCAGGAAGGACTATTACCCCATGGTTAAACTGGTATGGACTATGGTGGGGTTTGCCTTCCTGGAATCTCTCAAGTGTATTTAACAACCTTCGCAGCAGCAGAACCTTGGCCGTCATGGACCTCCTCCCACTTTACCTGTGGCAGATTAGGATTATGGTGTTATGTCTTATGTTGTTTTAGCATTGACTGTGTAGTTTTGTCAAGGGGCTAGACAATAAATTCATGTAGGATGGCTTGGATAGGAATGATCCTGCCTCAGGCAGAGAGGTAGCCTAGGGGATTTTTTGCAGTGCCTTCCAACTCTACCTCTCTGTGATTCTACCCTTTCTTTTTGGTGCATCTTTAGATCAAGATATTTAGCAGACTTTGCAGATTCATTGGAATCCACCAGACCCACACCTGCTATGGCCTCAAACTTGCAACCTCTGGGTAATTAACCATCCACCTTAGTGCCCATGCCACCCCAGCCTCCTCTGGGGTTATGATCCCTCTCAGAACTACAAGCCATGTCTGCAATCAAACATGCAACTTTCTGATCAGCCTCCTCATTCATCAACAGGCTTCCCTATTTACTGGGAGACTGTCATCCTCACATTGAGGGACTGCTGCCATCACTGATAATACCAAGTCAACAGCAGCTTTTATTTAAGTTTGACACTGTTCTTCCTAGTCACAGGTATATTGGATCCTTGCTTGGTGACTTATTTGCTAATGTTCTTTTTCTTTCTCCGTTGTAACTGTTGAGTCAGTTTTATAAAACTTAATAAAAATAAATGGTTGGCAAATTCCTGCCTGGAGATTTTATGGCTAAGTTATAAACTTCTCAAAATAGAGGTGTAACAGGCAGACTCACATAAAACTAGTCAGGCTGGTTTCAGTATAATACCAAAATCAAAAGGAGAGCCCTTGAGCATTAACAAGACTTATTAACACAGGAGAGAGAGATGATAGAACCTCTATCTTGTGCATTATTGGCAAAATGGAAAGGGTCTCAACCTATGTAGAAATGAGAAAGAATCAAAGATAGTCTCGTAGATGTTGTTCTTACAAACGGCAGGGAAAAAAGAAGGAGCAGTGAAGGTCTCACAAATCACAAGAGTTTGATTTCCCTTGACATTGCCCTATTTTGGCAGCCTCTGCTCCCCTCCCACTATGGAAAATTTCAGCTGTAACCATTTGTCACATAAAGAAGTTTGATTAAATAATAAATAACAAGGCTGGTGCTCCCAGTGTCACACCCTGAGATTGTTTTGTGTCTGTGCTGTTTTTCCTTCAAAGGCAGTGTGCCCTGACAGGGTCAGGCACAATAGCTGCAGTAAGAAACTGTTGTTTGTAGAAGTCATTTATTTGCAGTTTCAATCACTCAGACTTTCTTTTGGAGGGAATATAACCAGTGAGTTTATCATCTTCGTGTCACTCTTGCAAGTGTGGGGGTAGGGGTCCTCCTGCCCGTTAATCCCTGCTATTACCCAACAGAAGTATATTACAGAGGGTGCAAACCTAGTCGTTAGAGCAGCGGTCTAGGCTAGCCCTTTTAGGTTCTGTTCCATCTCTGCCTGAACACATAGCTTGAAGTTATTCTCAGTGCAAGCTTGTTCTCAGTGGAATAGTCCATTGGTTTAAACTGTATAGCTGAGAGTCCTTAATCTCCTTCAGATGGCTCAGTTTATGTATCAATAAAATGGATCTTCTATCTAGTAATAACCTGCTTCACAGGGTAGTACTTCATTGCAAGACTCAAATGAAAGACATTAAGCTTAAAGTAGTAGTGTTTTATGCATTAGGTATAGGGGCTATAATTCAAGCTATCTATGTTTCATTATCATGTTCTGTATAATTTGCATTCTAAAATGAGCCAAATTCAGCCCTTGGGTGCACCCAGGCTAACCCTTTCTAGTCAATGAATGATTGGTGGAGTTGACGAGATGGCATTTTAACTGCTTTGTTTTTAACTGCTTTATTTTAAGCATTTAATTTTGTTTGTATTGGAGATGCAATTTGAGGCAGTGATGGATGGTAACACACAGGAAAAACTCCTGCCCTGGCCATGATTGTTTAGGGTCCTGGTTGAAAACCCTTTCATGTCAGCAGTGCCCCAACCCCCAAAAAGAGAGAAGCAGGATTTTATTGGACCAACTATATAGCTGGGAGAGATATTAGACAAGCTTTGGGGCCCAGAATGCCCTTTTTGACTGCCCCCAAAATCTCTCCCAATAATATAATTGTTCTGATAAAAGATACTGCCAAAGAAATTGTGCTTTTCACATATTCTCTGCCACATCACAGCTACAAATCATATCTGCCACAGGCATGGTGTGGCCCAAGTTATTAGGTACCCGGCTGCTGGAGCAGGATCCACAGCACTGAGTGCGGCAGTTCTGTATGTAATGCATGGCCAGAGTCAGGCAGGGCTTGTTTTTATTTTTTGTTGCACTTAAGGGTCTCTCTACTTTGTATAGGAAGCCTGGGTCAGAGCTATGAGTCACACTGAAGAAGCTAGGAGCGTGCTAAACATGCATGGCAATATTCAGCCTCATGGCACCTACGTCTCTGAGGATCTTAGCCAGAAGCACTTGTAGACCTGCCCAGGAACTGAACTGGAAGCATCTGGGAAGTCACGATGTTGCCATCTGAGGCACCTCCAGCCTTGAGTTATCCCCAAGGTTAGGCAGGCAGCGTGAAGGTTGCAGTGTTCAGTTAGGCACCCGGCTTCCATTTATGTCCCGTTTTAGGCTCCTAACTCTTATGTGGCCGTTGACCTGAGAGTCTTCCCATTGCCTTCAGTGAGCTCTGAATCAGACCTTTTGTCTGATGTTGCCTATTGCCTATTAACCCAGGTCCCCAGAGCTGTTTGTCCTTTAATAGGACTTTTGATTCCAGCATGTATTTGTGCTGACTGGCCCTTTAAATTGGCCAGAGAGAAGCTGCTGCAGCCCTAAAGCAATCCCTTTGAACTTGGTTCCTGGAGCTGGGGGCTGTGCTTCCCCTGGTGAGCTCTCTTATTCCTGGGATAAGATCCTTTATTGCTGAGCAAACTGGGCACTGAAGAGGCAGCTGCACCGCAGGTTTTTGTTCCACGTACAACCCAAGACTTTGCAACAGCCTTGTGCTCGGCTCAGTCCTCCTGAGTTCCTCGCAATTTAACTCCATTCATTTCAGCGGGCCAGCTCCTGAGTTAAACTGGGGGGAAATCTGAATCAGGCCCAGGGCTTTAGTAAGGTTACAGAAACTATGGTGGTGGACACAGCATGCACACCGATACAGAAAGAGGTAGAATAGGGTACTTTCCAGAGAAGGTCTTTTTTGCTTTCTAAGCGAAGGAAGGTTTGCTGGGGATGTCTTTGCTGCACTCTCAGAGGTGATAGCACCACAGACATACCCATGCTAACGGAAGCCTAGCTGGTTGAGCACCTGGAGTGATCTAGCCCGAGCAGTACAGCAAGGATGTGTGTGTGGGGGGGTCCCCCCTTGAATATTTGACCTTTTCCCCAGGAAGGCATTGCAGACTGTGCAAAGCTCCAGACTGTCGCAGTTATTGCTTCTGGTACCCGAGATACCAGGTTAAAGATAGCTCAAGTATGACTTGGGTGCAGACATATTCTGTTTATCTCCAGGAGTCCATGAGCTGGTGCACACGGAAGGGAACCGAGGTCTATTAAATGCATTAGCTAATGGAACGACTGTCTTAGTTGTAGTGGAAGTGGCTTAGATGACTGACCCTGAAGATTTCTGGTTCAAATCCTTTTGAAATGCAGGCAAACAATCTTTATATAAACCATGTTCATTTTGATTCGTGGGACTAGGCTTTCTGTCACTTCATCTGTGCTTTCAGAGATTCTCCACTTACATCCAGAATCACGTATCTCTGCAGGTATCAATTATCTCAATCCAACCCCTAGATGACAAGTGCCCCCACAGAAAGCCAGTGCAGCCAAAATGATTGTTCTGAGAGGCTTCCAGGCTGAACAGTGGGTACACATCCTCGGGTAGATGCCTCCAGATCAGGCCTGTCACTCAAGTATTAGCGTTTCAGTGCGCAGGAGTTTTCATGCCTTCTGATTGCTCAGGTCTTGCTTTGTGGATAACTGAGGAGTTCAATCTCCAAGGCTGTCAGGTTGGCACCTTTCACCAGCACTAAAAATTAATGCACTTTTCTTCTATAAAGTCTTTATTGCTCAGCTCTCAACAGAAAAAAGGTTGCTTTTTATTCCCCTGATGTGCCACCTTTTCAGTGTCAATTAAATAACATCTAACATCCAGGCAGCAGTATATTGTCTGCAGTAAAAACAGCAGCAACAGGAAAATAAATACAGAATTGCTAGTGGAATAATGTATTAGTAAGAAATGAACTGCATTTGAGCACTGTCATTTGGGATTTATATGGCTATGGTGGGTGCTGAGGATTGTTACTGACAACTCCCCCTCCTTAGCTATGTTTTTCAAAACAGCACCAAGCCTTTAATGAAAGCTAACATGGCCTAGTGCAAGGGTGGGCAATTTTTTCCAGTGGAGGGTTGCTTAATGAGGTTCAGTGAGCTACTGAGGGCCATATGGGTAGCCCCAGCCCTTAACGATTTCCCCTCCCCCGGGTCACCATCTTGGGACCAGAAAGCCCACCCTCTAACCCCTGACCTTTGCCATCAGAAGTCCCTCCCCATGCCCCCTGGAAATACTTTTTTGGGGGGGTTGCCATCTTAGAACCACAAGAAAAAATCATACACTGAAAGTCAAACACCTACTATAACATATTTTAATTTTATTACAAAAAATATTTTTGTTATGATTTGTGTTTGTGTACTGTATATAGAGGTGATTTCATACTAATTAAAAATAAATTCTTAGTCTTTTATATTGTGTAGGAGTGTGTGGTTGGGTGTATGTGGGGGGGGGAGGTGGGTCCTTAGGCCATGAGGCACAGGCACAACCTATCAGGTAGTGAAGGGTTGTGACCCCTCTAACAACCTGCCCCATCATCCTCGACCAATCCATGGAGGTTTTAGCAGCATCGGACCTACCTGAGAACAGCACTGAACCAATTGCGTTGAGGGTTGCACACAAAATCCTTCAGAAGAAATCATTTTAACAAAGTATGGATAAAAAACAAAGCGTATACTAAAAATACAACATCTACCATAAAAGACTTAAATTGTATTTCAAAAAGTAATTCTGTCCTGATTTATGTGGTTTCGAGTAGAGGCAATTACCTAATAGCTCAAAATGAAATCTTACTCTTATATATTGTGTGCTGCCCAAAGTGTACGTGTAGCATACTTCCCGCTCAACCCTCTTCTAGTCAGCCACCCAGTTCCTCTCCTGACTTGTTCCTGCCAGCGGTCTCACCTGCCACAATCTGTTGGACTAACTGGGGACTATCTCATCAGAGGAACGGGTTACTTAGCCCTTGCCTGGATGGGGTCCCCTCAACCCCTGTCCATTTGTGCTCCAGCTGCACCTATTAGCTCTGAGCCCACTATTCAGGACTACAGGCGCAGCATAGTGTGATGCTGGCTCCTAACTCCCAAGCCAGGTTTTGCCGATGCCTTTCCGACTTTGTCAGCCCCTCACTGCTGAGCTCAAAACCATTCCCTTGGTCTTGTCCCGGTCTCAGCCAGCTACTCCTGGCCAGACTCAGGGTCCCTCTCTCAATTTCTGTCCTCCCTCTCCCTGCTGGCTCGCTCTCCTCTGTCATAGCCTGGCTCACGCACTGTCCTGGGTGTCAAGAAATCACTTCTCTCCAACTTGGCAGCAGGAGGCTGCTCAGGTGCCTCTCACTTCCCTACCCTGGCACCACCAGCATCACCAGAGCCAAAGCACAGGGGACTCTCAGCATGTCTCATGGCCCCCTTGCCCTTGCCCCTGCCCTTACTGGTCATGTAGATGTCCTTGCTGTAGCTACCACCTAGGTGCTTGGGGAGCTTGACCAGGTTGGGCCCACAGATGTACCAGTCATAGCAGATGGCTTGGAAGTCATGGGCATGGCAGGCAGCACGCCACCCCCAGCAGCTCACCCTCCAAGTGTGCCAGCATGTAGACACAACATACAAAGGCAGGTGCATGTGGGCTGGCACATACTGCAGCAGAAGCTGCAGCAAGAGTAGTGGCCTCCTGCAGGGACACAGCACGGCTGTTGCTTGCATCCTTACCAAGGCTGCTCTCGGCTCGAGTGTGGCTGGGTTGTTGCAGCAGCTCTACGTGGCGGCACACAGCAGGGCCCAGCTTAGCCTGGATCCCCTGCGGCTCTTGGTCCCCTTCCCCTGAACGTGTGCCCATGGCTGAATCGGACCCATACTTGAAATTCCAGTCTCACAAGGTGGCTGGGCTCTCCTCTAAAAACAGCCACAGGGTTGCTGCATGGACACCTCACCAGGCAGAAGCTTCCTGTCTCCAGTGTCCCTTGCCTTGGGGCTGGAGGGCAGCACGGGTGCCTAGAAACTAGAGCCGGAGCTGCTGCTGATGCCCACTGCACGGGAGGAAGAGCAGCAGCCGTGGGCTAGAGATAGTTCACCTTCAGAGGGGCATCCCTGGGCCAGCTAGAATCGCTTGGTGGGCTGGATTTTGCCCACCCTTGCCCTAAATAGCATTTAAATAAAACTGAAGTCCATCTACAATTACTTCTTTCTTGGAATGAGTAATTCGCAATGTTGTCCTTGTCCTCCGTTCTACCGTACTGCTGTATATTAATGCTTGTTTTCTGTACTGTGGAAGAGCGATGATATATTGTCTGCTCAACTCCCAGCGCTGTGCAGTTTATTTTACAGTATATCGTTGTGATCATTTATATTTTGATTCTGCATTTGTTTTAGACTTGTAAGATTGGAATAGTTTGCTTTTTAAAAACGGGTAGAATTACAAGCTTTGTCATATTTGGAACTACTCATAATTGTCTGTTCTAAAATCTGCACTCTGGCTAGCAGTGAGAAAACATTAACCATTTTAGCTGCTTCCCCCCCCCGCCACCTGCCCCGACCCCGCCGAACGTGATGTATACAAATCATGTTCAGCATCAACAGAAGTGCAACACAACCATTACTTGTAAACTTGCCAGTACATCATGTTTCTCATTTGCACTTATCATTTCATCCTTCTTTGTGCTACATTGGAATACTGTGCTCTGATCTGGAAGACTAGTCAACACAGCCAGCTAATCAGTAAAAAAAGCCCTCTACACTGCCTTATGCAAAATCTGATGGCTGCTGCAGATCAGTGCCCATTTCTTCATGCAAGTGCCTATTTTTCTTGGTTGGCATCTCTCTGACTGTCTGACGTGCACTCATGCTCTGACAGTCCTGAATTCTCACTTCTTGCAGCTTACACCATTCAAAGATGAATCTAGTCTGAACAGGGGCTTTTGCAGACAAACCACAACTAAATGCAAGCCTTCTTTTCTAAGCAGCAGTTAGCCATAAAAATATGAAACAAATAAGCAAAATCCCAGGTAATTTTTTGGAACTCCTACTTACTCCAAGTCATTTTAGGCCACGGGCGGACAAAATATGCCCATGGGCCTTTCTCTGGCCCATGGCAGGTCCCTTGGTCCTGCCTAGCTCAGGGGCTGTCCAGCTTGTGACACATCCTGCCATCTCCTGGGCACACAGTGGGGCTGGGGCAGCTCTGCAGCTGGATTGCCTTTCTAGGCGGCCCAGGTGGCAGCAGCACCTTCTGGTTGCTGCCGCTGCTGGCCCTAGCCCCACGGTACTGGTGAGGACCTGTGAGCACAGCCCTGATCCCAGCCTGCCCCATGCCCACTCCAGACTAGGCCCAGTGCAGCGGACCAGCTCCTGACCAGCCTGAACCCACGTGCAAAGCCTCGAACCTGGGCTGCCCCGCACCTGCTCCAGACTTTCCTGCCCATGCTGAGCAGCGGTGGCAGTGGCGGAGGCTGAGCAGAAGCTGTTGCTTGATGCAAAAGCAGCCCCTCTTCTTTGCTGCTGCCAGGCCTTCCTTGCTGCAGCCACCTGGAGCCTGTGCCCAGGCTGCCCAGGAGCTCCTCTGCACTGTCTGCGCTGCCCCACTGGGCAGCCCGGAGGTGGCAGTGATGGGGAGCAGTGGGGCAGTCTAGGAAAGGAGTGGCAAGGGGAAGGGACCACTTGTCCCCCAGCCCAGCAGTGTCTTCTGCCCAGGTGCTGCTCAGCATGGCCAGGTGGTCCAGAGCAGGCATGGGGCAGCCTGGGGTTGGGGCTGTGTGTGCAGTTTCTGGCTAGTCCAGAGCTGGTCTGCTCTGCTGGGCTGAATCCGGGGTGGGCTGGGGTTGCGGCTGAGCATGCAGGTCACCACCAGTGCCATGGGGCTGGGGCCAGTGGCAGTGGCTCCTTCGGGCTGCCAGGAAGTGGGGCAGGCCAGGGTCGGGGCTGGGCCTGTGTGCTGCTGGGGGCAGTGTGTAGGCTCTGGGCTGTTGTAGGGCTGGAGTGCTGATCAGCCCACGGCAGCTCCCCAGAACTGCCTATGTGGCCTGTGGGTCTAAATAATTGCCTGCCCTTGATTTAGACCCACATCTGCTACATGTTGATAGCTGTACTTGGACAACTTCAGACATATTTAGGAGGGTGGGAGAATCCGCTGATACTATTACTAAGTGCTGCAGCAGCTAATGTAGGTAACGTGAAAGGCCTTGCACAGGGAAAGGCTACTGGAGTGTTGTCCAGAATTAAAATTCTCAAGGCTTTTCTGAACTTCAGCCTATCAAAACTAGGCAATACTGAGTCTTTTCACTATTCTGGGAAAAGTTTTTGGCATCTAGGCATCCTGTAGAGTGCCAGTTTAAAAATGTTTCTTTCTTTCTTTTGGTTGTACTGTTTTCCCTGTAAAACTGTTCTGTTTCTCCTCTTTGAGTTGTAGCCTACCTATTTTGCTGATTTATTCACAAAGAAAAGTTCTGGTGGCTCTGATTTACATTCACCCAGCTCTCCTGGTGAGTACCAATGCATTGCAGTTATCCATCTCCCGACAGCTCATCCTGCAGGTTCAGGTACTATATCAAAAGGAACAGCAAAAATAAAGCCCCTCGCCTGCTCCGGATCCCCTGGCTAGGCTGAGCAGCGGAGGGTGGAAGTGTGCAGGTGGGTCCCTGTCAGTACCTTGGGACTGGGGCCAGCAGCGGCAGCAGCCAGAAGGAGCTGCCGCCACCTGGGCTGCCTAGACAGGCAATCCAGCTGCTGAGCCACCTCAGCCCCGCTGTGCGCCCAGAGGATGGCAGGATGCGCCACGGGCTGGATGGTGCCTGGGCCAGGCAGGACCAAGGGACCTGCTGCAGGCTGGACAAAGTCCCTCCACATGCCGGATCTGGCCCATGGACCGTATTTTGCCCACTCCCACGCTATGTAAACCATCCTCTTCTCTTAATGCTCCAGACGTGTCTTCCATCCAGTGGACTCTTTCCACCGGCTCCCCTTGTCTATCTCTGTCAGATGTAACCTTCTTCTTCTAAAAGGCATTGATTCTTAGGTGATTTATGCAGAAAATATTTTCCCTAAGCCACATTTTTTTCCCAAGCAATCAAAACTGTTTCCTGGCCTGAATCAGGACAAAAAGCCCAATCTCAGTTTTTTGCAACTGGAAAATATCCCATTAACTCTTCTGTTCCTCCCCTCTCGCCCAAATAATTTGGATCTGTCATAGCTTTTTTTTTAAATCAGCAGAAATTCTGAAATTAAAAAAATACTGTTCCAATGACATAATAGGAATTTTCACTTCAAACACTTTCCACCCCCCCAAATCAAAATTTGTCCTAACTGAACCTTTCTTACAAAAAGCTTCCATTTTGATGAATCAGGATGTTCTAGTGTATGTGTGTGTGTTTTGAGAGGGGACGGTGAGGAGAAGTTTATAGGGGAAAGGAGGGGTTAAATTACTGTACAGAGATGAAGGAGCACAGGGGCTTGGCATCGATGGAAACATCGAGGAACTGTTGGAGACTCAGGGGTAGGAGAGGAAGGGAACACAAGACTTCTGTGGACATTGATTTGGAGTGTGGTTGCACTTTTCATTGCAGATTAATGTTTGTCTGTGTATATTTTGTGGGATTGGATATGTTTCTGACTCTAAAATCTGTTATTTTATGGTTTGGATTGATTAATTAATAAAGTTAAAAACAAAAATTCCCAACCAGCTGTGGTTGACTGAGAAACTTTACCTACCCATATCCCTCCATGACAGCAAAAATCTTTTGAGTTGCTCTCACAAATGCTAGGCATTTGGATTTCAAGTAAGAGAAGCTGGAAATTCTCATTGATGAGAAGAAATTTGATATAATTGGCATACTGAAACCTGGTGGGATGTTTCGTATGATTAGAATGATGACATATCTGATTATAACTTGTTTATTAAGGATAGAAGTGTTCGTAGAGGTAGGTTAAGTGAAAACAGCAATTAGAAATTAAAACATAATTATCACAAATAAGAGAAGGAGGAGATAAATAGGAACCAGTATAAATTAAAAGTTATGAGGTACAGTTAATTCATAAAGGAAGCTAAAGACATCAGGAGAAATAAATGGCCAGCAGGGCAAAGGACAATAGGATACATTTTAATATATTAGGAACTTAAGAAATCCTAGCAACAGTATAGTCTTATTGCTAGATGGAGACGGTAAAGTTGTTAATGATGCAGAAAAGCTAGATGTTTTCAATAAATATTTTGCTCTATATTTGGAATGAAAAAAGATGAGGTGCTTGTGCCATATAAGAATAAGTCTTCTTTAGTCTTAGGAACAGAGTAGGATGTTGGACTATGTTTGTTAGAGATCATGATTTTAAATTAGTAAGGCTGACTAAAACCAGGCAGTGTGGGGTAGGTGTGGCTAGGACCTGACCTATTTGTGCAGGGCTAGCCCAGCCAGGGTGTGACCAGCTGCACAGGGCCAGCACTTGACAGAGCTGCATGGGACCAGAGTGACCAGGTCCCAACCCAGCTGCATGGGGCTGGGACCTCATCCAGCCTTGTGGGAATAACTTGGCTCGGGTCTGATTCTACCACACACACCATAGATATTTGGTAGCTCGGAAGTGCTTGTTGTGTTAATTGTCACTTAATTGCCAGACTCGATGATCTATTGAGGTCCCTTCCGACCCTAGCATCTATGAATCTATGAATCTATGAATCTTCCCAGCCCCTCCCCTCTCCTTCCCCCCACCCCCACACCTTACCAAATTTCTGGGTTAGATGACATGCCTCCACAGGCCACATCTGGCCCATGGGCTGGGAGTTGAGCACCTCTACTTAATGCGTTCTAATGGAGTCTGAGTTCACTCCACCTGGACAGATTCAACATTTTCTGTCTGGAAATAAAGCTAAGATCACTGCTGATAAAATTGTGGATGACACAAAGATTGATGGAACAGATAATGATGAAAATGGGGCAACCTACAGAGCAATCTGGATCACTTAAGTGGAACCTATTGAAGCAAACTTCTTTCAGTACAGCCAAATTCAAAGTTGTACATCTGCAAACAATGGATGCAGGCCATATTTACAGAACATGGATATTGTATTCTGGAAAACAGCAGCTCTGGGACATAAGGTGCAGGCAGACGTTAGGGTCCTGCTCTAATTTGTGGTGCTTTACACAAAGTGCCATGAGTTAGAGTGTCCCCCCCCACCCCTCCCCGTCCAACCCAACAGGTATTTGCCTGTTGGGTCTGGAGAGGAGAGAGGCTGGAGCTGGCTCCTGAACTGGCCTAGGCCAGCATGCAGGCTCACTCCACCAGCCTCCCAGGAGGCTGCTAAACCACCCCTCTCCTCAGCCCTGGCCCCCCACCAGCTCCAGGGTTGTCAGTGAGGAAGGGGGAAGGGAGTGAGCTTCCAGCTGCTGAATGGCCAAAGCTGAGAGGGGTATGGAGAATGGGGCTTCTTTGCCTTGCAGCCCCTTGCCCCATCTATCCTGCCAGGGATACTGGGGAGAGCCAAGTCAGACCCCTGAGGTGATGGGGCTCTGTAGCAGGGCACTAGGGTGCCTGCTACTGGTAACAGTAATATGGGCTCAGCTGCCATTCACCAGGGCAGCACAGGTGTGGGTTGCTGAGACAACCAGTTGGGTCAGCTGACCAGAAGGGGGCAGGGCCTGGCCTTTATAAACAGACAGGCTGAGGCTGAAAGGCCAGTTCCCCTCTGGCAGCCTAAGAAGTGGGAGCTCTGCTGGTGCAAGCAGGGCGGGCATAGTAAGGAAGCCTGATGGCCTGAGCAGTGTTGGCATGATGGTATGGGGTGGAGAGAACACTGACAGGGGTATGGATGAAGGATAGCCAGGTTGGCTTGGAATTTATGTTATAGCCCAGGGGCTTTGTGTTTTCTGTTTTGGTTGTTGTATAAGACCGGAGGACCGGGTGAGGCTGTAGGGGTTGGAGGAGGCCTCATGGGAGCTCCCCAGTAGGGGGGTTTCCTGGCACCGGAGAGGGCGCTGTATTTTGGGGTGTCCCGACCCCAGCCCCAGGGTGGGCGATATTGGGAGGAGCCCAGTGTGGGCATAGGCAAGAAGCCCCAGTGGGGCGTAAGACCCAAGGAAGGGGGTCTGGGGGCCAGGTAAGGCTGAGGCCGCCTGAGCCCAATTGTGAGAAGCCCAGTGGGTGTAAGACCCAGGAAGAGGGTCTGGGGGCCAGGTAAGGCCAAGGCCGCCTGAGCCCTAATTGTGGGGAATTGCGAGCAAGGCCCCAGTGCGGGTGAGCGTGAGGCACAGGCCCCAGTGGGGGTGAGAGCGTGGGGAGCGTGAGGCACAGGCAAGCCCAGGGAGGGCGATTCATATAAAGGCAAAGGCAAGCGCAGTGTGGGCAATATCGGGAGCGTGAGCAAGGCCCCAGTGGGGGTGGCCCTGGGGTGCAGGCGACGGTATAAGGGCAAGGCCCCAGTGCAGCGAGGGAAGCAAAGGGGCACCCGTGAGGGCACAGGTGGATGTCACAGAAGCACGGAGGTGTCCCGTGCCAGGTAGTGTAACTTGGGGTGGGGGTGTGTCACAGGAGCACCAAGAGGTCCTGTGCCATGGAAGTAAAAGGAACTGAGCTGCCAATCAACCGGGCAGCTCAGGTGGCGGTTGCTGGGGCAACCAGGCGGGTCAGGTGGCCAGAAGGGGGCAGGGCCGGGGCCTTACAAACAGCCCAGGCCAGAGCCTGACTAGCAGTTTGCTTCTGGCAGCCGCAGGAGTAGGAGCTCTGCGGCAGAGCTGAGCAGCCTGGGTGGGTGGTTGCAGCCTCACCACGCTGACCGGCTGCGATGATGCTGGGAACAAGAGCACCTTGATGAGAGGTATGGTTGGAGGCCCTGGTGGGGGGGGCTCAGTGTTTATGTTGTGAGCAGGAGGCTCTGTGTTTTATGTTGAAGCCAGGTGGTTTGCGTTGTGCTCCAGTTACACTGGAGGACCGGGTGAGGCTGTAGGGGAGTGAGGAGGCCTCATGGGAGCTCCCCAGTGGCTTGGGGGTTCCCGGTGCCCAGCAGGGGCACAGTGCTAGTGGGGCACGACTGTTTGCACTTGAGTGGTGCGGTGTACGGGGTTTGGACCCCAGCCCATGAGGGCGGCAGTTTGCCCAGTGGGGCAAACAACCCAAGAAGGGGTCAAGGGGCCAGGCACGGCTATGGCCACCTGAGCCCCAAGAGCGGGAAACGCATAGCGCGAGAGGCGCGGTATAGGCCCCAGAGGGGGCGAGGCCCCAGAGGCGCGGTATAGGCCCCAGAGGGGGCGAGGCCCCAGAGGCGCGGTATAGGCCCCAGAGGGGGCGTTGAGCCAGGCCCAAGGGGCGCCGGTAACAGGGCGGCAGTATCAGGCCAGGCCCAGGGGCACCGGCAGTAGCCAGACATAGGCGAGACAGACCCGGGAGCGGGCTACTGGATAGGAGCCCGGCCCAGGGGCGCCAGACGGGCAAGGAGCCCAGGGTGCCTGAGAAAGAGAGAGAGCACCAGAGGGGCGAGGGACTGCACAACGTCCCACGGAACAGCTGCGAGGCTTGGGGCGTGCTAAAGGGGAGGTTTGGAGGCACGCATACCCCTTAAGGGAGGGGCACACAGAGGCACCCCATTTGGAGTTGGGGCAAGAACACACTTACCGTTCACTAGGGGAACAAAGGCAGCCTCCCATTTAACCTATTAAACAGCAAAGTCGTCGCGGGCGAGGATTTGAGGGTGCCTAGTCCACCCTAACGTGACGGTAGGGGGTGCTAGGGAGTTCACGGCCGCTCCTAGGCCCCACTCCCTCACAGTGGGCAATTGGACAGAGGCCCGGTACAGCAAGGCACCGTGCTAAGAGGGGGGCAAGAAGGCAGCCTCCCTTAAATGATATTTACCAGTAAGATGTGGCGGGCGGGATAAAGTGGGTGCATTTGGACCCGATTTGGCACGGTAGGTAGGGGCGCTAGGGGAGTTCACGGCACCCCTAAGGTTGTCCTGCCACAGGCTCCGTTCCCATCCCCCTCCTCATCTTTGGCCACTCAGCAGTGGGAGCTCCCTTTCCTTCCCACCAACCCCAGTTCCACCCCCCATGCGAAAAATGAACCTTGGAGGGAACACAAGTTCCCTAAGGTACTCTGCTTTTGAGCACTTTCTAGTTAAATCAGGCATTACATTAATTATTTTTTCATGTGATTGGTCATTTAAAAGCACTCTGCAGTCATGTACCTATGTTATGAGATGGCTGTAGAGTGCTTTCAGGGGCCAGATCACTTGAAAAATGTCACTTCTGTCTGCACATATAGTGGAGAATTAACTCCTTGGATGTATGAACAAAGGAGTAGGAAGAATTAGTTTGGAAAGTGCTTTTATCCTCTACAAAGTTATTAAGGAGAAATAAATTAGAATTCTGTGCCCAGTTCTGGTTTCTACACTTAAAAAAGGGTGTTAGAAAACTGGAGTTGGTATAGTAAAATTGGAGATTGTGCATGAAAATTATTCAAGGGCTAGAGAAAGTTTTTCAGTAAGAGAATTAATTAGTTCAATATGTTTAGAAGGTTGAAAAATAATAATTACATTGTAATACACACCTTGAATATAAATGGCTCAGCAAATGCAACACATGCCATTTTGCTTATGTTCATGTAAAGCACGGCTTTATGAGCACTTGTGGTGCTCTGGTGTAGTGCCAGAGGACTGGAAGACCGCCAATGTGGTTCCCATCTTCAAAAAAGGGAGGAAGGAGAACCCAGGAAACTATAGGCCAGTTAGTCTTACCTCGATCTTGGGTAAGCTTTTTGAGAGAATTATTCTGGCACATGTCTACAAGGGGCCAGCAGGGGAGATTATGCTTAGGGGCAACCAACACAGGTTCATTAGAGGCAGGTCCTGTCAGACCAACCTGGTGGCCTTCTACGACCAGGTCACCAAATCCTTGGATGTAGGGGTAGCAGTGGACATAGTCTTCCTGGACTTTCAGAAGCCCTTCGATGCTGTCTCTGACCCCGTTCTCATTAAGAAACTAGGGGACTGTGGTGTCGACACCTACACAGTCAAATGGGTCGCCAACTGGCTGGAGGGCCGCACCCAGAGAGTGGTGGTGGACGGGTCATTTTTGACCTGGAGGGATGTGGGCAGTGGGGTCCCCCAGGGCTCAGTCCTCGGGCCCGCACTGTTCTACATCTTCATCAGTGACTTGGACGAGGGGGTAAAAAGCACCCTGTTCAAATTTGATGATGACACTAAGATGTGGGGGGATGTGGGCATGATAGAAAGAAGGAATAGGCTAGAACTGGACCTAGACAGGTTACAGGGGTGGGCAGATGAGAATAGGATGGGATTCAACACCAACAAGTGCAAGGTGCTGCACCTGGGGAGGAACAACTGATACCATACCTACAGGCTGGGGAACTCCCTTTTCATCAGTGCAGAGGCAGAAAAGGATCTTGGAGTCATCATTGATGCCAAAATGAACATGGGCTGGCAGTGTGGGGTTGCAGTCAGGAAGGCCAACCGCACCTTGGCATGTATCCACAGATGCGTCTCAAGCATGTCCAAGAAGGTGATCCTCTCCCTCTATGCTGCGCTGGTCAGGCCGCAGCTGGAGTACTGCGTCCAGTTCTGGGTGCCGCGCTTCCAGAGGGATGTGGACAACATGGAGAGAGTCCAGAGGAGGCCACAGGCATGATCAGGGGGCAGCAGGGCAGGCCCTACGAGGAGAGGCTATGGGACCTGAACCTGTTCAGCCTCCAGAAGGGGATCTAGTAGTCTGTTATAAACTAGTCAGAGAGACCAGCAGGCACTGGGGGAGTCCCTGTTCCCCTGAGCACTATCAGGAGTGACTAGAAATACCGGTCACAAGCTGGCAGAAGGTAAATTCAGATTAGACATCAGCAGGTGCTACTTCGTTGTCAGGGCGGCTAGGATCTGGAACCAACTTCCAAGAGAAGTGGTGCAGGCTCCTACCCTGGGGGTCTTTAAGACAAGGCTAGGCAAACACCTTGCTGGGGTCGTTTGACTCCAGTACTCTTCTGCTATGGCAGGGGGTTGGACTTGATGATCTGCTCAGGTCCCTTCTGACCCTACTAACTATGAAACTATGTGGAGTATGTACATTATGCTTATATTAGCAAATTGCCCATCAAGAATGAGGAGGGAGGATGGGGACTGAGCCCCACATCTGGCCCTGCACCCCCTGTCCTCCCTTCACTGCTCCTCATCCGGCACTGCTCTACCTCCACCCCCATCCTGGTGCTTTGGGTCCAATTTGGCTCCCCCCCTGCCACCACTTTGGTCCGACCCTGCTCCCCCTCACCCCCCCCACCACTTTGTTCTTGTCCCACCCCCCCCCATTTCCCCCCTTCCCACTGCTTAGGGCCCTACCTTACTCCCTCCTCCTCCCACCACTTTGGGTCTGACCCTGCTCCATGGTCCCTCCCTCCCCAGCACCTTGGGTTTGACCCCGTTCCACCCTCCCTCCCCCTTGCCACTTGGGGTCTGTCTGGCCCACATCCGCCTCCCTCCCTGTTCCCCTCCCTCCCTTCCTGCTTGCTGCCTCCCCCTACCTGCTGGCTGTTCTAGGGGACATCTGGGCCGGGCAGCAGGGGCACTGCCACCAGGATCCCCACCTTCACCCTCAGGCAGGGAGGCGTAGGGAAGCCCCACTGCTTGGATGAGTGGCATTTGTTCCCCACCACCAAACTTCCCCAGCAGCACCACAAACTTACACCCGCGTAGCCTGGGCTGCCCAGCTAATCACCACCTACCCTCTCCATGGCACATGTACAGTTGGCTGGAAGCATTACAGACAGATTGACGGACAGACAGACAGACTAAGCTTTTTATTATATTAGAATACATGACTCCATCAGTTGGAGTGAATGAAGAAATATGAAGCTGAGAAGCAGAAATATAGGCTCTGTTTAGACCTTCTTTGTGAACTTGGTTGAGTCACTTAAGCCTTGAGCTTCCATATTCCCTTCTATCTAAAATCTGGATATGATGTTCTTGCCTCACGGGGGACTTGTGAGGTTTAGTTGATTAATATTTGTAAATAGCTCTCACACTACACTGCTGAGCGTTACTGGAGAGCATATGAATAAAACATTTTCTATTCACTTCTGTCTAAAAAAATGTTCCATCTCTCTCAGCCTAAAGGAGAAGGAATCCCTTGTGACAGGAACACACATCCTGTAATTCATATTCCAAAATGTGTGAACACTTCTGCTTGTCAGGAATCTCTATCCATCTGGCAATCAGCAGCTGCTGCAGGAGATAGTAAATCCTGCTTTTACCCAGATTGGGATATGCCCCCAAATTGGCTTCCAGCCCAGTGCTTCAGTGAGACAGATGGGGTAAAAAGGAATTTCCTGAAGTGTCAGGATAAGCAGAACTTGGAAGCAAGGAAGAGGGAGTTAAAGCAATACACTGAAACCAAGAGAAGCACTGTAGGCCATGACTGACTGGGACATGAAGAACTCTCTCTTTTATTCATGATTTTAACTCCAGGTGATTCAGATTACAGTCTTGAACCATGGTGTCTCAGCTAAATGCCCTGACAGCAGTCTACAGGCTATTTTGAGTTGAAGCTTTTTGTTTCTTTTCTGAGAGATGTTCCATTATTTATAAATAAAACCAAACAAATGCATTCATTGTGCTGGAAAGATGCTGTCTCTGTAGCCCAATGGGGAGGACACACACTGGGGATGTGAGAGACCCAGCTTTGAGTTCACGCTCCAGCACTGAAAGGGCTTGATTTTGTCCAACATGGAATGCATGAAGTTTTGAAACTTCAAGGGCTTGTGGCATGGGAAAAATGCTCTGCTGAACTTGAGTACAGAACTACATGCAGCTGGAATAAGCATAATAACAGAGTAATCTGCCTACCATCTGATACCCCAGGTAACCTCTCCACTATTTCCCAGTGATGTTCTTATCACCACGTCTACATTTCCCTCCCCCCCACACCCCACTCCCCCAATCTCTCTCACCCACTGACTGCCTCAATTTACATTTTCACTAACTGGAGTCTCCCATGCACACTGGCCTCTGGCTTCTATTCTGTTCCATCCAGGAAGAGCACAGACCAACTGCAGATGCTTCCTCAGCCTGACAAAGGGTGTTTGTACCTGAAAGTTTGCAAAGAAGAATTTTTCCAACTATTTAATTGGTCTAATAGAAGATATTGGATTTACCCAAAAAGCCTTGTCTGCCTATGTCCTTAGACCAACACGGCTACAACCGATACCCCCAAAGTACTACAAGAAACTTGACTTTTGTGAATAATAGTAGTAGTCAAATAATAATCTCAGGTTCCCTGGAAAATATTTGCCACATTGATTATTAACTCTTCGGAAATTTTTTCTGCACAAATTTTTGTCCACAAAAATGTTAGTTATTTGCACAACCCGCTAAATAATAGTTTCGTGACAAATATGTTTGGGTGTCCAAAATCTTGAAGTGTTAGAGTGATGTTATAGCCATGTTGGTCCAGGAATGATGCAAAAGGCAAGGATTTTTTTTGTGTGTGATATCTTTTGTTGGAACAAATGCATGGTTAGGATAAAGTTAGACAAGCTTTCAAGTGCAAGGCATTCTTCATCAGTTGCCCTTCATCAGTGGAATAACTAAGGCAGGGTGAACAGGGCAACTGACTGGGTGCCAGTGAAGGCTTATGGGGTGGGGAAAGGGTGAAAAAAGCAGCTGTTGCTAACAGCCATGCAATTGAAATTGAAATTCTTTGTCAACTGGAAGTCAGCACTGGTCTAATAAAAGATATTACATCTACCCAAAGAACCTTGTCTGCCTATGTTGGTGGCTCCCAACCTTGGGGCATGACCCAAATCAGGGTTGCAGAGGTCTGTCTCTCGGTCTGCCCTTCCCACCTGTGGGGCTGTCCCAGCATACAGTCTGCATGGCTCTTGCCGCCACTGCCCCTCATGATCCCGGCTCAGCTTGGGCTCTTCTGGCACTGCCAGGCATGAGTGAGTTGGTAGTGGGGTAGGGGCAGGGGTTGTGACCCAGATTTAGGGTCACAGCAAAAAAAGGTTGAGAGCCACTGGCCTATGTCCTTAGACCAACATGCATCCTTATGCTAGTGCCTTGCATTCAAAAGTTTACCGAATTATATCCCAACCATGCAGTTAGTCTAATAAAAGATATCACCCAAATAATCCTTGCCTCTTGCAAAATCTTGAAGACTCTTCTTTTTGTGTGTTTAAGTGTATTTCTTCCAATTCTTCCAATTATTTTCTACAATAATACTTTGTGAAGTAAGTCTCCAGTCACACATCAAGAACAGCAAACCAATAACTAAAGGAATAGTAATGGCTGTTTGTTTTTAAAAGCAACCAAAGGCTGAATTATATTTTTGTAACATTCATCTGATACTTTAAGTGTTGAACAAATTCAGAAACATAGTGCATCTCCAGCTGATTTACTAACAATAAAAATGGTGAAATATCTTTAAATAATAGTTCTAAAATGTTTGTTCAGCTCTAGTTGTTAGATGAACAATACTCAATGACTAGACTGCTCTTCTGACCTGACAGCCTGGCTAGAGTAGAATTTGGAGCAGATTCTAATAACAATGCATGTAAGAGCTCTTTTGGGTGGAATCATGTTTTATACACAGTATGGCTTGTTTTTGTTGAGTAAAGAGCTTCATGTGCTTTATATTGTATTTGCAAAGAAAAATTAATTTCCATTTATGTAGCCAAAAGTGCCATTACAAAGCATTGTCTTTATTTTAAGTATAAATAGTAAGGATCAAGTTCAAGACCCCTCTCTTTTACTGTGGGCACATCTGCATATGCACATTTACAGCACAGTAACCAAAATGAATGCACAATATGGGTGCATGTCTACACATGCACACCTGTACTGCACAGTAAATATGGTGAGTTATGCTCACTTGAGTGTAAATTTGGTACCTGCATCATGCAGGTATCAAATTTATGCCTAATTAGTTACTGTGCAGTAAGGTGTGTGTATGTGGATTAATTTGGGACTAAATTTAGTCCCGAGTCAGTCCACACACAGTGGTAATGTGCTTTAATACCTACATGTGTAGATGCTGGCTTATTCCTGCTTACTGCCCGGTAACTTACTGTGCAGTAAATTTAAGCTGGCATAAATGCATGTGTAGACATACCCAGGAAGCAGGAAAAGTAAAAACCAGGATCAAATTATCAAGGTGCATTTGTTGTATTCTACTGTTGGCTCCTTTAAAACAGACGTGGTAAAATCCTGATGTTATTCTGAAATCAATGTCAACATTTCTACTGACCTCAATGGAGCTGGGATTTCACTTAAGAAGTGCAATCTGCAGGTCTTTTACAGCTCAATCTGACCCACAGGTGGGTCCGTTTTGATGATATATGAAAGGCAAGTTCTAGCGTAATCATTCCTGATCCAACACCTCATACAAATTATTCCTGTTTATCCTAGTTACTTGTTAAAATCATCATGAACAACACCATTTGAAAAAGCCTGTTCTTGAGAAAATTGGCAAAGGACCTGAATTTGTTGCCTATAATTGGAGGGAAAATGTAATAACCATATGTTACATTGTACACAGAATGGAGCAAATAATTTAAAATGAATAATGAAATTAATTTAGCTTCTTTTTCCATGTCTGGAAAGTCTATAATGTAGACCATAGTTTTCTCAGTTCAGTTTTGTTTGTTAATCAGATTTTACCAACAAATTTTTGTATTTTTTTTCTTCACTGGCTTCAAACAGCCCAGGGCAAGTCTTAAATATTAAACACTTGGGCTTGATTGGCTAGTTGTATGGAAGTCATTCCAATCTCAGATTCAAGGCCATAACTTAAAAAGCTACAAGAGAGTAATTTTTTTTCTCCACCCTGCCCCCCAAGCAGGAACAATTAGGAAGAAGTAGCAGATAAAATTTATCAGGCTAATTTTATATTCTTAACTTCTACCATAGGCACAGTTAGGCCTTGCTTGATGCTTCCTGGAAAATGTAGGCTACTGCAAAGCTTATAGTCTGAAGGTAAGGTTCATATTTACAATTCCTGTTATCACATATTCAGACAAATTAATTGTGTGCCTTCCTAGTCCTAGTTGTGAAAGGGAGCTGTCAGATCTTTTTCTTAATCTGTTTCCATGCGTTTAGGCAAAACACCATAGGAACTTTCTTCTGCTGTGTGTTGCTTTGTCTCAACATCTACAAAATGCATCAGCCCCTACTTGCTAATTTTCTTTTGTAGATGCAAAGTTGTTACATCTGTACACACGATCCAGCTTGCAAAGAAGGAGCGTCGATACCCATGTGGCTCATTTCACTGTCTCCAAGCCAGGGACCACAGAGGGTTCTGAAGATGTTACCTGGTTGTTATGTAATATTCCACACCATGCAAAATATCTGTGAGCCCATACAATTCAACTGCACATTTTGTGGGCATTTGTGAATGTAAAATTTAATTGTGCAAATGGATGTGGAAAGCACAGGGTATAAACACAGCTGGAGCTGATTCATTTTTAGATGCACGAGAATGGAAAATGTTCTGTATTATTCACCCAGCTCTAATTTTAAATATGTAAATATACCAATTACAAGCCTCAATCTGAAGTTAAGAATGTCGTCCTACTTTGTATTTTAAATCAACGAGGGAGAAATTTACAGTGATATTTTTCATTCTTTCATTGATATAATGTGTTGATAACTGGATTTTAGCAAGTTGAGGTACGTAAAAAAAAAAGTGGTCGCATTCCCATGACAGGTTTTTGTTCCTATGTTTTTGTCCTATGAACAATGAAGAGCACAAACAATGCAAAACTCAGTGAAGATGTTTTTAGCCTGTAAGCTTTTCCTTGGGGCATATGAACTATATAGTTTATAAATAGCTTGTGTAAAGTCAAGATAAAAATATCTTGGAAAAAGTAAGAACAGCTAGGTCATACAGTTCTGGTGCCAGCATATTTTGTCCTTAAAACACTATACACTTGATAGATGGATGCATAGAGTCTATTTCTATTTTTCCCATTTGATTCCTACATGCACCAATACTTTAAATTTTTTACTACTATTTAGTTTATCTTAAAAGCAGGGTTGACCTTCTACCTCCTATGGTTCTGAGTGAATTTTCGAGTTGTTTGCCCCTAAAGTGCATAAGCAGAAAGAGTTTCTGTACCTTTTCTGCAGTCCCAGAGTGTGTAGAGAGGGAACCCCCACGGATGGCAGGAATACAGCTGTACTCTCCAAGTAGACCTTTTACTAGTTCAGGTCAGCTTGAGCAGAACAAATCTTTATCTCATTGATAAGAGAGGACAGTGCTTGGAGTCTTAGATCTGATCCACTATTTATAAAGCACACAGAAAAATATGTGCTTGACTAGAATGGGATTTCAATGACAGCTTCATTACTCCTGATGAAAAAGTAGGGGCAATAGGCTCAAGGCAGAGGAGGCGGAAACAGTTGTGTTGTAGTAGGACACTATAACATAATAATTTAACACTCTGTTCCTACCTACTAATTGGAAGTTTCCACATCTTCCCCCTGTGACGTCCAAACAGGACTGATCCAGGATGTACTGCCCGTCTCTTGCAAATAAAAATGGGTAACCCTTAACAAGCTGCAGGCTGGACCAACCCAGCTCCAGTCTCACACAGGCTAGGTGGCTTCCCTACAACTGTGCTGGGGCCAGGAAAGCAGGAATTGTGCCTGTGTCACCACTCCTCTCAGCCCCTTTCTCCAGCTCTGCTCCTGGCTGCAGCATGGGCACAGCTTCTAGCTAGGTGGGAGCTCCACTGGGGCCAGGCAGCTGCAAACTGCATCCCTGATGTTGTCACCTCTCTCTGCTCTCTACTTCCTGACTGCAGGACAGGCACAGCTGGAAGCTGCCCACCCCTGGAGCTGCTCCCCACCAGGTGGAAGTTGCATCCACGATGCAGCCGGGGGAGAGCAGGGCTGGTAGTGACAGCAGCATGGGTGCAGCTGGAAGGTGCCCAGTCCTCGCCCAGCTCCTGGCTGCTCAGCTGTGACAGGGTCATGGGCACGGGCACAAGCAAAACCATCTAACTCCTTGGGTCAAATGTAGTGGCTCCTTGGGGCTATGTTTGCTGCCTCCTGTTTGAGACCTATTGCATAGTTTCTTCATAGCCTGTAGCTTTCCTCTTTTTTTCCTCAGATGCCAAAATATCAACTTCCCATCCTTTCCTCCTAGACAGAAAAGCTGTCCTCATGTTGAAAATCCCTGCAGTTTTCCACCATGGAACACAAAAGCAAGGAGTGCTATGTGTGTCCCATGTGGTATCTCTTCCTTTTTTTGCAGAAAGTGCTGTAGCCTCTTTCTTGTTTCTGGGAATCTGCTTGTGGAACAGGACAGAAAAATCTTTAACTCAGGTTACCTCTGACAGTCATAGGAGGATTTCTCACCTAAAATTATCCTGCCAGAGTCAATGTAATTAAGCATTTTTCCCTTCGCACTGTTGAACCCACCCAGTGGAAGTTTCCAAGCCTGACATTTGGTAGGGAAGTACCAGGAACAGCCTTCTAGCAAGAGGCAAATGGTAGAGATGAGGCACAAGAGCTTCTTCATGGGTGGAGCAGTCTCCTTTTGCAAAGGCCACAACACTGGGGGAACAACCCAGAGGAGTTTCCTGCCCATTGGAATAGGTTTTTCTTACATTAAGAAAACCCATCTGAAATTACAAGTCGGGAAACATGGGCATTTTTACTATTGTACATTTGTACTCCAGGCCTGACAATTCTCAACTGAGGAAATTTTAGACACTTTCTACTATTGCACAGAGCCATATTTTTTCTCTAAAATACTAATACATCAGTGAGTACTCAAAAACTCCCCCTATTAATGTTTTAGACAAACCTAATTTTTATAGATCTGATAAAGTTGCCATCTTTCACCATTTACATAGTGTGCCTTATTTGTAGTTTGAAATAATGTAACTTTCAAGCCCATTTATTTTGTATGATTTATTAAGAAAGTACATCAGTATCACCAAACTAATTACCACAGGCAAATGACTTGTCATAAAATTAATGTACCTAGCAAAAAAAGTTGTTATTTAAATTCACTGGTTTCTCTTTCTTTGTCTGTAATTACTTCTAGATATGTGAATGAATGCAATTAGTGAGGTAAGGTATAAATGAAAGTGACCTCCTTCTGTACAGTGACCCCTTATCCTACAACCTTTGTTCTTAGTAGAAAAGGCTATGGGAGATCAGTTCCTTATAATAAAATATTTCTTGACTTGTCACTGTACGTGTTCATTTTCATTATCTTCAATTTTGTCTGTCTTGCCCCCAAATTCCTTCTCTCTCTCTCTTTCTTTACTCCCCAGCTTTAAAACTTCATCACTTGTTCCTTCCTCCAGACCAGTTTCATTTTCCCCTCTAACACATTTATCTCTCACTTTCTTCAACCCATAATTACAAGCAATCCTAATTAGTACCAGTCATCTGACTAATATTTATATTCATCTAACGAGAAAACAGAGCGGTATCATGTAACTTGATTCAGATCATCATGAATTTTAAATTTCAGATTGGATGCTCAGAACAAAGTGTTCATAGGCAAGGCAGAGGTCAAGGATTTATAGGATGAAATACAACTTCCCACAGAGAGCTGGCAAGAAGCCTCTGTACTACTCATGTCCTCCACAAATGACACTGAACATTGTCACCTTTCAGCTCTTGGGGAGCCCTGACACAGGATGCAGCCTGTCTGACTCAGAAAGAATCCCCCCGCCCCTCCTCTACCTAAACAAAACTGATTAAGATGCAGTGGGAAACGCACCTAAAACCCTCCAGATAAGGGTGACAAGAGTGAAACAACGGCCTAGGTCTCATTTGCATCTGAGATGGGGCCAGATGACAACTCATTTACATGGGAGATGGAGAACAGAACACCCAAAGCAGAGACCGCAGTGAATTCTGGGATCAGAGAAGCAGGGGAGCACTGCATGATGGGGAATCTGCTCCAAATGCTAATCAAGCCACATTTACACACACCCAGATCAGCATTTATCAGACCAGTTCTAATCTGGATTTACAAAGGACTTTCCCCTCCCCTCCGACCTCTAAGTTTAATATGCATCTGGGGCCGTACATTCCCAGGTCCCACTATGGGAAGCCTATTTAAACTTGATTGACTAAAACTCGGTTGCCGGGTTAGGGAATGCCGAGGCAAAGAGACCGAGTCAGAGAGGGTATGGGCAACATTTGAACAATGGTAAAGGGATCATCACAGTGTCCAGCCCATTGGAGCGCTGACCACAAGTGTTGTCATACTTTTCCCAGGATGACTGGTGGAAGTCCTCCCCCCACAACAGGTTATGAACACTCCAATAATTGCCTTAAGTCTGTTAAAAGACTATAGTAAGATCTGGAAAAGTCATGCTAAGCTGAGGCTTGTTCACAAGTAAAAATCCAAAGCCCTGATGCTGCAAGCTATCTATCGTTTCTGAAGAAACCAGGAGATATCCCATCAGTATATCTGCTACCCATAGGAATTTCAAGCTGGCTCCTAAGTGTCTGGTTACTCCCTAACCTTATGTGCTTCCTGAGTATCAAGCACCTTCTTGAGATGTTCCAAATCAGATAACCCCTTGTCAACAGAAAAGACAATGATTTACACTATTGAGAATGCTTGAAAGAAGCTGAACTGAGGGTATAAAAATCTGTAAAAAAGCAGCAATGTGTGTGTGTGCTTCAAGAGGAGAAGTCTCTCTCACACCACCTGCTTTATTCTCAAGAAGCTGGAAGAACTAGATCATCTCCCTTCAAGGATTACGCTGAGAACTTTACCTGTCAGCAAACAACCCAAGTGCCTTGGACTGGTGAGATCCCAGCGCGCGCTCTCTCTCTCTCTCTTTTCTCTTTACATTTCTGAACCTGAACTGTATTAGTTAAAGCTTGAGCTAAGTTTCCCCAAATACTTAGTGAAACCAGGGTAATACTGTAATTGTTTGTGTTTGTTTTTCCTTTGCACAATTACTACTAGTGCCATTATATATTTCATATACTTAGCAATAAATAACTTTTATAGTCAAATTGGTGGTAACTGGGTATATTTTTCCTTCGCTACTTCTCCTTCCCCACTTGCCCTGCAGCAATGCTTCTTTTACCTAAGCTAAAGATCCCTGTAAAGCCCCAAAATACTGTGGGGTCTGCTCATCAAGAGGCTAAAGATTGGGATGTGCTGAGTTTCAAACACATAAGGGGATCAGCTTGTACAGACTGATTGACCCCGTTTGGCTCAGACATGCCTTAATGAACTGAATGCTGGCCCATGAGGGTGTCAGCTGGACAACCAGCCGGATTCAGAGGTCTTCTGTTTGCCTGTGTGGTTGTGTCTGACTGCAGTTTATCGTGGCTCTGAAGAACTGATTCTTGGCATATGAAGGTGTCAGCCTGTCCATGCTGCCGGATCAGGAGTATCATGTTAATCTGTGTGTGTTTGTGTGTACGGCTCATTTGGTGACTGGAGAAATCCAGCCCCACTGAACTGAGTCCTGCAAGATAGCTCCATTGGGAGTGAGGACTTGCAGAAGGGAGAGATACAGCTCCGTATAGAAACACAAGTAACACAAGCAGCACATTGATAGAATTACCAAGACCCTAGAAACGTATCCCTAATAGATGAGTGCACCCCAAGGTGACAAGCAAATCTGGTAACAGCATATTTTCACCCAAAGTCTTATACTTAACAATTCTGCATAGCAGATGCATTAGGGAAAATTTCAACCTATTTCTGTGGTGGTGTTGTATGTAACTCTGATGACATGGAAATAAAAGAAAAGGAAGATAATGCCCATTACTAGACTGACTTGTGCCACTGGAAGGGATGCTTTCAGTCATTAAGTGCCCTTCATCAGGTCTGGGAAATAAGCAGTTGCAGTTCAAGCTAATTACAAATTAGAATATGTGCTTTAGTCTAACCTCATTTTATTAATTAATTTAACCGTGGTTGTACAATGATGCAACTTCTTTATGGGCAGCGTACGAACAGAAAGTAGATGAACTTTGTTGAGTTGTGGCTGTGGTGGACAGGAATAAAAACAATGGGCGCTGAAGAATAATATATAATTATTCTTTTAGTCTTCTCGGGGGCAAGCAAGACGAAGACAAAATTGAAGGCAACAAAAATTAAAAGGGCACAAATTCTCACTAGTATAATATACTGCTGTCTTCCAGCTGAGTATGTGGTCCTTGGTGAGGGAAGTGCTGCGAGGTGTTTTAGAGAAAACTAATATCCCCATGTAAATGTAAAATGTTCATAGTTTGAGGGTGAATAGTTTGAGGGTTTGTCCATGGGACTTTAGGAGGCAGCATCAGAAAAAATCAGTTCAAGTATTAAGAATTCTGCAAAACATGAAAGACTGGGAAGGAATCTGACACACAAGGCGTTAGCTCATACATAGTAAATGTGAAATTCCGCTTTCAAATCTGAACCCAGAATCCCCAGCAAAACTAATAATAAAGCAAGCCTTATTTGTAGAGCTGGCTGAATCTTCTTGAGTTATTGTCCTCCACACATTACAATATTTACAGCATTATCTTCATCTGGATCCTGTAACTAAGATACAAATCACTTTAAAATATTATTCAATGAAAAAAAAGCTCACTGCAAGGTTAGGCTTAAGAATTTAAGTGCACAAAAGCCAGGTGCTTACTCAAGTGGACAGGATAATATATACATTGTACACAGTTCCATCTACTGTAGAAATAAATGTATTATGGCTGGAATGGATTGATACCCACTTGTACCAGCAGGTGAATTTAAACTCTCCATAGATAATTGGTTGCACAAACAGAATTTCTGGCATCATCAAATCTTGCTGGCAAAACCCCTTGAGCTATCTTGCTACTGTATCCTGCATTAGTGCATTTGCTATAGCTGCAATGACTTTTCAAGAGAAGTCTCCGGTTCAGCATGTTGCAGTAATTCAGCCCAGGAGCCATAAAACACGGATATTTGTGATATATCAAAGGTGAAAGTCACTCAACCACAACAGAGATGGATGTACAGATGGAGCCTGATCTGATGCCTGGTGAAGTCAATGGGAAAATGTTCTTTAATTTGGTGGGCTTTGCACTGGCTTCAGCAAATAACTATTTCAGATGAACAGGCCCAGGACTGACCATTTCTGGATGAATTTTCTTATAAAGACCTGACTTTATTGCAGCATCTGAGGTAATTAAGATGAAGCCCAGATGTAATCTCTGCAATCCAATGTCTTCAGTGCAGTATAACAAGAGCAGAAGGTTACTTATGATTTGTACAAATTCTCCTTCTGCCTTTTCTCTCTAGCAAGCGTGTGCTACCTTTACTTTTGGGTCCCTGTTCACATATACAGTGTGCACACCATTTGGCAATGATTCTTCTCTATATGGTCGTACTCCTTTCTACTGTTTACCAGTTAACCTCATGGAACCAGTAGCTCATTTTGAAAGGTCTCCCATGCAAATACCAGTGATAATTAAAATGGCAGGCAGTAAAGAGGTGAGTGATGCCACTGATAATAATGCCAAAGAAGAGGATCATGATGGTTTTTAGGATAATTTTCATTTTAAGATCTATGACAATGGAAGCCAGTGAAGACCAGTAGGGCTCAACCTCTCTGGGGCATGGGTCAGATGAGTAATGCAGTGTAGTGTGTGGGCTGGATCTTGCATGTGGTCAAGCTTGTGGGGTCTGTCTGTGGGCTCTATCCCACATGGCTGGATTCAGCCACATGCTGGCGCAATCTGGCGTACGGGGCTGTTATTGGGTTGGGAAACTGAGCAGCAGGGAATCAGCAATTAATGCTGCCACCACGCCCTTGCCATCACATTTATGGACCATTTTGCTACTCCACAGGCTAGAAGACATGATTGGCCAGCTGAGTTTGGTCTCAGCAATAGAAGGTATGCATTAGTAGAAAGTGGCTGCAGCCATATTGAGGATGGCCAGAACAGACCCCAATGTGAGTGCTGCTCATTGGGTAAATGGTTTGGCTAGTGTGACCAGCTAAAACAGATTCACCACATCCTTTAGCATCCTCTGGCTATGGAAGTCAAAGGGTGTTACCACCACCTAGCAAAAGCATTGAGGATGGACAGCAGCTGCAGAACTGCTGGCTTTGTTTCAATGTAAATACGTGCTGGAGTTCAGGGACCAGCCTGGTGGACTGGAAGACTAATTAGCTTCTATTTGTATAATCAATAATGCTAAAGTTGTTTAGATATTAATTGTAATTTGGAGAATGCTTTTGTACCACCTTCCCCTTATAAACAGATCACCATAGCTAGAAAAGGAAACATGTTTGTGTGCAGATGGAGTATTTATTTAATTGTAGGCATATAAGCCACCTAATTATCTCACTGATAGCAATGTTATGATTTTGTATTTCTTTTCACTGTTGGAGAAGTAAACGTGTTACAAGAAAACTAATAATACTCTGATGCTGCCAATGTTTCAGATACAATATTGCGAACGGATGTGACTCCCACTTAATTTAGTGCGCTAAGGAGCCATTTCCTCTCTCCAGAGTTCTGGGTCACCACAAAAAAAAAAAAAAAAAAAAGGATCTCCTTCCTCCTCCCTCCTCAGTCTTCTTTTCTTCAAACTAAATTACTCCAAATCTTTCAGCCTTTTCTAATAAGTCTTGCTTCTTAGCCCGTCCTGTGCTACGCTGCACCAGACAATTTCCAAACTGCGCACATCCTTCTTGAAGCATGGGGCCCAAAACTGGGCACAGTACTCCAGGTGATGCCTCATCAGTGAACACAGTGGAAGAATCACTTCCCTTGATTTGCAAGCCACACTCCTGTTAATACAACCCAGTATATGGTGCATCTACAGGAGATGCTAACTGCCTAATAGCATAGTGCAGTAGGGTGCTGGGAAAACCTGTGGAATATGCTACTGCACAGTAGTATTAGGCTACTGCACAGTTAGTGTCCAAAAAACTCATGCACCCATGCTACTGAACAGTAGTTCGAGTTACTCCACATTGATTTACTACTTGGCTATCCAAGTACTAAATTTATTGTGCAGCAACTATGGTACATTAACTGTGTCTAGTTTTGGGCCCCGCACTTAGTGAAGGATGTAGACATTAATGAATGTGTAGATGCACCCTGTACGTACTTCTTTGTCTTACCTCCCTTGTATAATAATAAATAGGTTATTATTTTAATACTGATGTGTAAGTAATTTTCAATAGTAAAGGCAGGAGAAAGTCTGTGGCACATAAATAACTTAAGGATACAACCATGTCCCTTAAAATGAAGGACAGGGGAAGTATGCTCACTAGGAAGAAGTTATATGACTTTATGGACCAGATTTCATAGGCATAAGGGCTGGAAGGGACCTCGCGAGATCATCAGGTCCAGCCCCTGCCCAAGGGGCAGAAAATCAGCTGGGGTCAGATCACCCCAGCAAGATATGCATCCAAGCATTTCTTAAAGGTATCCAGAGTAGGTGCTTGCATCACTTCTGGGGGAGTCTGTTCCAGACTCTGGAGACTCAGACAGTAAAGAAGTATTCAGATCTGTGAATAGAAAAGAATTAACAATGAATGGGAACAGCTACCACTTATTGACAGGATTCATAACAGACAGTGAGTTGAACTGTGGAGTGGAGGGGGCAGGGAAGACTCCTAAACTAGACATTTTGCATTAGGCAGTCACTGAATAGAATACAGAAATAGTCTTGGCCCCAGGGGCTGGATGCTTGATTTACTCCGAGCGCATGCCCTGAGTTCTACAGTCAAACTCTTTTTTGTTTCCTCCCCATTTGTCCCCATGAATGTTGGGTTTCTTATACACATTCTTGAGGCTGATGGTCTGAAACCTGCCCCCACACAAAGTATCCATTCTGATATTCATTCGCTAACATTGCTGATGCAATATTATTCACT
This sequence comes from Crocodylus siamensis, assembly GCF_052110815.1. Taxonomy (NCBI): domain Eukaryota; kingdom Metazoa; phylum Chordata; order Crocodylia; family Crocodylidae; genus Crocodylus; species Crocodylus siamensis. Next base: position 17,151,403 of record NC_143397.1, on the reverse strand, counting down.
TTGCGGCCCAGCCTGCCTCCACCTGATGCCAGGAACATTATTACCACTGACTTCAAAAGGGAGCAGAATCCAGCTTGACATTTGTTCACAATTTTGCCTTTTGACTCTTGAGTTTCTGCTTGGTCAATCGTGAGTTTCATGTAAGAGTATTCTAATTTATGGTCACTTTCCAAGGCTTATTATTTTTAATGCTAAACCATAATATGTTCTTCAGACATGCTAAACTGAATTAGACAGCTAGCTTCCAAGATATCATTTGATGTCTAGTACATACTAAAAAGACACCTGAGCTCCAAGCTCCGTATCACAGAAATTTATTATGCACATCTAGCTATACCATCTATATTCATTAGTCCCCATGAACACTTCACAAACATTGATGTTGAGCTTGAAATGTAGCATATTCAGTCTGATCAAACTGCACCAAGAAAAACCTGAAAAATACCATCTGTAATTTAACATAATGTTTACAACTAGAAGGGGCTGAAATAACAGACGTGGGAGTTTTTAGGACTAATTGATAAATTGTGCAGATTGTCTCTTCAGTTGTAAAACTCAAATTAGAAAATGAATAACATTGTAACCCTTTTTTATAAACACACCGATTTTTGTATGGTGGAGGCATGTTCTGGTTTAAAGTGGGTGAAAGAAGGTAAGATAACTCGGGGAATATTGCTCAAGAAATGACACATCAATGGGCTTGATTCTTCTCTATATGAGATCCCTTGTCACTGCAGTAGGGCATCAGTGGAACAGGTACAAGGACACTATATCCACTTCTGAGCTCCACACTTCAAAGATGTTGAAAAATAGGGAAGAATTCACAAAAGAGCTGCAAAAATTTTCAGTCTGGGATAATTAGGCCTTCTACTAAGTGGCCTAAAAACCTCAGCTTCATAGTTTATATAAAGAGATAGCTAAGATCAGAGCTGGTGGGGATATTTTCAACTTAATGAAATGTTGACAAAATGTGCTATTTTCTGGAAGCCAGAATGCTTTGCAAAGTTGTATTGGCTCTGAAGAAAATATTTGAAGTCCAGAGGTCTTTGGTCATATGTGACTGAAGAGAGGGGAAAGGAATTTAAATGCTCAGGTTTTTGATCTAGAACCTTATGGAATGTTATTGAAACATATTGTAAAATTACTGGAAGGTGGGGGTGGAAGTCATTACCATGAAAAAAATACAAATGTCAGAACCTCAAAGGTTGTCAAAAATGGAATTGTCATCCCAGATTCATAGATTTCTAGAGTCAGAAGGGACCTGGTAGATCATCAGGTCTGACCCCCTGCTCCAGGCAGAAAAGAGCGCTAGGGTTAAGTAACCCCAGCCAGATGCCTGTCTAATCTCCTCTTGAACACCTCTAAGGTACGAGTAAGCACCACCTCCCTTGGAAGCCCATTCCATATTTTGGCTACCCTTACCATAAAGAATTTCTTCCTTATGTCCAAACTAAATCTATTTTCCTTCAGTCTGCGGTCATTATTTCTGATAACTCCAAGGGGAGCCTTGATAAACAGAGTGTCCCCTATTGTCTTCTGACCCCACCAATGAGTTTGTAGGCAGCCACAAGATCGTCTCTCAGCCTTCTCTTGCCAAGTCTGAAGAGATTCAGGTTCCTTAGTCTGTCTTCATAGGGTCTTACCTGCAGGCCCTCAACCATATGAATAGCTTCCTCTGAACCCTCTCAAGGTTGTCCACATCCTTCTTGAAGTGCAGCACCCAAAACTGGATGCAGTATTCCATCTGCAGCCTCACCAATGCCGTATAGAGGGGAATTATCACTTCCCTAGACCTGCTCGTGATGCACCTGCTGATGCAAGAAAGAGTGTGGTTAGCCTTACTTATTACCTTGTCACATTGGCAACTCATGTTCATTTTTGTGTCAACCAGGACTCCAAGTTCTCTTTCAACTGTTGTGGTACTCAGAATGGTACCCCCCAGTCTATAGGTGTATTGGTGAGTCTTTCTCCCCAGGTGCAGCACCTTGCATTTGTCCTTGTTAAATTGCATCCTATTCTGATCTGCCCACTTCCCCAGTCTGTCCAGATCTGCCTGGATCCGGTCCCTGCCCTCCAGTGTGTTTACTATACCCCATAGTTTAATGTTATCTGCAAATTTGGACAAGGTGCTTTCAGCACCTTCCTTCAGGTCGCTGATGAAGATATTAAACAGTACTGATCCAAGGACAGAGCCTTGGGGACATCACTGCCCACATCCCTCCAGGGAGAAACTGATCCATCCACCACCACTCTCTGGATGCATCCCATAAGCCAGTTTTTCACCCACCTTACTGTGAAAAAATCCACATCACAGATACTCAGTTTGCTCATAAGAATTGCGTGTGACACTGTGTTAAAAGCCTTTTTAAAATCCAGATAAATAATATCTACTGTCACAGGCCAGCTAGGTGCTGTGAGTGTATCAGCCATTAGGCTGCATGGTTTAGGAGAAGGTGAGTCGGAAGTGAAGTAAAGGCAAATTTACTTATAGCTTAGCATAAAACAGTTAACAGAAAGGTTAATGTGACAAACAGATAGTACAGTAATAAAGAGCTAATAGTGAATGATAACAACAGATAGACAGAATGACAAAGAGTTCCCACATGGGGTTGGCAACTTATTGGCAGTCCCGCTATGCTAGGTGCGTGCCAAGTAGTTTCAGTGACCGCAGGTGTCCCCGATCAATGCTGTCTGAGGGGTTACCGGGAAGGTCCCTTGGTCAGGATCTGGTCCTCGCTCACACTGAGAGTCCGGGGTCCAGGCTTGGTACAGCAAGGGTCCTTCTGTCCCATCCTTCTAACTGGTCACTTGACATGCGCGTGCCTTTATGCCTTATCTTATGCTAATCTCTTGACTTTAGAGCCACTCACAACCTTGCCCTATGGAATCAAAAGGTGTTAGAAATTATCATGAAAGGTTACTGCCCAAACTTGGGTTCACCCAATAAGCAAATTACACCACATTACTTTGAGGTTTGAAATTAGCATTACTCTGCCCTTAGTTTCTTATTCCTGGATTTCTTGGAATGTGCTAATTATATTAGGTGGTCAGATCTTGTTATGACTTGACCTTTAAAAAACCTGTTAGATCAGCTAGTCTTGTAGCTTTGCTTATTTTGGGGGCTCAGTGGTCCCATGATCAGTGCAAACAGTTAGATTTAACACTTTGGTTAAATAGTGACAAACGAATTCCACTTGCAGGTTGCAAACTTGCAAGCTTTGCATTAGCTAATCTTAACAGCTTAGACAATTGCCTGAATGCCTCCAAAAGCATATATTTATTGCTCATGATAGTAGCCCCTCTGGTTCTGGCCACCACAATCTACTTCCACTCCTGTATCTAAGCACTTTGTGACCTGGTCATAAAAAGAGAACAGGTTAGTCAGGCAGGATCTGCCTGCTATAAACCCATGCTGGCTGCCCCTTAACATTGTGTTACCTGCTGGCCCCCTGCAAATGTGATCCTTTACGCTTTTTTCTAAGGTTTTGCCAAGAATAGAGGTGAGGCTAAGTGGCCTATAATTACCCAGGGCCTCCTTCCTCCCCTTCTTGAAGATAGGGACCATGTTGACCCTTTTCCAGTCCTCTGGTAGTACTAATTAAGCGGTTACTTGCTTATAGTATAAAAAGTAGAGCACTGTTTCTATGGCAGACAGTGAAAGTCATAATGAGATCTTTCAGTGGCTGGACAATTAAGTTTAGAAAGTACAGTTTAGAAATATATCATACTTTTTTTGTTTTTTAACAGGGAAGAAATGAATTCACTTACCTAAAAATGTAATAAGTTTGCCATCGCTTGACATCTTTAAATCAAGACTGAATATCTTTCCAAAAAAGCATACTCTATAGCTCCTCCCAAAATCATGAATTTGATGCAGGAATCCATCGGTGAAATTCTATGATCTATTTTATGCACAAGGTGTGCTTAGAGGATTATAAACCTGTGAACCTTAAACATAAATGAGAATTATCCCCTATATCTTCATCATTCAAAAAGTTATGTTGTATAACGCTGGTTGCTTTTATTGATGTACATGCAATATGGTCTTCAAACTTTCATCCCAGCTCCCCATCTTTTTCTCATCTTTTTTATACCCTGATTATTAAAAAATTATCCAAATATAACAGCATTTTACTCTGAATAGTCTAATTAAAGTCCATATTTCTACTGCTTAATATCAGTAAGAATGACAGAATCCAACACTGTGAACTTCTTGGGGTAGGGATGAACAATGCTAAAGCAGTGGAACTGCCGTTCATAATAAGTGCTCTGATTGACTTAGAGGTACAGAAAATTCACTCAGTATACAAGATAGATTAACTCACTGTGGAAATATATATCACATTGCCCTGGGAAAAAAAGAATTCAGACAAGATGGTCTTTGCTCCTGAGGTGCATTCTCTCCATAGAAAGCAGCTTATTATTGTGTTTTCCCATAAACAATATATGTTTTCACCTAATATTAACAGGTTATGTGAAATAACCAAACAGAGAGGTCAGAAATAAATTTGATGAGTGAGACCAATTCTCTGTAGCATTCTGCTTCTGAAACAGACCACAAAATGACAGCTTAGTCACTTAAACTATATACACCACATTGATAGCTGCACAAATGAACACACAGAGTGCATGTACACATGCAATTAATTCAAAGTGAAAAACTACAGATCAATGTGAGCTGCAGTAAACTACTCCTGGGTGCAACATCTACATGTGCACGTGGCACAGCAATAATTTGATCTGGGGTGGAGCAGTTTATGCCAGAGCTGCTCAGCCCTGGGCTCTAGGTGTTGGCGTTCAGCAGCAGAGTGGCTGGCTATGTCACAAGGGTGCTGAAAATACAGAGCCATGTGGCTAGGTGGCAGGCAGGCGTCTGGCTTCCTGCTAGCTGGGCTGACCACATTCAATTTACAGCTGTGGTCAGTATCTACACATGCATTGAATTGCAGTTACTTACCCTGCTGTAAGACGGTACTGTCTCCGATGGTACTGTCAAGTTAATTAGTTTACTGAAGCCTAATACCGTTGCAGATGTAGATGGTGATGCTTTACTTCACAGCTAATTAGTCTACTCAGCAGTTAAGTGCACTTATAGACATGGTCACAGAGACCCAAATTTATCTCAGAATAACTCAGCTGAAATATATGGAAAGGTACTTCAGTGCCAAATTTACACCTACACTGACAAATAAAATGCGGGCTCAGATCAACAAAAACACTTTTAGCAACTAATGGAAGTCATATTTTGATGCCTAAGTCCAAGGGTATCATCTATAAATCTGTTACCTGATCTCTTAGACACCTGAAAAGCCATGGGTGCCTACATTTTCACTAGTAATATTCTCTAGGCACCTAGAGCAGTGGTACTTCTAGAGAAATGGGTTAGATGCTTGTGACCCAGCTGTATCACAGACTACCACTCTCCTCCATTAGGTAGGGGAGAGTGAGCAGGGAGGGAGATGGTTTCCAATGTCACAGGGCAGGGGAGGAAGAGAGTTTATCTTTGATAAACCATTCCTTTTATGGGGATGGAGGAGAGAGATTCATGGATGCTAGGGTCGGAAGGGACCTCAACAGATTATCGAATCTGATCCCCTGTCTAGGCAGAAAAGAGTGCTGGGGTCAGATGACCCCAGCCAGATGCCTATACAGCCTTTTTTAAGACCACCCAAGGTAGGAAAGAGAGAAGGAGGGAGAGTAGGTAGTGCCTATCATTGGGAAGGGGAGAGGAAGGGAGTGCTTCAGAAGGAATTGGCAGCATGGCTCAGGCCAGGGAGGAGAACACATTAGGACCAAGCTGCTTGCTGCTGATCCCCTGTGCCATGGGCCAGATCCAGCCTGTGGGGCATAGGTTGATCTCTACTGACTATGCCAAAAGATGCAGTCATAGTGTTTCTACTGTGTATGCCAAAAGAACCTGCCATCTAGAATGATCTGAATGGCCCAACACCTCTCATGCCTAAGCCTTTGCGTGTAAGTCCTCCAGAACGCCAAACTGCTAAGTGTACTCTGAGAATATAGACCACACACTGACAGCAGCAACAGCTACACCAACAGCCAGTTTCTTCCAAAATTATTGTCTCACCTTTTATGCAATGATTGGAGGACAAGGTAGTATGAGGTAGTGCTTGTCTTGTATGATAGCCTCCAATTTGCTCAGAAAAGTGGGACATGTAGCTACTCCCATTATTCCACCTATCTTTTTTATTGCTTTTTTTTTGTGAGAAGGCAGTAATGATAAGCAAAATGAGATCGCTCTACTTTGTATCATGGGATCGTTTATCTCATATACAAAATGTATGTTTTTTATACAATTACCTGTATGTTAGACAGATTCAATCTGAAAAACCAGATTGAGACATGATACTAACTGCAGCTCTAAAACCAACCCTAAAGGCTAAGTATAGACAGTCAAAAAGCCCGAGGCTGAATCAGTTCAGTCTTTGCAGGTTTGTCTAAGCTGCAAAGATCAAATTGAAAACTGGACACACATTTACCTTTGATTCAGGAAATGTAGCCACATGCTTGCAGTGGCTCAGGTCAGAAGCTGGGAGGTATCAGAGCATGGCTCTCTAGCATTTTCTCTTCCTGCTGCCCCTGAGGTTTCTGGGATTGCAGTCCAGCATCACAGAAGCATGACTCTGCATGGTTGTTCATCACTTTCTCTTCCTGCTTCCAGGTACCTCTAGGATTTGTAGTCTACAGTCGCAGCCAGCAGTAACTTTCAGTAAATTTAGCAGAGCACGGCAGCTTTGTACTGTAACCCCTCTATGTGGCCCCATCCCCTAGCCAGGGTTTTTCTGGAGGGGTAGGGAGGCAGTCCCTGCCTCTCTCCCTCTTGTTCTCCCGCTCCTCCCCCTCCCCTCCCCCCAACCCTTCTTTGCTGAAGCAGACAGCACAGCCCAGGGCTGGAAAGTATGCTGGGATGTTGGGGGATTCTGATTTAACTTGAACCAGGAAGGGGGCTTGGATAGAAGTTTCATAAACTGGTTTGACCCAAATCAGTTAAGTCTGACACTACCTTCAACCAGGTTTATCTTAAACCAGTTTCAGCCATTTTGAAACTGGTTTATGTGAACTGAACTTCTGTTCTGTTACAGGTTTAAGCTAATTTCTGATTACTTAAACCAGTTTATGTATAACTTCTGTCCCTGGCCAAAATGTCTGCCATTGCAGTTAGTTATTGCTATGTTAAGCTAATCAGACGTTCAGGTATTACTGCTACCTCAACAGAACTCAGTAATTTTGTCACCTGAAATGGTTCCCCAATGAATGGATTCCAGATGGATTATACTCCTTCCTGATTCACAGAGCTGTTCAGTCACAATTGTGAAATATATATCCTTCCAACAGGGATGCTTTCTCCTACTGGTTTGTTCTGGGCTTTTTTTTTTAACCTGCTACACAGCCTTGTTCTTTAGCATGCCAGTTTCCTACCTTCCATGTATCATAAGTTTCTTTGATGTCCTTTAATTATGCTCGAATTTGCTAATGACATAGTCATTAGGTTTCAAAATTCAAAAAACAATGAACATTGGCCTGCATCTTCTTCTATTAAAAGTATTTTTTAATCATTCTATCCTAAAAAGCGGTATAAAATAGCATGTATCCATTTACTGGCTTGGTATGAGATTACTGTTCCTCTTTTCTGTAAGCTTCTGGTCCAAGGGTAACTGAGGCTAATAGGAGTTTTTTAATGTTGAAACAAATGATTGATTTAACAATTCCCACCTGTGTAGACTTTGCCCCAAGGCCCATGTACTTCAATGAATTGTGAATTTAGGCACATCTTCCTCCATTTACATATTTTGAACACTCCTCTTGACTATAATAACTATCTATTTCTGTTTCTGTACTCTTATGGATTAGTTGTGCATGTTAAATAATAAGAAGCATATGCCATATGCTAGTGTTTAACTTCTTGAGTAAATCTTAATTAGTTCAATATAATCTAACTAACAATTATTTTTATTCTGAAATTGGTAGCAGATTAACTTTGAAGTTGTATAGTCCAATGTGCTAACAGAAGTAAAGGGCTAGTGACTTTGGCAAGTTGGTTAAAGCAATATTCTTGTAATTATGTCTGTTAGTAGCAAGGTGCATTCATCCAGTGATGATAAAGGTAATGATTTTGCTGGTCTCAGTGTCATTTCTCCTAGAATCTTTTTTTAATATCAGGTAAAGGCACCTGCAACTTGACATAATTCAACCCAAAGAACAGTTTAATCTCTAGTGAAGTTAGAACTATTTTCAAAAAGCAGTTAGGGTCTGTTGAATGAATTATGAAGTTCTAATTCTACCTCCAGTTATACAGGCACTGTTCATACAAGCATGATGCTTACAATAGACAGATGAGTTGATAAGAGCAATGGATGAGTTAATAAGAGAAGGGGGCAGGGCAGGAGGGGAAAGGGGATCTAAACAATAATGAAAGAGCATAGGATAAGAAAGACCCTTCAAAACCAAAGTCTAGTCCCTGCTGTTACAGGCAACCATATCACATAATTCCTTTATAAACTGATAAACCTCAACAAACATAGTGGTTTTGTTCCCACTAAAAATAGTTGTTTTTGACATATTTAATAATGCTTACTATTTATATATGTCTTCCTATCTGTAGATATCAAAGTGCTTTGGGAAGTCTGTCACAGGGCACTAAGGTGCCTGCTCCTTTAAGAGCAGAAACCATCTAGGAAGACGGCCCCAAGAACCAGACAGAAGCCCACAGGTGCAGGTTACTATGGCAACAGGCTAATGAGTAAATTAGCCGCACCTCCACCTGGTCAGCTGACTGGAAGAGGCAGGGCCCTGGGCACATATAAACCCCAGGGCTGAGACTAGAGGTTCGGTTTTACGGCAGCAGCTAAGGGGAAGGAGCCTTTGGGAAAGAATTGCCCAGGGATTGCCTGATATGCTGCATACTGGGCTAATGTGGCTCCAGGAGCTCAACAGGTAACCTAGCCTACAAAGCACTTAGTGCTGGGGGCAGTTTGATTTTTAAAAGGGACAGAGCAAACCCTGAACTGCTTATATTATGTTATAGCCCAGGGGCTCATCTTTAAGTTGCTGTTTATAAATTCTGGTGGATTGGGCTGAGGCTATTGGGGAAAGAGGAGGCCTCATTGGGGGCCCACCATGGTGTGGGAACCCCAGCACCAGAGTGGGATGCAATGACAAGGGGGTGAGCAGACCCCAGTGCTGGAGTGGGGTGTGGCGACAAGGTCTGCAGAGAGCCTGGTGAGGACAAGAGGCTGAGTGGTAGCAAGGCCCCAAGAGAGAGAATGTTTAAATAGCATCTGTGAGGCTTGGGGTGTGGTAAAGGAGTGGTTTTGGAGCCACGCGTCTAGCCCATAATGCTGAGGGTGTCCCATGAGGCATCCGTTTTGAAGCGGGACCAAGAACCCACAGCGATCAGTGAGGTCCATCAAGACCATGTCCAGAATATGAATTCAAAGACAGCCTTCCGATTTTGTTTTTGTTTTTGTTTTTTTTAAATTGGAATTACCAGCAAGACGTGGTGGGCAAGGAAGAGGGTGCCCATTGGGCAGGATTGGCACAGTCAGGGAGCCATAGGGGTATCACAGCCATCCTGGGGGACCCCATGCCATGACAAAGTCTAAAGCAGTGGTTCTCAATGGGCACGTCCGCATGAGACACTACTACACAGTCGTTATTGTGCATTTATGTAATATTTGCATTAGCAATAATCTTAGTTACTGGACAGTAGCGTCTCGTGTAGACGTGCCCATTGAGAACCACTGCTTTAGACTCTCCAAAGCACTTAAGACATGTGATGCTACTGTGCAGTACCCTGATAATACTGCACAGTTGTGTACTAGCATTGTCTTTAGATTCAAGGCATCCCTTTGTAGGTTCAAAATACTTCTCCATAACTTCAGTGAATTGAGCAGCATCCCATTTTAAAAACTAACATATTTATTACCATGCAGTGCTTACCTCTTGGCAGAGGGCCTAGGCAATGAGGGTGAGGGAAGGGCTAGGCAGGGACCTTGCTTGTGCCACAGCCTGCATTTATCTTCTTATCTCACACCTTGTGGCACCTTCAAAGCATCTCATGGCACCCCAGGGTGCCCTGACACCCTGGTTGAGTCAGTGGTTTACAGCATTAAATCTAGAAGTGGAAAAACTGAGAGATGGGAAGGGACTTGTCCAAGGTCATTCAGGGAATCTGTAACATAGGATAGCATCTGCGTGTTTGACTTCTGATCTTACACTCTATTGTCGGGGAAAACCGAAGGATCGGGCCCCAAGGTCACGGTGGGCCGGGGTGGCAATCAGATACGGACAGGTGGGATTAGCGGCGTAGAGTCTGGAGATAGGGACTCGGAGCGGGTTGAGGAAAAACAGGTGAATTTATTTGACTTACGCTTCAGGCGTAGGCAGAAAGGTCTTCAGTTACAGTTGGAACACAAACAAACAATTAACAACAAAGGGGTCTGTTGGCCCACGAGGTTCAGTCCGAAGACCTAGTCCCAGGGCTGGTCAACAGCTCATAAATGGGGATTACAAACAACGAAACAAACAATAAAACGAACTGTAACACGGTGATGATGAACCGCGTGACGCCAGTCCACAGCAATGGACAAATCGGGTGGTCGAATGAGAAAAGCCGAGGTCAGTAGCCAGAAGGTGATGCAGCGGAGACGTCAGTTGGAGGGATGAGCAGAGTCGTAGTTGGTGAGGAAAGCCGAGGTCGATGATTCAGAACCGGGTTAAACAAAGTCCAGAGGGTGATCCGAAATCGTAAGCCGTTAATCAGTTCGAAAGGTAAGTCAGGAAGCCAGATGAACGTAGTCAAAACCGTAATACAATAAGCAATAAGCCACCGAAGGAGGAGATCAATAGGCCCTGAAGCCTGACTCAGAGAACAGTCCCTGCAGCAGCAGCCTCTGTCTCTGGTCCGCGCGATCTCCCCCCGAGGGAGGGGCTCACAGAACTTTTATATCAATTTAGTAGCCAATCAACGTGCTCTCCGCAGAGAAATTTCTAGTCCGATTACCTCATGTCAGGTTCTGACTGAGCATGCTCTCAGTCAGGAGCTGACACAATCTGAGCATGCGTCTGTGGGGAAAGTAGGTCAACAATGATTGACAGCTCCGCAGGTCACTCAGGGGGCAAGGACTGGGTGAGCCTTGGAAATTTCCACTCACAGCTTCAAACCGCGCATGTCAGTTTAACCTCTTCTGTACTGGCAGCACACACTTAAAAATTTCCATGACACTCTATCAAGTGCCTCTCCAAAATGGGCCTCTTTGTTCTGTACAATACTTATTCTAGATGAATAGTGGAATGGAATAATTCATGTACCCACATCAGAAAATTTTAGATTGAGTTTTTCTGGCGTTCTAGCTATTCAGCTAATAGAGAAATTCAGCAAGCTACATAACTTTTGATTTCAAGAATCAGGGAAGGACTGACTCTATTTTTCTGTAGAAAGAAATACCTCCAGAGTATGAGCTAGCTGAATTTCAACTGTACCGCTTCAAAGTCAAAATCAGTGATGTGTTTGGTACTTTTTACATGTGGAAATAACAGCATATGGCAAAACAAAACACTCTATGCAGGAGAATATCTCAAAGGCAAGATCAGTTCTACAATATTCAAGAAACTGAATATATTTTGAAAACATATTTAATATATTTGAAGATATTTTGATAAAGAACAGGAAAAAAGTGTCTTGGGTACAAATGTGCGGTCAGTGGAGTTATTTTTGTTTATGCTATGGATGGATTTGGCCTGCTGTACCAGGGGCCAAAATAAAAGTCCATCTGTGCAGAATGACTTGAAGAATCTTTTATTTATTAGTTGTTTGTTTGTTTATTTTTCAGCACTGGGCTGGGCTTTTAATTGTATTTTCAACTTGGATAGAGACTTTAGTTGAGATTCCATTCTGTCTCTAAGATGTCTAAAACTTCTTTGCTACAGCTCTAAAAAGGGGGGCCTCTGTCTCTCTTGCCTCTGGGATCTGATACTATTCTCCCCAGGTTTGCCCAGGCCACTCTTTCTCTCTGGGCCAGACTTGTGGCCCTTTAATTATGTTAGCATTTAACTCATCTTTCTTGTTCAGAAAGTTTGATGTCTACCTGAAGCAGGTGGCAGCAGACCCAACCCCTCTTGCCAACAGCCTTGTCACTGAGGCATCCATTGAGGGAGTGGGAAAACTGGATTCTGGGCCCATCTTGCCCTGAGGAGCTTAGAAACCGTATTTCCCACTTCTGTTGAAAGTATGCTAACTATAAGACTATAACCTAGGTTGGACCGAGGGCATCTTCCGTCATTGCTATCGAGGCTGGGCACCTGAGTGATGCAAGAGGCCCCGGGAACAAAAGGTGAGCATGTAGGATGGTGCTTTGTTAATGAAAGGACTACTTGGTTTCTGTTTGCAAGTCTCCATTCTTGTGAGTGACCTAAACAAAGCCACTACATAGTATCAGAAGAAACTCAGCATTAAAAACAGGGATGGTCCACCATTTTTGGACCCCCCCTTGCATTTTGGGGCAGCAGCAGGGGGGAGAGGGCAAGTGGCTGGATATGAAGCTGGTAGCGGCAAGTGGCTGGATGCAGGAGCAGAGGAAGAGAACAAAATGGGGGGTGGTGAGGCTGAGTATGTGTGCAAACTCCCCCCCCATGTCTGAGTGGGGAGGGAAAAGGGCCAAGGTGAGAGCGGCATTGCCCAGCACTGTCACCCCAGCCACCTCCCAGGCCCAGCTACCTCCCAGCCCTGGCCATGTGAACCCCAGATGCCGTACCAGCTGTGGCTGCCTCCAGCCTCTGGCTGCACTGGCCCCTGCCCCAGCCCCAACCCCAGCTGCCTCCCATCCCTGACCACACAAGTCCCAGTGCCCACTGCTCCACTGGCCCTGGCTGCCTCTTGGCCACACTGGTGCTGGCCAGGCCAGCCTCTGCCATCTCCTGGCCCCAGCACCTGCACCGGCCCTGGGGAGGCAGAGCTGGAGACTGGAGTGGGGCCAGCCTTGGCGGCACTGCCGAGCTCCTCCAGAGCCACAGTGCTGGGCAGCCAAGGTGGGGAGGGGACATCCTCACAAGATCAGTGAGGATCTAGTCAGGGAACTTCTGGAGGGACTTGACATACGTAAAGCAGCTGGTCCTGATGATCTCCACCCCAGAGTGCTGAGAGAATTAGCTGAGGTCATTGCAGGACCCCTGGCATGGCTTTATGAGCACTTGTGGTGCTCTGGTGTGGGTCCAGAGGACTGAAAGAGGGCCAACATGGTTCCTGTCTTCAAACAAGAGAGGAAGGAGGACACAGGAAACTATAGGCCAGTTAGTCTTACCTCAATCCCGGGTAAGCTTCTTGAGAGAATTATCCTGGCGCATGTCCACAAGGGGCCAGCGGGGGAGATTATGCTTAGGGGCAACCAGTCGGACCAGTCTGGTGGTCTTCTATGGCCAGGTCACAAAATCCTTAGACACAGAGGTAGTAGTGGATGTAGTCTTTCTGAACTTTAGGAAGGCCTTTGACACAGTCTCTCACCCTGCCCTCATTAAGAAACTAGGGGACTGGTGTCGACACCTACACAGTCAAATGGGTCACTAACTGGCTGGAGGGCTGTGCCCAGAAAGTGGTGGTGGAATGGTTCATTTTTGATCTGGAGGGATGTGGGCAGTGGGGTCCCCCAGGGCTCGGTCCTCGGGCCCGCACTGTTCAACGTCTTCATCGGTGACTTGGACGAGGGGGTAAAAAGCACCCTGTTCAAATTTGCTGATGACACTAAGATGTGGGGGGGATGCGGGCATGCTAGATGGGAGGAATAGGCTGCAAACTAATCTAGACAGATTACAGGGGTGGGCGGATGAGAACAGGATGGGTTTCAACACTGACAAGAGCAAGGTGATACACCGGGGGAGGAAGAACCAGCAGCATACCTACAGGCTGGAGAACTCCCTTCTCGTCAGTGCAGAGGCAGAAAAGGATCTTGGAGTCATCATTGATGCCAAGATGAACATGGGCCAGCAGTGTGGGGATGCAGTCAGGAAGGCCAACCATACCTTGTCATGCATCCACAGATGCATCTCAAGCAGGTCCAAGGAGGTGATCCTCCCCCTCTGTGCGACACTGGTCAGGCTGCAGTTGAAGTACGGCACCCAGAACTGGAAGCAATACTCCAAGAGGGATGTGGACAACAAGGAGAGGGTCCAGAGGAGGGCCACCTGCATGATCGGGGGGGCAGCAGGGCAGGCCCTATGGGGAGAGGCTAAGGGACCTAAATCTGTTCAGCCTCCACAAGAGAAGGCTGAGGGGGGATCTAGTGGCCTGTTACAAACTAGTCAGAAGGGACCAGCCGGCATTGGGGGAGTCCCTGTTCCCCCGAGCACTACCAGGAGTGATTAGAAATAATGATCACAAGCTGAAAGAGGGTAGATTTAGGCTAGATATCAGGAGGTGCTTCTTCACTGTCAGGGCAGCTAGGATCTGGAACCAACTTCCAAGCGAAGTGGTGCTGGCTCCTACCCTGGGGGTCTTTAAGAGGAGGCTAGACAGACACCTTGCTGGGGTTGTTTGACCCCATTACTTTTTCTTGGGGGTTCGGAGTTGATGATCTACTCGGGTCCCTTCCGACCCTACCAACTATGAAATATGGCCCCCTGATCTTTGAATGGGTGATGGCAGGCCACAGCTACAAGTGGGGCTCAGTCTCTGCTCCATGTCTCTGCACCAGTGCTGCCATGTGCATCCCGCCACTGGGCGGGCTGGGCAGTGTGGCACATGGCAGCGCCTGTGGCTTTCAAAGCAGCAGTGGTGAGGCACGGAGACATGGGGTAGAGGCTGAGGCTCGCTCGCAGCTGTGGCCCTTTCAGAGATGGGGACCATGTGCTTTGGCTCCTGTCAGCGAGTGCGCAGGGTAGCTCAACATGCCCGTCCCATCCCCGCCTGCTGTAGGAGCCTGCGGCTAGGCTGCCTTAAAACAATGCCTGCTCCTGCCCTGTGTTTTGGGGGGGCTGAGACCTGTTAGCCCCCCACTTCCACTGCATATGCACAGGGGTCCCCTTAGCTGTGGGGCCCCCTGTGGCTTCATGTTTCTCAGTATAGGACGGGCTGGCCCTGATTAAAAAAGAAAGCGTGCATCAAAGGTACGGACACAGCATGTTTGCAACAGATGTGGATTGCATACAACAAGCACTAATTTCTGAAGAAGAGGTGAATGAAGTGGCACAAAGTGAATGTCTTTGCATGAATATGCTGCAGGGGCAAATGAACAAGTTTGAAGCAGTCACAAAAAAAATCTACAAAGAAAGAGAAGTTAGAAAAGAATGACACAGGATTCCTTCTCATTACAAAACCACCTAAGGAAAAAAGACTGTGAAGCCTATATAATTGTTGGAGTTGGTCCAGAAATGCCACCCCCCGCCACCCCCCACCACCCCCATAAAATTTAAGATGCAGAAGTGAACACAATCCCAGAGACAGCGTGGGGAAAAATCCAACTCATATGGCATTGAGATCATCAATACCAAGACTAGCAAGCCATTCTGGAGGCCATCTACTCTGCATAGTGGAGAAATGAGATGTTTAATGCTTAATAAGGAAAATGTTACTGTCTAGATTTCTATGTATTGAATATGTCGGGAAAATCAACCCTTCTGTTTGCATTAAACATCTAATTTCCTCACTATGTAGGGTAGGTGGCCTCCATAATGTTTTCCTCATCTTGATATTGATGACATTAGTATCATACTGGCTAGACTTTTCCCACAAGCTATCTCCTGAATTAAGTCATTGGTGTCATCCTAGCACAGAAACTGAACTGTTGAAACAACTCAGTTCTACATTGTACAGAGAATAGAGAATTATTTAGGTGAAATTAGGGACGTGTACTGCCCCTAAAAGTGGAACCACACCTAAGGAAGGAAATATGTGTGATCATGCTGAAATGAGTGAGGAGAGTGATTCCAACAACCCTATATAACCTCGTACGGGCAGCAAAAACAAAGAGCTGAATTAGAACCAGCACAAAAACAGTTATGTTCATCTCTATTTTCACACTGTAAGAAGGAGCAGTAATATTCTCCTAACCAAGGCAGAAGATTTAATTCCAAACCCCAAGAGATCCCACCTGGAATATTGCGTCCAGTTTGGGGTCTGACACTTCAAGAAGTAGGAGGACAGTTAGGAAAGTATCCAGTGCAGAGCAAAAGAAATGATTAGAGGCCTGGGAAGCAAAACTCAGGAGGAAAGGATGGAAGAACTCGGGTTATTTGGTCTGGAGAAGAGAAGATAGGGGAGATTTGATAACAGCCTTCAAATACCTGAAGGGTGACTACAGAGAGGCCAGAGATAAGCTTTTCTCTATGGCTGTAGAGGACTAGGACTAGGATCAATGGCCTCAAGTTGCAGCAGGGAAAATAAAAGTTGAAGATTAGGAATGTTTGGTTAAATTTTGGACAAGCTACCTGGAGAACTGAGGAGTCTCCGTCCTTGGAAGATTTCAACATCAGGTTAGACCATGGGTAGGCAGTGTGGCATGTGAAGACATTTTGCCTGACGCATGTGCCTTGGGAAAGGGGCCAGGACTGTGCTGCCACAATAAGGATTGTGTCCCTCATGGGGCTGCCCCACTATACACCCCTGGCAGGCCAACATCTTACAAGTTGAGGTTGCAGGTGTTTTTCGCACTCTGTGCAAAAATGGATTAGGCAGACATTTGGCTGGGATGGTTGAGTAAGAAATAATCCTGCCTTGACCAGGAGGCTAGACTAGGTGACCTTGTGAGGTCCCATCTAGTCCTGTTTTCCTCTGACCCTAAGATGGAAGGATTATGACAAATCCTAGTGCTGTTATTAAGGAAAAAATATCAGAACTGTCATTTTCACGCTATTATTTATGTGGGGATGTATTGTATTCACAAAGTTAGGTAATTGGTACACTATTCCTTTCAGAGAGATTCAGAACCAGATCAAAGAAGGACTTAGGTGCCTTAATTAAGGATCTAGGTGTTTAGATTCCACTTTGGGCACCCAAGTGATCCTGAAAACTCTTGCTTTTCTGCTGCCTAACCCTGATAGCAGCTGATCTCCATAGGCTTCTTTATTTCTTAATTTCTCCAGTTCCCCAATGTATGATGTCCTCCCTTCATGTGGACCTTAGACTGCCTCCAGGCCTGACAAGGCTGAGTTGTTTGGCACCTACCACACATCTTTGCCCAATTAGTCATCAGAAACTAGACATTCTTCTATGTATCCTGTGGAGGCTGATTTACATAGCATTTTCAGATTTCATCTACTGCAACTCAACAGGATGGGACCTTTCACAAAATGCTGTGGTGGACCTCCTACCATCTGCCAAGGACAAGGAATCTTGATGAGCCAGCATTTGCTCAGACCTGGATCCAGTGTCCAACAGAACCAGCCGGGTACAGTACTGTGCACTATCAAACAGAAACAGCACCATGAACACAATTAACCCTCATTCTAGTTCCAACCACCCAGAACTGAAAAATAGTGATTGCTCATGCAATTCATGTATGTTTCAATGTTGCAAAGTTACAGAGCAGGTGAAATGACTATCTGGGTTGCTGAATATTATCTTAAGTACTTTCATGGCTTCTTTTACTTGTACCTGAGCAATTCATCACCTTTAATGTGTTTTTTCTGCAGAGCGCCCTAGAGAGATCAGGAAGTACTATTCTTATTCTACGTTTATGGAACTGTAGCACTGAGCCATTTAATTGATTTCTTAAGGTCACTGTCCCAGGGTGCCATCCCCAGGGGTGGCTGTAAGCCCCTGGAGGCCCCAGAATTACCCTTTTCTCCCTGCTTACTCTTAGAATAGTCTCCCCTTCACTTGTGTGCTACATATTGATGTCTTTTATGGTTATAAAAGGAAGGCTACCCCAGGGCTTCCAAGATTTGGTCTTGCTCTAAAGACTTCTTTGTGGTTGTGGACCTTTGTCTTCTGGGCTAGTTGCATGGCTCTATACCTCCCCTACAGCATGTCCCGTGCCTCGCAGATTTTGAGTCACCAATTGGGTGGGACACTTATCCCTTCATTTCCAGGCCTTCTTTCTTTTGTTGGGGTTTTAGCCTTCCTGTCTTCTGCCCCTCTACTCTGGCTGGTTCTGCAGCCAAAGTCCATTGTTCTAGCCTGGCTTCTAGGTCCCAGCCTCTGCTCTGCCAGTTCCTAGGCCTTGCTCCACAATCACGAGGTGGGGGCTGGAGAACCTATTCCCTGCTCAGCTCCGTGATCATGGATCTGGGTGGGGAACAGGCTCCCCAGCGCATGCCATCGGGGAGCTACCAGCGCCAGCTCCATGACGGTGGAGCTGCTGCTGGGAGATAAGGGACTCCCAGCCCCCTGCTCCCCAATCATGATGGTGAAGCAGGGGGTTGAGAAATAAGGATCTCCCAGTACCCAATCATGGTTTTTGAGTGTGGGGGAGGAGTGGGGCTTGGAGCTCCCTGCTGCTTGGGTAGGGGGACATGGTCTGCTCCCAGTCTCCAGTGGCAGAGCCCACCCCAGCAGCGAGCAGCTCCTAGCGGCAGGGAGCAATCTCCCACTCCCTGGTGGCTGGCTGACTGGGAGCAGATTTTCTCCCAGTCAGGTGTGTTACTGCGCGGGAACTATTCACGAATCAATCTGCTACTTGCAGTTGCAGGTAGTCAAAAAGGGCTTGATGTAGGAACTTAGAGGAAATTTTCCTGGGGCCTGAGCTACCGCTGATTATGCCTTGAGCTACTGGCAGAAAATAAAATGATCTCCTCATACCGTAGAATCTGTACAGCAGACTTTCAGATGCAGGAGTTGTTGACACATTTTTATTTTTAACATGGCATGAATCAACTTATTTCTTGAAGATATTTTTACAAATATTTTATATGTGCAATACACACTATGTTGGATTAGGCATTCTTCTAAAATTCATGCCCCTACGTGCTGTTAACATTCAAGCTTCTTCTGTGTCAGAAAGTACAGTGGAGGTGAGAGCGGCATAAAGAAAGACTTTTATTGGAAGCAAAGTGGCTATTCATCTGTGAAAGTCTGTAGCAACAAAACAATAAAATTCAAACCCTGAATCTGAGAGAAGCAATGGCATGGAACCAAGGGTGTTTTTGCTAAAGCTTCCTTGTGTTTTGCTCAGTGACATGTCACACTCATTATATTTGATTCATTGGTTTCAGTGTCTAGAGCTGAGCATTGGTTTCAGCAACCAATTTGAAAAAGAAAAAAAAAAGATTGCTTAGAAACCAGGATGAGCACCGGTAATCCTGATTGTTTTAGACATGGTCTTATGATGAGCCATAATACTAGAAATGGTCAGGACACCACTAAACCTGAGCATGCACTTCAAGGATTTGGATTGTGCAGTATTTGAACAGGATTAAAAAGAAGAGTTTCTCATGATGCCAAAATTTGAGACAACGTTAAGTCATATTCAGCATCATGTCAGCTAATCATGATTAAAACCTGCTAGTGTCTCAGAGAGTGACCCCAAAGTCAAGGTCAGGTCAGTGTCATTTAATTCCTGAGCTTCCACTTGTGTTCAAACATGATCGTGTTTTCTAATATGAACAAGCCCCTCGTGTGTCAGGTGGGGTTGTACTATAGTCTGTCAGCCGCACTCAAGCCCATTGGAGGTTTTGGGTTAAATGTTCCCAGCATACTAACCCATCTATAAAATGGGGAGAACATTAATAACTATTTCCCTATTTCCCATGTTAATATTTCATGTAACCACTGGTTTATCAATGGTAAGATATGCTCAATATCAAGAATGAGAATTGCAGAGATCATTAAACTACCTTCTAGTTAGTTTGCCAGTAGGCCTTGAAGCTCATTACACTTGCCTCAGCAGATGATTTTTAAGTTCTCTGTTTTAACTGCTTCAGTTGTTTCAAAACTATTAGAAAACAGGCATGTAAATAGAAGAGGGTAAGGGTGCAAATATATTTTATACCATCTCGCTGGCAGTTCAGATAACAGCTCCCTACCCCAACACTTTTTATAGGCCCAGATCCTATAATCTTCATCAAGGTCTTTCTCAGAAAAAAAAATCTACTTTAGTCAGTGAGGGTCTTGCCTGAGTAAGGACTACAGATCTTGGCCATTTGTCAAGTAACTTCCTGACTTTCTGCTTTTGCTTGTATTTTCTGGTCAAAGATGATGGGCACTCCTCTGCCTGTCCTTGAGCACGTCTCTGTTTCAGGCTGGAGAAAGAATTGCTGGAGTTGGAAGGAAATGTTTCCTTTTGTAGCATAGCGCTTCCACTTTGTCTTCCAAGGAGAGAAAGGAAGAGAGAGAATAACGGCAGATACTCTCTCCGGCAATTTCAGCATGGCTTCAGAGGTGAACTTTATCAAAAAGAAGGGAGGTGGTGGCATAACCGTGCAGACATAAAAGACCCTGTGTGGCTGTTTCAGCCCTTAACCACCTAGTGTTTTGTGACAGTTTCTGGGACCTAGTTCTTTTTCCTGATGATGGCAATAAGAGGTTTCCTTTTGACTAATTATCTCTTGTTCAGCAGCACTGGCTTTATTGCTACAGTGGGGATACACTTTGACTGGATGCATATGGTAGGCCTTTCTTAAATTGACATCAAGTCATGTTCTTAATACTCAATTTAGTTTTAGGATCATCTGAAATTCCCTATTGTTACTTTATCATCAGTAGAGCTCCATGAGTATTGCAAAAGTGGGAACGCTGTTGGAAACCAGCTGCTAGCACTTTCTGTTCATTGTGTCATCCAGTGCTCCTCTGAGTTTTTAGCTGATGAATGTGCCTGCAGTTATGTCTGAACTATGTATGGTGAGTCTATGACCCCACATACATAGTAAACACGAAGCATGTGCTAGACAAGTGGTCCAGCGACAGCTTTTGGATCCCCACGCTGCCTTTCCCTGAACACGGGGGACAACAAGTGTGGGTCTAATTCAGCTCATTAGACCTAAAAGAGCTAATTATGAAGTGCATAACCCAGTGTCCTGAAAGCTCAGGTTCAGGTCAATTTTTGTGTTGTAGGATGTGAACAAAGCAATATTTGCAGGGCTGGGTTGTGCGTTAAATAAGCAACAGCTGTTCTAGTAGCAAGGTCTGGCTTTGGTAGAAGACATCCCATTTGTTTCAATGGGAGCTCCACCCATGCCAGTCACAGCAGAAACTGGTCTCAAGCTTCTAATTAATGCTATACATCATCTATATATCTACTGAGTGTCAGACAAGAATTTTTGAGTCCTCATTTTAAATAAGTATTGAAGAGCCTGTAACTGGCTTGCTAATATATTATTATTTGATGTAGGCCATGATCCCTCTTGTCTTGTTTAAAAAATAAATAAGGAACAAGGCAAAGTGAGGTGGGAGAGTACAGTTGGAC
Source organism: Crocodylus siamensis (assembly GCF_052110815.1). Taxonomy (NCBI): domain Eukaryota; kingdom Metazoa; phylum Chordata; order Crocodylia; family Crocodylidae; genus Crocodylus; species Crocodylus siamensis. The sequence continues at coordinate 17,130,056 of NC_143397.1, read as the reverse complement.
AGATGCTATGTGCAGGTTAAGAAAAGGAGAGTTCTTATTCCAGTCAGGCAGTGGGTTATTAATTCCCTCAAGTGGTTCTGCACATATCATAAACCACAAGAGCAGTTTAGCTCAAGAGGTTCACAAACGTCAGCGGGACCCCAGGAATTACAGCTATTTCAGATATTGCCTAATAAGTTGGGTATATTATCCTTCCCCTCCAAAGAAAAAGCAACGCGGCAATGTTAAAAATACCTGAGTACATTTTGGGACATTAAGCATAAAATATGTTGTGAGATCTATTTAATGCACACCATATATTTCCCAATGGGAAATGTAAGGGAAAAGCTGGCACTTAAACCCAGCGTTCGGCTACATTTCTGCAAGTCCCAGCGCTAACTTCCCATGATTAGAGATGCCAACAAGCTCTCCAAGGTTATGGTGCCTCGGTTTTGTGTCAAATGCTTTCGCTTCAAGTTTTAGCTCTCCTCTTATGCTCACAAGCTTATCTCTTTGATTGTCATGGGGCTGGAAAATAAAGTGAGAAAAAGTGGCTCGGCTGCCTCAGAGGAGAAATCGTATAGTTTGGTTTTCAAGCTGAGCTCACAGGGCACTGTTCAGGAAAGGACATTTTGCAGTCTTTCAGCATGAAAACCCACAAGATTAGGTCTCTCACCTGTTGAAACTACTCAGAAATCCAGACCCCATTCTGCAGCCACCTTATTATCTCATCTAATTACCGTACAAGTTCTAACTGCAGGGATGTTTGATAATTTGCTAAAATGGAAAGTTCCTCAGTTGGACTCTAAATGTCCGTGCAGAAATGTTTTTACACGTGGAAGCTTTGAGAATTATTATTACATGGGCTTAAAAAAAAAAAAAAAAAAAAGCAAAGTTTTGCAGGATCAAGGACAAGTTGCTTTTTATTTTCTAGCTACTGTGATTTTTCTTGCTGTCACTTCGAGGGGCACAGCAAAAATTTGGGACTGAAAAGGGACTGATAATTTTCATCCTAAAATTTCTCTTAGATGCTTAACTCTAGCTAAGCTGCACACTCTCTGTGGCCACAACAGTCTGGATTTTTGTTAAACAGAGCCCATAATTAGTAGGTAACATATTTTTTTTACAGCATAATAAAGCTTCCCAACAACTAAATTAATATTCAGAGACTGTGTGTTACTGATTTATTTCTGTATTGGAAACAGGTCAGGTCTGAGTCTGGACAACTTCCTACTGCGCATTTTCTGTGCAATTCTTTGGTACAGTAGTGAAGGATTAATTTTATGGGGAGTGTAATTGTTACAGTATGCTGGTACCTTGTTTACTTGGACTTTGCAAGTCCCACAACTCTTAATATACACACAATAAACAGTAATTTTCTCTTCTCAGAAAATATGTAATAGCTGGCTGCTCTGCTATAATTTTACACAATACAACAGAACACATTCACTTCCCGAGGGTAAAGCATCGTTATAAACAAACCGAGCAGAGTTAGAATCCAGCCCCAAATGGGTTGAGGGAACTTGTCTGTAATCAAATTGCCTGCGTCCTGTAATCAAATTGCCTACGTCCACCACATTTATACATCTAATTATTTTAATATGGATTTGACTGTTGAAAAGTATGTCATACCAAGACAGCCTGTGGGAAAACCCATCTTGTTTAGCAGTGCTAATTGTTGCACTTCGTTTGCATGTAGCCAAAATGTGGGGGCAGAAAATAAATGACTTTCCAACAGAGCAAACAAAAAGCAGACCAGAAGAAATGATTAGGGACAAATACTTTGCAAGTGTTTAAGGTTCACCACATGCGCAGCTCTGTTTTCTTTAAGAATCTTTGTTTAAAATAAAAATGAATTTTTTTTTTTTAAAAACACAATCCTGTACAGGGATTTTGTTGTTTTTGTTTTTAATAGTATTGATAAAATAGTAATTCAATAACTGATGTCTGAACGGAAATAACTGCTTTAACAGCTTCTATGCAGTTTTATCAGGTAGAGGTTATATTGGAAAGGCCAATATTAAAAAGGTAATAGTCTTACCCTATAATTCAGAGTAGATGGTGCTTCAAAACAAGATGCATGAAACAACATATTAAAATTAATTCAGCATTACCTCCTGAGGAACAGGCACAGAAACCAAAGGGATGTGCCAGGAAAAAAATAGGCTACCTTTGTGTGTAGAATATCTGTTACTGTGTGTCCTAGAGCTGTCTGAAATTCAGATCCAGTAATTGCAAGGAGAGACTAAATTATAAATGGATCAATTTCTGAATGGCAGGATGTTCCAAGTGGGGATCCACAGGGGGTCTGTTCTGGGTCCAGGGGAGTTTAACATTTTATTAACTACTTGATCACAAGGATAGAGATGACACAAACTGAGAAGGCATGCAAACCCTTGGTATCATGAGATTAGACCTGAAATGTTGTTGACAGACTTGGAGAACTGGGTTATATAAGAAATTCAAGATGGGGGGGAAATGTAAGGTAATACATCTAGGGAAGAAAAGCCACGTGCAAATATGCCAGGGCAGATGAGTACCTTGGGCACTGCATTGGGTTTTAGTGAATCAGATTCAGCATGAGTCGGGATGCACGGCATTGCCAGAAAAAAAGGCAGATGCGGTTCTGGGCTGCATGTACAGGAGTTTTGTACTTAAGTTATAGGTGGCAATAGTAGTACTCTATTCGGTGCTAGTTAGGTCTCAGCAAGAGTACTGGGTGCAGTTATGGGCTCTGGCAATTAAAGGAAGATATGGAGAAACTGGAGAGAATCCATAGGTGAGTAAAGGAGACGATACGAGGATTGAAATGCAAGTTGTTAAGAAAAGATTGAGAGAACTCGGTGTGTTTAGTCTGAAGAAAAGGAGAACGGCACGACAACAATTTTCCAATATTTTAAGGCTGCCATAAAGAACAAGGAGAACAACTGACTAAAGGTGGGACACAAAGCTAGCAGTTTATGAATCTGTCTTGCTGTAGTTTAATAAATCTCAAGTAAAAAAAGGCTTTCTTACTACTATCAGAACAGGAAACCTGTAGAAGCTCTTTCATTGGAAGTTTTCAAGAAGAGCTTGGTTGCCTGGGACCATACAGAAATGGAGCATCTTACAACTCGGCAGGGGGTTGGAATGGATAACTGAGGTCCTTCCAACACTGATTCTGTAATTTTCTGATTATCTCTACTGACTGTCGCTTGGTTCACTTTTTGGCTAGGTAGATAAAGATGGTAATTGTTTTGTATCATTGTACCTGATTTTTCATTGCCCAAGGCATGTGCTCTGAATTTTGCTGGTAGAATTTTGCTAATGAATCAAGTAGTTAGTTTGACTTTTTGCCTGATTTATTGAGTTCTTGTGTGATTCCTCGCCCCACAATTTCAATTTGCCTAAGGAGGGACATCCTCTTTTCGTCATGACTCTACCAAGAAGCAGGGATCCGGGATTCTGTTCACCACAGAAAAATGCAGTAAAACCTGGATTTTCTCATTTTAAGGAGGAAAAACCTGGGTTTCTCATTTGAAAGAGGAAAAACCCAGATTTTTCTCCTTAAAAGGAGGAAAACAGGGGAAACAGTGGGTTTTCCCTTGCAGGCTGGCAGAGTTCCAGGTGCCCCCTGGCCTTCTGGTAGCAGCAGGGGTGGTGGCGTGGAGTTGTGCCCCTCACTGCTAGTGGGGGGTGCAGGAGGTGCATGGGGCTCCCAGTGGTGGCACTGAGCTTCCCTGCTCTGCCCTGCTGTGCTGTGTCCCGCTTGCTGGGCTGCAGAGGCCCCAGGGAGTCAGCAGGGTGGGGAGCCCCGAGCCTGCAGCAGGCAGCTTGCATCCACAGCCCCCATGGGCTCAAATGTGGATGTACTTCCCCTGGGGAGGGGGAGCTGGCTTTGCACTCTACTGCTTCAGCTGCTGCTGCCTCCCACAGGCAGCAGCTGGGGTTTAGGTGCTGCTCTGGGTGGCAGGGAGCTGCAGACCCGGGTCCCTGGCCCCAAAGCCTTGACAGCTGGGGGCCCCTGGCAGGGTTGGGGAGGCAGGGGGCTGTGGGTGGGGAGTGAGGGGCCCCACCAGGGCTGGTGGGGTTGTGGGGAGGCAGTGAGGGGCACAAGCAGGGCCAAGGGGGCTGTGGCTGGACCCACATCCTGGGAGCAAAGGGAGCAGGGGGAGCTCTGATTTTCTATTATAAAAGAACTCGGAAACAAATGCTAAAAATTATAGGCATCTAGAATTTATTTTATTTATAATGATTGAGGCACTAGTAGGCTTGCAAATTGCTTTAAAGTTGTAATATATCAAGAAAACATTGTGTTCAGCTGATACCTATACAAATATATAGAGTTACTTTTCATTTTAATCGCAGAAAAAAATGAAGATTTGGGGGGTTTAATCAGAGAATTTGCAATTTTTAAACAGAAGGCCAGGATCCCTGGTAATAAGGTTAGTTGAAAATTTGCTATTTAACCCTTATTGATAGAAAAGTATGTATTCAATTCAATTAAATGTGGAAAGTGTCTGTTGCTCTTTTTATTATTATTTGGCAGGGGAAAGAAACCCCTAAACTCCATTTTCTTCAGCCAAAGTTTTTGGTTTGGGGTGTTTTTGGTTTGGGATGTTTCTGCAAAATCCAAATATATCTCTTTAAACTTAATAATCTCAGTTTGAACTTCCACTGAAACCTGGAAGACCTTTCATAGGCATCCTTGATATGCAATACTTCCTTACTTGGGAGGGATGACTCCTCCGTGGCACAAAACAAAGTAAACTTAACTGTGGGAAGGGACATGCAAACGAAGCATGGAACAACTGTTAATGACTAACAATATTAGCCAACAGCATATACATCTAACTACTGTCCCAGGTTGCTGGATAATTGTCCTAAATTAATTAATGGTGTGTATGTCCAAGCAGCTAACATATTCATGCAGTACTTGCATCCCTTTGTCTAATGCACATCCACTCCACGCATGGGTGGCTTCCAACTCAGTCCAGGGCTGACAACGGAAAATGTCCATTTTCTCCAGGGGTTATGTAATAAAGCCCTTTTCCCACAATGTGCTAACAGCTTTTAATGCTTAGGAGATTTTGTCATCTACAGTTCTCTGCAACTTGCTGAGAGTGTGTCGTCTTATATTCTGGCTCCAAATGGACAATCAAATAAAGAAATTCACGATTCCCCAGCTTCAGCCTGTTATACGTTCCATGGCAAGTAAACAATGGTATTTAGATAAAGACGATAATTAGCTGCCATGACTAATTATATGCTAATCCTCTATTATAACATGGCAACACTAAAAGAGATGCTTTTTGAGAGGTTTTATGTTGCCCTCTTGGGTTCTATAATTCCACACTTTTTCAACCTTCCTCTATTTTTAAACCCCCCAAATGTAAATTTTGGCTAATTACCCACAGCTGCTGGCACCCACACAGACACCAGGGTCTCTACTCATCCCCAACAAGTGACAGGAACAGAATTCATGATCACCTTTTCCAAAAGGATGTGCATAATTTGTAATTCTGTTCCTCTCAGGTTCTTATACTGACTTGTATACTAACAACACTGCAAAACCAAGCCAGAGGCAGAACAAGTCAGCTGGGCCCTTGGGGCAACTGTGATACGTGGCTGATGCTGCTGTGTGGCTTCAGTGGCAACTGCTATTTCTCTGGACCTCCTCCAAGTTGGGGCTTGGAGCTGCTGTCTCAGTCACCCCATCTTAGCTACATGACAGCTATAAGCAGATATATGTGTGGAAGTCAGCACTACTCCTTACTCATAAAAACTTCAGCAGATCCTATGTATCCATTTGCTCATAGATGGCGGTATTCATAGAATCCAATACATTGAATATGTGACAACTACCATCTTGACTGACACCAGGAAACAAAATGGGCTCTCCAGAACAGAAACCACTAGTCCGCTATGGCTGGAGCTAGTGTGTCTCACCTTCTGCATAACACAGAAAGGGGGACATGTCACTTATAGTTTTCATAGTTTCTAGGGTCGGAAGGGACCTGAGTAGATCATCTAGTCCGACCGACCCCCTGCCATGGCAGGAAAGAGCGCTGGGGTCAAACGACCACTTATATTTATCATATGTACATACCTACTTCCTTAGACACATCAGCTCAAGCAGGACTGCCATCCTTAGGAAGAACAGGAATTAGACAGAGAGTTGAAACCATGCATTTCCACAGTTTGAGGTCAGTAATCAAGCTCTTAAGCTGGGAGCTGTAATATGTTTTATTTAGTTGAGTTTGTCTTCAAACGGTGCTGGTCTGACTCCATTACCTGAAATCCTGTCTTCTCTGTTTAAAAATCACAACTCCTCTAATTAACTCCCCCCCCAATCCATGATTCAAATGAAACACCATTATATATAGGTATCACTTGAACACAATGTTTGACTGATATACTTACGATTTTTGAATTAACCGGGAAGCCTACCAGTACCTCAATCACTATAAAAAAAATACATTCTAAGTATGTATACAGGTTGGTATTTGTTTGGGGTTTTTTATCATGGAAAATCAGAGCTCTCCCTGCCCACTCTGTTCACCAGGATGCAGATGCAGGTGTCTCACAGTCCCCCAGCCCTGCTAGTGCCCCTCACTGTATACCCACAAGCCCCCAGGCTCCCAGCCCTGCCAGAGGGCCCCCCAGCTGCCAGGGCTATGGGGCCAGCGACCTGGGTCCACAGTCCCCTGTCCCTAACAGCAGCACCTAAGCCCTGGCTGCCTCCTGTGGGAAGTAGTAGCTGCTGCAGTGGAGTGGAGCATGGAGCCTGGTTCCCTCTGCCCCATGGGAGGCTGGAGTGAAGCCTGTGGGGTGGATGCAGGTTGCCCACTGCAGGCTTGGGCTCCCCTCCCCGCTGCCCTCCTCCCGGGGCCTCTGCCGCCCAGGTGATGGGACCCGGTGTGGCAGGGCAGAGTGGGGCCAGACACAAACTTATTGCCACCACTGGGAGATCTGTGCTGCCATGGCAAGGTGCCCCCTGCCCGCCTGGTAGCAGTGAGGGGTACAGGTTTATGAGGTCACCTCCACTGCTGCTGGGAGGGAACGGGGTACCTTGCTAGGGTAGCGCAGGGCTTGCAGCAAGAAGGAGCTTCCCTACTCTACCCTGAAGCGCTAGGTCTTGCCTGCTGGGCTGCAGAGGCCCTGGGGGAGGGCAGCAGGGTGGGGAGCCCATGCCTCCAGTGGGCAGCCTGCATCTGCTCCTGCCTCATGCACAGATCTGGGGGCCACGTACCCCCTCTGTCTCCCCCCAGGAGTGTGCGCAATCCCTCCATCCCCCCCCCACCCATGGCTCTGTCCCTCTTCCCAGCCCTCCCCACCAATGACTCTGTCCCGCTCCCTGCCCAGGCCCTGAGGCTGCACTTTCCTGCCCCAGCTCTGCCCAACTCCCTCTTTCCCCCCTATGGGGACCTCAATCCCTCCTTTCCCTCTGCCAAACTTACCTGTGGGAGCTACTCTCTGTTCTGCCTGGCAGCCATGTGGAGGTGTGAGCATGCACATGCACATGGCACCCCCTGCCTGACCTCCCTCCTCCTGCTCCCCCCAGCCCCTTGTAGGCTGGAACTCTGCCAGCCTGCAGGAAGAGCTTTGCAAAAGTGGAAAATCTATGTGTTTCTCCATTAAAATGAAAAATCAGTATTTTTCTCAGTTAAAAGGGAAAATCTGCTGGGGGGGGGTTCCATTTTTTGTGGCAAATGGAAAACCTGAATCCCTGCTTGTTGTTTACTCACTCACTGGGTTCTGTGGAGATGCTCCTCATTTCCAGCACCATAAGAATGAGGAGAATCTGGCTGTTGGGGTATAGTCCACCAGCTGGGCTCAAGGTTACAAGCATAAGGGTGTTGAAATACAGTTCTCATATTTCTTTTCATAAACAGTATTGATAGATTAGCACGTTTAATCTTAAAGGCACCAAATGAAGGGGGCTTGTGCACTAACCTCAATAAAACACCAAGCCTCATAGTTTATTTATGCATTGATTTTTGTTCTCTACTTTTCCTTCATTTTCTTTGCTTTCCTTTGAACTTCCTTTGCCTTTTGGTTGCTACCAAACATAGCAAACCATCTTTACATAGCAAAGGCAACTTATTGCTATGTAAAGATGGATGTCAATGCCACAGGTTTGTGCCTTTAACACTGGTACATCCAATTATAAACATCCATGTTACCGGCAGGTCTTCTCTTTCACAATTCCTTTGCTATTCACTGTTCTCATGGTATCAGACTGTTTAGTTTGAGTATGTTATCTATTACTTCATTTCCTGTGTATCACAGACTTGCCCAATACTTAATGATCCCAGGATTGGAATGTACCTTATAATAAGGTAATACTATTGTTCAAATTAGACTAGAGTCAAAGGTTACAATCAGGATATGGGCCCCATTGGAGCATTTAATATGCAAACTACATAAGGAAGCCCTTGAAAATTCATATTCTTTTGTTAATTTAGTATTTTTGAGCACCTAAATGGTTCTTACCAAAAAGCCTCCAAAAATAGATATCTTGTTGCTTGCTCAGAGAAGGTGCGAAAAGCACAGTTACAATAAACACATACAGATATTCACAGCTTGTTTCAACCGCAAATTGAATCAGATCCAAACTTTACTTTGAGGTTCAAAAATGTTTTGATGCCTTTTCTCCCATTTTTTTGCAGTCTTCCCTTCCTGGCTAAGCAAGGCTCAAAGGGAACTGGTGAACAAAAAAGTACAGTGTTTGTTATGTGGGATTAAAAAAGAGATCAAAGTTTTCTAAGTGATTCACATGGTTTCCTGTCAAGCATCTGAGGAAAAAAATTAAATAAAAAAGAATGTATAATCTTCAATTGACTCAGCAATAGCTTGCCATATTCTCTCCTAATAATACAGTTTCCTTTAAACTATAAGCCACACTGTCAGACAGTGCCAACCCCGAAGTGTGTTAGTTCAATGAACTGAAGAAATCTCTGAACCATTTGAGGGCTGCACATTGCCTCTCCAATCACAGAACAAAACCTTGCATTTTTCCGGGCATACTGTGATACTGTTATTATTTCTATTAATTACGATCTTTTAGGCAAGTTTCAAGCTGTGAAGACATTTTACACTCATTTGCCTTCCCACTGACCATGGAAAGAGGTTTCCTTCCCCCCCCCCCCCTTAATATGCTCCAGCTTAAATCTTTAAATGATTCTCTGAGTTATCACCTGTGTTGGCTTTTATGTGATAGAAGTAGAAGAGTATTATGGAAAATGGGAGCAAGGTTGCGCTAATGCACATTTCATTTGGGGGCAGATGGAATTGAGCTGTAAGCATCATGATCAATTAAAGCAGCTGAGCTGATTATTTTTAGACAGCTCTAACTAATTTACAAGAGTAAGCTTGGTGCTGAATTTCTCTCTCTCTTTATGGGGGTTGATTTGTATAGGTAAAAAGCTCCATTTACCAACATAATAGAGACTGGCTCAGCTGGAAAGATAATGTAGGTTTGAAATTGTATTTACATTTAGTTGATGATAATAAGCATTAACTGTGGCTTTTTCTCTTGGCATCTGTGAATTGGGCAATATTCACGCAGAGGAGGCAGTCTGTAGTCATTTGCTTATACAAATTTTGCATTAAGCCTTGCCTCTTTGTCGCAACTATTTGTGTTATGCTTTCCCTGTAGCATTTCATGATCCCCCTGGGTCTTTCTAACATAATATACTGTGTTGTGGGTTCACAGCCCCCAAGCAATCCATCTGCAAAAATATATTAATTATTCTGAAGAGACCATTGTGGTTTACTGGCTGTCCAAACCTAGTTCTTTACCAGAGGCAACATAATCAAATATTTGTATGTGTATATGTATATGCATCATATTATTTAACTGTATCACTTTTCAAACATGGGCCTTAAAGTGAAACTGAGAGCAATTAGCATCTTTCCTTCTATTCCCAGATGGAGAAATGATGGCCTAGAGATTCAAAGTTAGCTGCAGCAGCTCAAGGGCAGAGTTGAGACTACAACCTAGAACCTAGCCCCAGGCCCATGCTACTGAAACTGTTTCAGGGCTCAGTGCACTTCAGTGGTAGTTTGCCTGACTGTATGTGACCTGTGAGCTAGCTGTGTGAATATAAAGTGGAAAAGACAGGAGAGACTTAGATAAACCAGGAAATGGCAGAGGCCATTGCAGAAGTTTTATGAGTGAGACTAAATATCATAGTGTTGTGCTGACAGCACATTTCAATAGATGGGAATCATAGATTTGTTCGTATAGGGAAGGCAGGAGAACGGGAAGAGATGGGAGACTTCTGACCTTTCCCTCTGAGCACTTCACATGCACAGCCCAGGCTTTCCTTCCCTACTCACACTCAACTGCCATCTGAACTCTTTAAGAGTTTTTGCTCCATGAAGTGCTAGCTTGTAAGTCAATATTCCTACACTAACATGACATTATATCTTAGTTTGGTACAGGCTGATGCAAAGGGAACAGGGAGAACTGAAAGCCCTTGTCGCAGATATTTTGGGAAAAGAACCCTGTGTTACAGCATCGTTTCTGTTTAATAAATCCCTTGTTATCTTCAGTGCAGATTATTTGGGATGTTGACTTGCGGGTCTGATTATTTGATGATAAGGGAATTTTCAGATAATTTACAAAAGGCGTTAATGCTAAGTATTAAAGGCTGCAGTCCCCATTTTCTGAAATAATCTTAGTTGATTACAAAATTAAATGTCAGGCAGTTTATCAAATATACATTTTTAAAGTTTGAGTAGCTTAAGATGATTCTGGTGTATGAAATATTTACAAAACAAAAGGATGCATATGTTTCTCTGTGTTTAGTAGACTGAAATTATAGTTATATAATAGTTTAGTTATATAATGATTGTGTTTTCATTGTAGACCTGAAAAAAAAATCTGGTTGGATAAGAAATGCCTAAGGGTCATGTGAACTAAAATGTGTTCTAAAATGTGTAAGTGTTGTTTTTAAAGAGCGGGTTCTGCTAAGTTGGATAGGACTTCCATCAAACTTTGGTTGTTCATAGTAAAAAATGTAGCTGAGGTCTAAATGTAGCTGAGGTCTAAGTTTTCCTAATGTGTCTGCTGTTTTCATATTTTCTTAACCCTTGAGGGAGGTGCGTATGTTCTATAAAATGGAGATAAGCAGAAGAAAGTTACTGAAACTACATAGATACTTCCCAAGATTAAAAAAAAAATGTTTCCAAAAATTACTTAAGAAGTAAACATAATTACAAAGTAACTGGATAATTCATACAAGGGTTCTGATTGAATCCAAAGGGAAATTTAGGACAGATATATTGTATTGTTTGATGTGATTGTTTGAAATACACCAGAAATGTGAGCTAAGTAAAATCACTGTTTTGTGGATCATAGTATAGTAGGAAAGTAGGGCTAGAAGGGACCACAAGAAACTGTCCTGGAAGTGATATAACCCTAGTTGTTCCCAGGTTATTTTTCTCTTAGAGCAGCCATTTTTACTCTGGGAGAGAGAGCCTAAACATCTGTTCACTTGTGGTTTCTCCTGGGAAAAGCAGTGACTCTTTCAGGAGAAACTGAATATTTGTATAAGGTCAGTCACCCAAAAAGCAAATACAGTTTTGGGCTGCATTAGCAGGTGTATTGTATCCAAGACACAGGGGTTGTGTCTACACGAGATGCCTTAATGCGTAGTGAACTGTTCTACTGTCCATAACTGTGGACTGTTCTGCTGCACATTAGGATGTCATAGAAAAAACTGTGCTAATCCTCACTAGATTTAGTCTATTGCACATTAAGCGTCACAAAAAAGTTTGTGAAAAACATTTCTGAAAAGTTTGTGAAAATGCTACTGTATCTTTATCTAGTACCTCATATTAGAGGTAGTAATTTTAATGCACAGAAGCAAAGGCGCATTAATGAATGTGTAGACACACCCAGGAGGTAACAGTACCACTCTGAGAGTGGAGGATTGTATGCAGTTTTGGGCTGCCTTTCATGGATGAGAAAAATTGAAAGGATCTAAAAGCAATCCCTAAGAGGAAAGGTTGAGGCAACTAATTATGCGTAGCTCAGGGAAAAGGAGATTAAGTGGGGTATGGTAGCAGTTGTCTAATATTTAAAAGTCTGCCTTAAAGAAGATGGAGAACAACTGTTCTTGGACTTCAGAGCCAGGAGACAAAGCAACAGGTTTAACCTTAGGAAAAACAATCCTCCTTATTATCAGAGCAGTAAAACTGCTGCTTAGGGAAGTTGTGGAATATCCTTCATTGGAGATCTTTAGGAAGGGGCTACAGAAACATTTGACAGAGATGGTTTAGAAGCAATGCTTCTTGACCCTTGAAGTCTTTCCATCCCTATGATTCTATATACATGTATATGTACATAATACATAGCGGAATAAATGGAGCAATACAGGAGCCCCTAGGAAGGCGCATGATATAGCAGTGCATAGCCCTTTGATAGGAGGACCTGATAGTTACTCATTTCTTCTCTATATGCTGACAATTGTAACTGCAATGTTGTCACTCAAAGATGATTATGTATTGTGCTAAAAGTTTATTAAAGACAGCTGTTTCAATTAAGCTTTCAAATATGGTTTTGACCGTGTCTTTTGCATAGCAGTTTCTAGCAACAAGCGTTGTAAACGATCATATCACTTGCTAAAACTTCTGGTCTCCAATTTTAAAGAAATAAATTGGTTTAGAGGTAGGTTTGTTGAGTCACCTGATTTGGTGATTGGTGCTGATCAGAGAAACTGTGCCTTATTGCCTCTACTAAGAACACTAGGATTAGTAAATAGCTTGCAAAATTACTTCTACTGGAGTTTTACTACTTGTAGACGCTATTGCAAATGGAGAGTGCAGATTTTCTCAGCAGCTGCTATGGAAAGATCTGTCTAGATCTTCTATGACTCACTGAGTGTACTACAGTCCAATTAATCCACATGAATGTTTTTCAGTGCAGCAATGTGATAGAAAGGAGGCTAGGGAATGCCATTAATGGATATCAGTGTATATGCGTGTGAACGGATCTGGTCTATTATAAAGAAGAATGTTATCTTAGTGCCTCTCTGTTGTCAAGGAAAAGAGAATTTTTGAAGAAAAAATGTCATTTGAATGAGTATTCAAGCTTCCCATTTCTAAACCCATTTCGTCTGGTACTTATAAACTGCATTAAGTGTCTCACTAACCACCAAATGGACTCCACTAGTTAGAAAAATATAAAAAATAGTCAGCAAAGAACCAGGGAGCATTAAGTCTACTCTTTCCTAAGAATTCTACTGATTTCAAGTTCTACAATTAAGATCTGCTCTAATAGCTAGTAATGCCAATGAAAAGGCCCTAATGGACAGTAGGTGAAGCCATTATTGAGCACAGCAGCCCTTCATTACTTTTGGGGCATCCAGAAACTCAGGTATCTAAAAATAGGAGATGCCTCTTTAAAATATGGGCCAAACATAGCTCTAGGCTTGATTCTGAACCCAGGACATCCACTGAGCTGCTTATACATGTCTTATGATTTGTGACTGCTACTTCAACCTAATTTTTCCAAATATTTATTCACTGGGTGCTACTGAAGATTTTCACAATGTCTGAGAATTTCAAAGAGCTCACAGCATGGTGTCTTATTGTTTTGTTATTTGGTCTCCAATGAGATGCTCAAACTCATTGTAGATAATGGGCATTTTTACACATGTTCTCAGATGTGGCTCCAGGCACTTTAATTAGCATGCCACACTAATTAAAAGCATCTGTGCATCACGTGTATCAGCACTGCCGCACATTCTTGTGCTGAAGTCATGGCGGTGGGGACTTTGAACAAAAGCTTATTGGACATGTTTTATTACAAAGGGCCCTGTCAGCGCAGAGACACGTGGCAACACTGACACACGAGGCTGCCAGAGCGCATCAATGTCCGTGCTCCAGCAGATTCGATTCACTGTCTGCTCTGACGCGCTGGATTCCCACGACCGCGGAGCAGGCTCCCCACTTGTGTGTAGGAGCCCAATGTTTCATCTTCAACAGCACGAGCAACGAGGCCCTTTTTTCTGGTAAAAATAAATCCCTATGAAGAGGTTTAGTGGGGAATTAATTAGTATGTTTTTATCTGAAGCCAGAAATTAATTTCTTAAGTGACTCCTGGAGTCGTAATTTTGATATACATCATAATACATAATCGTATACATTTTGATATGCATCATAAGGTACTGTAGTTCTGAATTGCCCTAAGCTTCCCTTCCCTGCCATGTGAACTCCTCTGATGGGGTCATATTCTCACAGCTGTGGAAAGAAGGAAGGTGAGCATATGGCCAGAGGTCTGTGATTTAAAGGGGTCACAGTCAAATTCTGGCTTGCAAGGAAACAAGGTCTTCACCCCTGCCAGTTCCTAGCTCTCCTTACCTAAAGAGGGAAGTACTAGCATGATTTATGCACAGTAAAATCTCCCATATGCTCTTTTGTGGGAAAAAAAGACATGATGCCTACAAACAAAACTGGTCCCACTTCTCTGTGGGTGCACTGACACGGGCCATTATGGTGACATGATAAACTCTGGTGCAGTTTGTGCTGGAGTCAGCTGCTCCTGGGCGCATGTGCTGGGGACTGCAGCAGTTAGAGCTGGGACTGAGCAGCCCCAGGCTGTCAGAGGGCCTGGGCTCCAGGTGGTAACCGGGCAGTGGCAGAGAGGGCTAAAGTGCAGGGCTAGGTGGCAAGCAGCCTCCACAATTTAGCACCCTTGTGTCCCAGCCAGCCTCTGTCACCATCTACACGTGTGTTTTGTTGCATGTAATTACTCTGCTGTAAGGTAGTCCTGCCCCTGACAGAACTGTCCTATGGCAGAGTTAATTAATATCCTGTGTCCTAATACTGCAGCATGTGTAGACTGTGATTCAGAGTTCTCTGGACAGTAGCACAAGTGGAGCAAGACAGGGGCAAGGGATACACTGGAGCCAGTCTTGGACTGTTTGAGGTAGAGAAGCATGCAAAGATCACTTAACCTATTGGGCCAAAGGCATCTCTGTGGATTAATTCCATAGTCATGTCATGACCTGCTCTGAATCATTTCAGCCCCTTTATTTCTGCTTAGCACCCAGCACAATGACCTAGACTAAACTTCTGGTTAGGTACGTGGCCTGACTACTATTACAGGTTTGGGGGGTTTTTTGTTTCACAAGAATCAGTCACTAGCAACTTCCAAAATGTTGCTGAAGAAGTTTTTCTGTGAAATACTTACGAAGCAAACTCCTACCTTCACACCAGTGTGTTGTTCTATCCAGCTGCAAAAACAGTATGTCACTTCTTTCCATCTGAGTCCTATCCCAGTGCTAATTAATGTGACAAAATCTTCTTTAGACACCTGTAACCACAGCAGTATATCTCTGCAGAAGCCATGCTTAATTTTTAATTATATTTAACTTCACTTTATAAAAGGGAAAGGACGTGAAGAATAATTGTATATTATTGTTATGCTCTTCAACCCTTTGAATTACATTCCACAGAGAGAATTAGTAGACAATTAATTCCAGTTGCTGTGAGTGTATTTCAGTTCTTCAAATGTATTTCACATTCCTCAAACACGGCTTCTCTACTTTGCAAAGAATTAGTTTTTGAATTATGACGATTCATCTGCTGTGTTACATGTGTAACACTTAGCTTGCTTCAAAGACAAGCAATAACTACTGGTGCATATGTTGAGTAAGGACTTATGATGTCGTTCTCTTCTTAATTAAAAGACACAAGTAAATTCACACCTGAAGGCAAACTTGAGGGAATTCATACTTTAGATTGAAAACCAGGTTCTGCAAATACTTTAGTTTTAATGAGTAACTTAACACATGTGTCTGTACAGGCATAGCTCTATCTGTCTGCAGTCAGGTCATAAAATAGTCAATGAATACGGGAATAAATTCACTTGCATTGGAAGTCCTTCCACTAATTGGAATTTTATTTTGCTATGGAAACAATTCGTAGACAAGACATTTTTTCAACTTTCTGATATGTTTTTAGACATCTCTGTATGGACAAATGCACTCAGCCATAAACAGGCAACTTCTCCTAACATTTCTACAAACCTTATGTTAGTCGTGGTTTTCTTTTCCTTCCCAGTTCCCCTTGTAGTTTAATTTGCATAGTGTTCATCTGCAGTGCCTGTTTGAAACTGTTGGTGTGGAAATTAGTTTCCATGCTGAATACTTAATAATTCAGGAATCCTATAACTGGTTATCATTTTTGAGAATTTGACTTTAACTTCTCTGTGTCTCTATTTCCCCACTAGTAAGACGAGGCTAAAATTTATTTCTTAGTGTTTTATGAGGTTTAATTTTTTAATATTTTAAAAGACTTTTTTATCTTTATATGTGACTTACTAACAGGCTTGGAGATTTGATCATAATATTAGGAAAAATTCAGTTAAATATCTTTATTAGGAGAAATTCAGTTAAATGAGGATCTATATTCTATCATCTTGTTACAAGCATGGCATAGAAGTGAAACATATTTTACTGAAACAGTATAATTACTTTTTCAGTGTCAGTTCCAAAACATTACCCATGCCATCTTCAGAGGGATTTCTCCCTCACATTAGCACAAAAATATTATCATTACAATCAAGATAGCCTTTTAGTTCTATTTAATAAGGAATATTGAGTTCACTTTTGGTATGGGGATCACAGCTTTGTAAAAAGCAGGCAAGGAATGTCTCTTATTTATGCCATGTAGGCAAGTTACGGTCATATTGCATATATTACAGTAATAACTACAGTTGTATGACATCTCAAACTTCAGCTCTTTTTCTTCAGAAGGTTGAGAATTGAGGTAAATATTGTTTATTGTAATATACTCTCTGAATTGGCTTTTCTCCTCTCTATGGCCACCACCTCCACCTTGAGAAACAAACTGCAGGGCTCAGTTTTCAGTCGGACTGTGAAGTCCACAGTTCTAGGCTTCAAGAAGCCTTGTACTAAGGTTTTTCCAAATATTAACAGTTAGAAGTTATGTTAAGCAGTGCTAATTTTCTCTTCTCTGATGTGAACCTTGCCAGTAGTCCTGATGTGTTGTGATATGCTGCCAATGTGGATCCACAGGTGCATCTCAAGTAGATCCAGGGAGGTGATCCTCTCCCTCTATGTGACACTGGTCAGGCCACAGCTGGAGTACTGCATCCAGTTCTGTGCGCCCCATTTCAGGAGGGATGTGGACAACATTGAGAGGGTCCAGAGGAGGGCCACTCGCATGATCCTGGGACTACAGGGCAGACCCTATAATGAAAGACTGCGGGACCTAAACTTGTTCAGCCTTCACAAGAGAAGGCTGAGGGGGGACCTGGTGACTGTCTATAAACTCTCTGGGGGGGGACCAGAAGGGTTTGGGGGAGACATTGTTTCCCCTAGTGCCCCCTGGCATGACAAGGAACAATGGACACAAATTATTGGAGCGTAGGTTTAGATTAGACATCCACAAGAACTACTTCACAGTTAGGGCGGGTAGGAGCTGGAACCAACTTCCAAGGGAAGTGGTATTGGCTCCTACCCTGGGGATCTTTAAGAAGAGGCTTGATGCCTACTTGGCTGGACTCATTTGAGTCCAGTGTTTCTCCCACCCAGGTCGGGGGTCGGGCTTGAAAATCTATAAGGTCCCTTCCAACCCGACTTCTATGATTCTATGATAACACGAGCTGGGTAGCATGGATGAGAGATGAACCTGCCCTGGAGTGGTATAACTTTGAGCCACCTAACAACTGCTTAAAACCAGTTTCAGGTGCTAACATGCAAACAATCCAGCTGTCCAAAATTACTGTGTTAAAAGCCCCTCTGATCAAGGTTACCTAGCTTGTATTCCGTCAATGTGAGGCTACTCTCCACAGATGAGGCCCCCAAATTGCAGTCCTCCAGCATCCCAGGATACAGTGTTTTCTCTTCCATCCTCCTGTTCTGTGTTGACAAACTTTCCACCCCCTGAACTCTACTGCTTGGGAGCAGGGGGTTCTGGCACCAAGCCAACTCCCCTTCCACCTCTGTGACCTTCCCAATCCCAGAGGTATAACTTCATACAAACAGTTTGGAGAGCATATGCCAGTTAACCAGGTCCTAGGGCATGAGCAGGTCGAGGAGTGGGGTCTAGGTGGGATGGGAGGGAACAGGGTAGGGGACTGGATCAGGTCCCCATGAGCTGGGATTTCCTTAGTTTCAGTGTTGGTAGGGTCGGAAGAGATCTAAGCCAATCATCAAGTCCGACCCCCTGCCATGGGCAGGAAAGAATGCTGGGGTCAAATGACCCTGGCAAGGTGTCTATCCAGCCTCCTTTTGAAGACCCCCAGGGTAGGATTGAGCACCACTTCCTTTGGAAATTGGTTCCAGATCCTAGCCACCCTTTCTGTGAAGTAGCGCCTCCTGATATCTAGCCGGAATCTACTGTCAGTCAGCGTTATTCCTTGTTACTTCCGGTAGTGCTCAGGGGAACAGGGACTTTCCTATAGCCTGCTGGTCCCCCTTGGCCAGTTTGTACACTGTCACCAGATCCCCTCTCAGCCTTCTCTTGTGGAGGCTGAACAGGTTCAGGTCTCATGGCCTCTCCTTGTAGGGCCTGCCCTGCTGTCCCCTGATCATGCGAGTGGCCCTCCTTTGGCCCCTCTCAATGCTGGCCACATCCCTCCTGAAGTGCAGCACCCAGAACTGGACATAGTACTCCAGCTGCAGCCTGACCAGTGCCACATAGGGGGGAGGATCACCTCCTTGGACCTGCTCAAAATGCACCTGCGGATGCATGACAAGGTATAGTTGGCCTTCCTGACTGCATCCCCACATCGCTGGCCCATGTTCAACTTGGCATCAATGATGACTCCAAGATCCTTTTCTGCCTCTGCACTGATGAGAAGGGAGTTCCCCAGCCTGTAGGTATGGTGCTGTTTCTTCCTCCCCAGGTATAGCACCTTGCACTTGTCAGTATTGAAACCCATCCTGTTCTCATCCGCCCACCCCTGTAACCTGTCCAGTTCTAGTTGCAGCCTATTCCTCCCTTCTAGTGTGCCCACTTCCCCCCCGCCACATCTTAGTGAATTTGAACAAGGTGCTTTTCACCCCCTCGTCCAAGTCGCTGATGAAGATGTTAAACAGTGCGGGCCCAAGGACTGAGCCCTGGGGGACCCCACTGCCCACATCCCTCCAGTTCAAAAAAGACCTGTCCACCACCACTCTCTGGGTGTGGCCCTCCAGCCAATTTGCAGCCCATCTGACTGTGTAGGCATCGACGCCACAGTTGCCTATTTTTTTAATGAGCCTGGGGTGAGAGACAGTGTTGAAGTCCTTCAAGTCCAGAAAGACCACGTCCACCGCGACACCCTCATCTAAGGATTTTGTGACCTGGTCATAGCAGGCCACCAGGTTGGTCTGACAAGACCTGCCTTGAATGAACTCACGTTGGTTGCCTCTAAGCATGATCTCCCCGGCTAGTCCCTCGCAGATGTGCTCCTGGATAATTTTCTCAAAGAGCTTCCCCAGGACCAAGGTAAGACTAACGGGCCTGTAGTTTCCTGGGTCCTCCTTAACCTCCCTTTTTTGAAAATGGGGACCACACTGGCCCTTTTCCAATCCTCCGGCACCTCACCAGAGCACCACGAGTGCTTGTAAAGCTGTGCCAGGGTCCCTCAATGGCCTCTGATAATTCCCTCAGTACTCTGGGGTGGAGATTGTCTGGACCTGCTGATTTGAACACATCTAATCCCTTTCAGAAATTCCCTGACTGGGTCCTCACTGACCCTGGGCCTGGCAGCACCTCCCCTGGGTCTGTCGGAGATCCTGGTGAGGGGATGCCCTGGTCCCTGCTCAAAAAAATGGAGGCAAAGAAATTGTTAAAGGGGTTATCTTTGTCATCTGGTGTGACCAGCAGATTTCCTAGTGTGTCCTGTAGAGCCCCTACATTACCTGGTACCTTCTTTTTACCCCCTATATATTTAAAAAAGGACTTCTTGTTATTCTTGATCCGAGATGCTAGTCCCAGTTCCATCTCCACCTTAGCCTTCCTAACAGCCCCACTACAGTCTTGAGCAATGGAGGTATAATCCTCCTTGGTGATGCCCCCTCCCTTCCATTGGGTGTATGCCTCTTTTTTAGCTTTGAGATGTTCCTGAATGCTTTTGGTGAGCCATGGGAGCTTTTGAGCGCTCTTGCCCCCTTTGATCCACTTTGGGATTGTCATGCTTTGGGCTTGGAGGATCGTCTCCTTAAGGAATGACCACTTTTCCTGGATTCCCAACTCTCTTTCCCTCTGGGACCTCAATGCCTCCCCAACTAGGCTCTTACATCATTGAAATCCTCCCTCCTGAAGTCCATGGCCGTTGCCTTGCTGCAGGTCTTTGACACCCTGTAATGGATGGTGAATTCCAACAGGCGATGATCACTATCGCCCAGGTAGTCGAAAACCCACAGTCTCCTCACCAGGTCGTTGCCCATGGCCCGGACCAGGTCCAACAAGGCATTTCCCCTGGTGGGGCTGTGTACCTCCTGGGTTAGATGGAGGTCCTGTAACTTGGCTAGGAACCTACGTGAGTGGTCAGACCTGGCTGACTGCTCTTCCCAGCAGATGTCCGGATAGTTTAGATCACCCATGATGACCAGGTCCCTTGATTTACCTGTGTCCGTGAGCTGACCTGAGAATTCCCAGTCCAGCTTTTCCCCCTGGTTGGGTGGCCTGTAGTAAACTCCTACCATTAAGTCCCCTTCCCCCGACCTCCTTGTATTTGGACTCAGAGCACTTCAGTCTGCTCCTCCTCTGACCCAGTGCTGTTTGTTGAGGATACTTATTGCTCTTTGACATAGAGCGCCACACTCCCACCTTTCCTCCCTGTTCTATCACTCCTGTACAGCCTATAGCTCTTGATGTTTACTGCCCAGTCATGTGTTGGGTCCCACCAAGTTTCTGTGAGCCCCACTATGTCTGGGTTTGTGTTAGCTAGCAGGAGGGCAAGTTCCTTCTGCTTGTTCCTCATACTACGAGCATTAGTGTCGAGGCATTTAAGGCCTCCTGGAGGTGTATTCATTGCCCCTTTAATCTCAGGATTATCTGGGTCCCTGTCTCTTACCTGGGTATTTCTTGTGCTCATTGCCTGTTTTGGATGGGCTGTTCTTGTGGGTGGCTCTTGGTTTGGTGTTCCGTGGCTCCCTCTTTCCTCATCTTCCCCTTCCCCCAATGAGCCTAGCTTAAAGCCCACCAGAGGAGATCAGCCAACCTGAAAGAGAACACACACTTACCTTCCCAGTGCAGGGGCAGTAGCTCCTCCAAAAAGCACATTCCCTCACTGGTCCCACTTCCCAGCCACCCAGGAAGCACAACCAGCTCCCCATAACACCCCAAATCCCCAATCCCAAACCCTAAAACATAAACCCTTCTCTAATTTATTACTACTTTATTTTTTTTAAATTCTTTTTCCCCCTTCTTTTTATTTGATCCTTTGGTGTCTGACTTCTTTCCCACCCCATTTCCTTACCCACCACCATCCCATTAATTCTTTACCTCCTGGCTTCATGTTCTCAAGCCCCCCCCTTCCCAACCCATCTCTCCCACCCCACCCCACTCCCCTCCTAAAGCAGGGATAAAAGCCTATCCTGGCTCACTAGCACTGTAGTAGCAACTTATAGCCCTGTAGTGGGAACTCCTAGTCAGACCTCTGCTGGCCAGCCCTCTAGTGGCATCCATAGCTGTGGATAGATAGTCAGAGAAGGTGTTTATCCTCAAGGTGTGACTGCTCTAAACTCAAGCTAGCACTAACACCAATCAACATTTAAGCAGCTTAAAGTGCACCATGTAACAAGGCCTTTTGTAGGTGCATGGGTAGAATGCTGGTCTTGGCTCTAGAACAGCCATGTTCAAGTCTTGCTGTGTAGAATGGTGTGTGGTTCAAAAACTGTGAACATGGGTCTCCCACATGCCAAGCTAGTACCTGGCCCTGAATTTATAGAGATATTCTGGCAAAAAATCTAAGTTTAGCAAAACATTTGGAAGGCTTTTTTCATTCCAACATGGAACAAAAAGAAATTGTTAAAAAAAATGAAAGTTGCTATAAATGGACTATGCTTTGGTCAGAATTTTCTTTCTTTCTTTGCATCACCCAGCACCACCTGCCGTTACTACACAGCAGGTGCATCATCCCGTCGGGCCTTTTGGACCACGACCTGGTCTGCTGCAAACTGAGCCTGCCTGGCACAGCACGCATGCAGGCCCCTTACTGGTGCCTCAACATCAGCCTGCTCCAGGACACCCACTTCAGGGACTGCTTTACCCACCTCTGGAGGAGCTGGGAGGCTGCGCGAGCAGACTACCCCTCCTGGCAGCTGTGGTGGGACATGGGGAAGACCTAGATTTGGGCATTCTGCCAGCAGTATTCCCAGCTGGTGGCAAGCAAGATCCACCACCGCACCCAGGAGCTGGAGGAGGACGTGGCGGAGATGAGGCAGCCCTGCTCCGTGCGGGCAATGATGTGGCGCTCCTCAAGAGCCTCTGGTACCACAAGAAATGCCTGTGGGAGCTGGTGGAGGGTGCGGCCTGCAGTGCGTGGGTTTGTGTCCACTGCCAGGAGCTGGCAGAGGCCAATGCCCCGACCAGCTGCTTCTTCAGCCTGAAGAGACAGCGGGCTGTGACAAAGACGCTGGACTATCTCCAGACCCCAGGGGGACGGCTGCTCACGGACCTGGGCAAAGTGTGGGGGCATGCCGTCGCCTTCTATCGGGACTTGTTTGTGGCTGACCCCATTTGTCTGGACGCCGCTCGGCAGCTGCATCAGGACCTGCCACGACTCGGCTCTTTGCAGGTCGAGGCCCTGGAGCATGGACTCTCCCTGGCTGAACTCGAGGCTGCTGTGGGGGGACTTTCCTCAGGCAGGGTCCCGGGCCTGGATGGACTGCCTGTGGAATTTTACAAAGCCTTCTGGCTCCTCCTTGGGCCCAGCCTCCTCCATGTTTTCCATGAGAGCCTTGCTGAAGGGACCCTGCTGACCAGCTGCTGCCGGGCAGTGCTCACCTTGCTGCCCAGGAAGGGGGACCTGAGCTGCCTTAAGAACTGGCGGCCCGTCTCCCTTCTGTGCGCCAACTATAAGATCCTGGTGAAAGCGCTGGTGAACCATCTCTGGGCTGTCATGGCCTCCGTCATCGGGCCGGAGCAGAGCTATTGTGTCCCAGGCGAACCATCCTGTGAGCTGTCCTTTACCTGCCCACTGCCGAGGGGGGCCAGGTCCTGATCGACCTGGCCAGAAAGGTGGCCGCCTACTGCCTGCAAGCCCTCCAGCGGCTCCTGTATGCCAAGGGCCACCTCCTGTGGTAGCAGCTAGCGTGCCAGTTCCTGCACCGAGTGGGGGGCCTTGGCTTTGACTGAGAGCTCTTTATGCTGGACCTCAACTTCCTGAATGGGACAGTCCTTCCCCTGTTCTACCACAGCATGGTGCAGGCCTGGCAGGCTGCCTTCCATCTCTGCCCCCAGGCCAGGTGCCTGCATTTCCTGCAGCTGCTTCAGGAGCCCCTGGTCCACAACCCAGCCCTGCAGCATGTCGTGCCAAGTCTGGCCTCTGCCAGCCTCGTGGCTGCTCTCATCGAGGTGCACACCACCTGCCTGGGGCACCTCCTGGACCCTGCTCAGCTGGGCTGGCTGTCACCTGAAGCCCTGGCTGCCCGGATGGCACTGCGCTCCATCCGCACTGCGGGCCAGCTTCTGCACACCATTAGGGCCTCCCTCCTGATGGAAGCGGCTACCTCCAGGATCACCAGGCCCTCCCCACCGCAATCGCCACAGGTGATGCCTTCCCACCACTGCCGGTCATCCCAGCGGTGGCCAGTGAGCTGGCTGACCGGCCCAACACACTGCTCAGGCTCCCTGTGCCCCCCAGCAGAAATACGGGCTGCCCCTTTGGCATGCTGCCCCAGAAGGGACTCTACGAGTGGGTGGTGCGCACCCGGCATGCCCAGGTCCTGGCCGGCTGCCCTGACACTGTGTGGTGGCGGCACCTGGTCTGGCTTGGGACCCTAGTGTGGCACATGCTGTACAAGGCGCCCACCGCCAAGAAGACTGGCAACCTCCAGTGGAGATTGGTGCATGGCATCCTGGCCACTGGCACCTTTGTGTGCCACCTGGACCCGGTGGCCTCGGTGGCCTGTCCCTTCTGCCCAGGGGTGCTGGAAGAGGACATTTTCCATGCCTTCCTTGACTGCACCCAACTGCAGCCGCTCTTTGCTGCCCTCGGGCCGGGACTTCTCAGCGGAAACCTACATCCACTCCTTCCCGTAGGGCCACAGTCAGCCTGGACAACTTCCTGGTGGGCCAGTCCAAGATGGCCACCCTGAAGAGCTGGCAGAACCGGCTCACCGGGACCAGGATGCACAATGCCCTGCAGCTTTTCCGCCTGCTGGTGCAGGCCCACCTCTCTATTGAATTCAAGCATGCAGTCCTCCGGTGGACAGTATCCAGCTTTGAGGAATGCTGGGCCGTCTAAGGGGCACTGTGCCGAGTTGAGGCGGGATGCCTGCTCCTTGCCGTGTGACACCACCAACTCCTCAAGGTGCAGAGGTGCACCCAGTGAGGTGAGACCTTGAGCTTTGTCTGGGCGGGCCGACCCCTGGTGTCCTGAGGCTCCCCTGGGTGTCCTCCCTGGCAAGAACTGTATATATGTATATATGTAAATACTTCTTTTGTTCTTTGTGTTTTTTTGTTTTTTTGTCTAAAGTGTGTGGGCAGGCCTTGCAGGCCATGAGCCCAGGCCTTCTCCTCAAGGCCCAGGTCCTTGGATCAAACTGTACATAATTTCTACTGCCTACCATTTGTCACCCTTCCCGGAATAAACGTCTCTTAAAAGTCAAAGTCTTTCTTTCTTTCTTTCGCTTTGGACGCACCGGAGCAGGCTCGCTTGGAGCTGCGTGGGGTGATCCCGAGCGTAAGACTCCCCGGCTTCCTTTCTCTTTCCTTTTCCCACTCCCACCTGTCTAAAGGTCTCTAGCCTCTGTTTATTTCACTTTCTCTCTCTTTTCTTGCTGTTTTGCAGCTTTCCCCCCCCCTTTTCTGTCCTCTTTGTCCCATCCCCCCGTACTTCCGGTCTCTTGTCTTTGCAGCCTTCCTTCTTACTGTCTCTTTCTTGCTCTTTCTCTCTTTCTTTCTTTTCTGCTTGCTTGTAGCGGGGAGTTATCTTCCATTAGCTTGCCTTCCGCGGGGTGCTCTAAATTACCCCTTTTCCCCTCTCCCTTTTGTTTTTGTCTTTTTTTTTCTTTCTTCTCACTTTTTCAAACCCCAGCCGCATTTTTTTTTTCTCCACCCCCTTCCCCCCTCCCATCTGGAGTTTTTGTGGCCGCTTTCCCGGACACTTATCTTTTTTAGTTACTATAAACTCTTTTTGTTGTTGCTTTGCTTAGTTAGAGTTGGGAATTAACCCTGTCCTATCAGGAATGGCTGCTCCTACAGCCAGCAGCTGGCACGAGGATGCCTCCCAGAACCTTCCCATTACCTGTGGGTTGAGGGTGCACACCCCTCCCTTTGTTGGGGTTGAGGTCTGCGTGGAGGCTCTGGCTAGTCTCTTGGGACAGCAGACCATCCGTTATGCAGGTCTTCTCAATACGGTCCCGATGATCTACCTGAGCGACCCCACCCTAGTCCATAGGGTGTGCGTAGAAGGCCTGGACATTGCGGGCACGCATTATTTTGTCACCCCCCTAGATACCCTAGCGGCGAGGGTGGTGATCTCCAATGTTCCCCCGCATGTGACCGATCGAGACCTGGCCAGGGTACTCGAGCCCTATGGGATGCTTACGAGTCCCTTTCGCTGGTTAACCATAGGGAGTAAAAACCCCAAACTGAGGCATGTCCTGTCTTTTCAAAGGCAGGTGTTCATGCTCTTTAGGGAGGGCTCACGGTCTCTGCCTCAGTCCTTGAGCCCCTTGTCCAATGGGTGGAGGTATGTGATTTATTTTTCTTGTGGGGAGACCACGTGCTTTCAGTGTGGTGGCTCTTCCCATCTAGCAGCTCAGGGAGGATCGGCCAAAATGTCGGCGACTACAGTGACGCCGACGGACGGCCCATCCACTTCCGGGATGCAGGCCCCACCCAGTGAGGCCAGGAGTCTTTCCTGACCTCCTCCTGCCCCTGTTCCATCTGAGGGGACTCAAGTCTCTGGTGTGGGAGTGTCATCCGGCGGAGGGGCTGGGGCTAGGCCCCAGCCCTCCCCCCCCATTCCACCTATGGTGCCCACCCCCACCAGTGCAGAGATGGCACCGGGGGGAGAGGCGGATGCTTCCACTTCAGCCCTGCCTGCTCTGACCTCCCTGATAGAGGCTGGGGTGGTCAACGATTGTGGCACCGAGGCCCCATCGGATGACGGGGCTCAGACCTCCTACAAGCTGCTCTCCACCACGGCTTTGGCTGAGGTGGCTGGCTCTGGGGAAACAGGCCAGGCACAGTCTGGCCCATCCTCTGTGAAGGATGGGTCATCTGCCACAAAGCAGAAGAGGAAGAAGAGCAACAAGGAGAAGAAAGTGAAAGGGACCCCTCAGGATGCCCCGTCCCCACTGAGGCCTTCCTCAGCTGGTGCTGGGGAGGCCCCTGCTGGAGACCCCAGCCCTGCTCCGGCTGTCATGTCAGCAACCCTGCTGACAGGGGTTGAGGGCAGTTTGGAGGTGGGGGAGACAGGGGTCATTAACGCCTCACCCGTCTCCCAGCTCTTGGAGACGGGGGACAAGAAGACATATGCACAATGTGTCACTTCTGGAAGTCTGACCCAGGGAGCAGCAGAAGAGTCTGCTGACCTCTTGGTTTCATAGTTTCATAGTTTCATAGTAGCTAGAGTCGGAAGGGACCTAGGTAGATCATCTAGTCCGACCCCCTGCCTTAGCAGGAAAGAGCACCGGGGTCAGATGACCCCGGCAAGGTGCTCATCTAACTTCCTTTTAAAAATCCCCAGGCTAGGAGCCTGCACCACTTCCCCTGGAAGCTGGTTCCAGGCCCTAGCCGCCCTGACTGTGAAGTAGCGTCTCCTAATATCTAATCTAAACTTACCCTCCGCCAGTTTGTGACCATTATTCCTGGTCACTCCTGGCAGCGCACGGGGGAACAGGGACTCCCCCAATACCTGCTGATCCCCCCTGACCAGTTTGTAGCAGGCCACAAGGTCCCCCCTTAACCTTCTCTTGTGGAGGCTAAACAGGTTCAGGTCCCGTAGCCTCTCCTCATAAGGCCTGCCCTGCTGACCCCTGATCATACGAGTGGCCTCCTCTGAACTCTTTCCATATTGTCCACGTCCCTCTTGAAGTGTGGCGCCCAGAACTGGGCGCAGTACTCCAGCTGCGGCCTGACCAGTGCCGCATAGAGGGGGAGGATCACCTCCCTGGACCTGCTCGAGATGCATCTGTGGATGCATGACAGGGTACGGTTGGCCTTCTTGACTGCCTCCCCACACTGCCGGCCCATGTTCATTGTGGAGTCAATGACGACTCCAAGATCCTTTTCCGTCTCCATGCTGGCAAGAGGGGAGTTCCCCAACCTGTAAGTGTGGTGCCGGTTCTTCCTCCCCATGTGCAACACCTTGCACTTATCAGTGTTAAACCCCATCCTATTCTCATCCGCCCACCGTTGCAACCTGTCAAGGTCAGCTTGTAGCCTATTGCACCCTTCTAGTGCACCCACATCCCCCCACATCTTAGTGTCATCAGCAAACTTGAACAGGGCGCTTTCTACCCCGTCATCCAAGTCACTGATGAAGATGTTGAACAGTGCGGGCCCGAGGACCGAGCCCTGCGGAACCCCACTGCCCACGTCCTTCCAGGTCGAGAAGAACCCATCCACTACCACCCTCTGGGTGCGGCCCTCCAACCAGTTGGCGACCCATTTGACCGTCTGGGCATCGACACCACAGTTTCCCAGCTTTTTGATGAGGACAGGGTGAGAGACAGTGTCGAAAGCCTTCCGGAAGTCCAAAAAGACTACATCCACAGCAACCCCTGCGTCTAATGATTTGGTGACCTGATCGTAAAAGGCCACCAGGTTGGTCTGACAAGAACTGCCACTGATGAACCCATGTTGGTTGCCCCTGAGCATGCATTCCCCTGCAAGGCCCTCCTGGATGTGTGCCAGGATAATTTTTTCAAAGAGCTTACCCGGGATTGAGGTAAGACTAACTGGCCTGTAATTTCCCGGGTCCTCTTTTTTCCCCTTTTTGAAGATAGGGACCACATTGGCCCTCTTCCAGTCCTCCGGCACCTCGCCAGAGCACCACGAGTGCTCATAGAGCCGCGCCAGGGGTCCCGCAATGACCTCGGCCAGTTCCTGTAGAACCCTAGGGTGAAGATCGTCCGGACCAGCGGACTTGAACATGTCCAGCCTCTCCAGAAGTACCCTAACTAACTCCTCGCTAACCCCTGGCCCAGGCGTGTCTCTCTCGGTCATGTCCCAGGCCACTGAATTGGATGAGGAGGCTTGTGAGATGGAAATCCAGCTTTCTGAGTGTCACAAGTGACCTCGAGAGCGGGATGACCTCTCCCCCCCAAGAAGGTGGGGCTTGCTCTTCAAGAGCCAGACCTCGACCTGGACGATCAGAGGAGGTTGATGGGCTTGGATATTGAGGGTGTGGATGTAGCGCTCCCAGCCAGTGTGCGCCCTCGCCACTCCTCTGTGGGAAATGTGCAGCCCATGTTGGCAGACTCCCCCGGGTCGGTCCTGACTATGGGGGGCTCTTGACCTTTCTAAAGCAAACGAAGGGACAAAAGAACATAGCGGCGTGCATCACTCAGTGGTGCGCGGACCCCAAAGTGTTCGTCAAGGGTGCCGGGGCTGTGGCCAAGCTCATGGAGCAAGATCTGGGCACTAGGAAGATGGCCTATCATCTGGAGAAGCTCGCCCAGCAGGTGAGAGATCAGCGGGGTCTGGCAGGGTCCCTGGACTAGAGTAGGGCACGATAGGCCTTTTCTTTTCGACCTGTCTCTGCCTTTGCTCGACTCTTGGAGGCTTGCTTTTTATCTACGCCTTACCTCACTCGTCTTCTCCCAAACTCACACCCATGGCGGCCACAACCATTGGCACCTTCAACATCAATGGCTGTCGAGATCCGGTAAAGCGAGAGGCTGTGCTGGAGCTCCTGCGCCAGAAGCGGCTGGCTGTCGCCTTCCTTCAGGAGACGCACTCCGACAGGCACAACCAGTTGGCCTGGTGCGCTGCCTGGCAAGGCCAGGTGTTCTTGAGTCACGGCACCAATCTTAGCGCCAGGGTCGTGACTCTCCTATCATCACAGCTACCGCATGATATGGCAGTGGCACGAGAGGTTGTCCCCGGCTGCCTGTTGATGGTCCGCGTCACCCTAGTGCAACACCATCTGCTGCTCGTCAACGTCTATGCACCCTCTGATGGCCAGGAGAGGGTCACTTTCTTTGAGACCTTGGCTGGCCTTTCGCATGACATTGGCAAGGACGATGACCTGGTTTTTGTAGGTGGGGACTTTAATTGTACCACTGATACCTTGCTCGACCGTATGGGGCCCGAGCCTCACCTGCCCTCAGCCCGCAAGCTGCAGTCTGTCTTGGAGACTGCAGGCCTCGTCGACGTCTGGCGAGCCCTGCACTCTGATGCGCGCCAGTATA
The DNA here is from genome assembly GCF_052110815.1 of Crocodylus siamensis. NCBI lineage: Eukaryota > Metazoa > Chordata > Crocodylia > Crocodylidae > Crocodylus > Crocodylus siamensis. The sequence continues at coordinate 17,100,537 of NC_143397.1, read as the reverse complement.
CCTGGGCCAGGATGAGTGCCAGGGGTCTCACTATGGCCCGCCTCGACCGCATTTATGTCACTAGGTACCACCTGCCACTCCTACGCAGAGGCTGCATCATTCCCTCGGGCCTGTCAGACCATGGCCTAGCCTTTTGTGAACTGAGCCTGCCAGGGAAACCTGTGCACGAGCGCCTTATTGGTGCTTCAACGTCAGCCTGCTTCAAGACTCTTACTTCCGGGACTGCTTTGCCAATTTTTGGCAGGGCTGGGAGGCCACAAGACCGAATTACTCCTCCTGGAAGCTATGGTGGGATGTGGGCAAGGTACAGATTCGGGCCTTTTGCCAGCAGTACACTCAGCTGGCCACAAATGAACTGCGCCGCCGTATCAGAGAGCTGGAGGAGGACGTGGTGAAGCTCGAGGCTGCCCTGCTGGCAGCCGGCAGCGATGCGGTGCTGCGCAAGAGCCTACGGTTCTGGAAGAAGTGCCTGCGTGACTTGGTGGAGACCGTGGTCCGTGGAGCGAGGATCCGTGCCCGCTGCCAAGAGCTGGCCGAAACGGATGCCCTGACCCGCTTCTTTTTCAACCTGGAGCGACGGCGGGCAGTGAGCAAAGTCTTAGATCACCTCAAGACCTCTGAGGGCCAGGTCATCACTGACCCGGGTGAAGTACGTGAGCATGCTGTGGCTTTCTATCGTGACCTGTTTGCGGCTGAGCCATCCTGCCCTGATGCTGCGTGGGAACTCCATGCGGGCCTGCCATGCCTTGGTGCCTTGGAGGCCGGCGAGCTTGAGCAGGAGTTGTCTCTGGCGGAGCTGGCGGCGGCCACAGCTGGCCTCGCCTCCGGCAAAGCCCCAGGCCTCGACGGGCTACCTGTGGAGTTCTACAAGGCTTTCTGGCCTCTTCTCGGCCCCTGCCTCCTGTGCGTTTTCCAGGAGAGTCTTGCCGACAAAGTCTTGCCGATCAGTTGCCGCCGTGCAGTGCTCACACTGCTGCCCAAGAAAGGAGACCTTGGCTGCATTAAGAACTGGCAGCCGGTCTCCCTGCTGTGTGCGGATTACAAGATCCTGGCCAAAGCGCTGGCCGCCCGCCTCCGCATTGTCATGGCCTCCATCACTGGGCCTGAGCAGAGCTACTGCGTGCCGGGCAGAACCATTCAAGACAACCTGTTTCTGCTGCGTGACCTACTTACAGCCAGTGAACCCTTTGGCCTGGACGTTGGCCTTCTCTCCCTGGGCCAGGAAAAAGGCTTTGACCGGGTGGACCACGCCTACCTCTTTCGGACCCTGGAGGCCTTTGGCTTTGGGACCCTTTTCATCAGCGCCCTCCGGGTCTTGTATCGAGACACTTCCAGCCTGCTCAAGGTGAATGGCGTGCTCTGTGCCCCGTTCCCCGCATGCAGAGGCATCCGTCAGGGCTGCCCCCTGTCGGGCATGCTCTATGCCCTGGCCATCGAGCCACTGTTGCATGTGCTGCGGCACCGCCTGAGCAGTGTGGCCTTGCCACCAGCCGTGGGCCCGTCCCTTGCCCCTCCGCTGCAGCTCTCAGCATACGCAGACGACGTGACCATCTTCCTTAACACCCAGGAAGACGTGGAGGCCCTGACAGCCTGCCAGCAAGCCTACGAACGCGCCTCTTCAGCCTGTATCAACTGGGCCAAAAGCGATAACCTGCTGCTTGGAGAGTGGATTGCCACAACCCCCCCGGCCTTGCCCGGGGGCCTCAGCTGGCACCGCGAGGGCCTTAAGATCCTGGGCGTGTTCCTGGGGCCACTGGCCTTCATGGCGCACAACTGGGACAGCCTCAAGGAAGGAGTGAAGGCTCGCCTTCAAGGGTGGCACTGGCGCCTACCCAGCCTCTCCTACCATGGACATGTCCTCATCGTGAACAACCTAGTGGCGGTGAGCCTGTGGCATCGGTGCACCGTACTCAATCCGCCGGAGGACCTGCTCGAGAGGCGCCTCCTGGTTGACTTCTTTTGGGACGGGCGCCACTGGCTCCCACAACCTGTCCTTTACCTACCTGTGACTGAGGGGGGCCAGAGTTTGGTTGATCTGGCGAGCAGGGTGGTCTCCTTCCGCCTCCAGGCCCTCCAGCAACTCCTGTACAGCGAGGAGCGCCCACCTTGGCAACACCTGGCAAGCCGGTTTCTGCAGAGGGTGGGGGCCCTCGGCTTTGACCGGGAGCTCTTCCTGCTGGACCTCACTCTTTTGAACTGGGCCGTGCTTCCAGCCTTTTACCGTAGCATGGTACGAGCCTGGCAAGCCACTTTCCACCTCCAGTCCCAGGCCTGTCACCTCCAGTTCCCGCGGTTGCTGGGGGAACCCCTGGTGCACAACCCAGTGCTGAGGCGCCCTGTGCTGAGCCTGGCCTCTGCCTGGCCTCTGCAGCCACCCTGGAGGACCATCTCTGGGAGGGCCAGGTCCCCTGTACTAAGGTCGCCCTGAGCGAGGCTTTCCCTGCGTTACCAGTCACCCCAGCCGTGGCCGACGATCTGGCTGGAGGCCCTGGCACCCTGCTGATGCTCCCTGTGCCTCCTGACAGTGACATGGGTTGTCCTTTTGCTTCTCTGTCGCATAGAGGTTTATACGCCTGGGTGATTCATGTCTGCCACGTCCAAGTGCTGGCAGGCCGCCCCGATAGACCGTGGCGATGGTGCCTGGGGCCATCAGGTTCCCCACCGGCCCACCCAGCGTGGCGCACATTGTATAAGCCGCCAATCACCAAGAAGACTGGCGACCTGCAGTGGCAGTTGCTGCACGGCATCCTAGCCACCGGCATGTTTGCGTCCCACTTGGACCCAGCCGCCTCAACGGCCTGCCCCTTCTGCCCGGGGGGTATTGAGGAGACCCTTTTTCACGCTTTCCTGGACTGCCCCTGCCTGCAGCTGCTCTTTGTCACCCTCGGCCTGCTGCTGCGGGCTCTGGGCAGGAGCTTTTCGGAGACCACCTACATGTGCTCCTGCCCGTACTGGGCAGCTGAGAAGGGCCCTGTCTGCCTGGCCAACTTTGTACTGGGTCAGGCCAAGTTGGTCATCCTCAAGAGCCGCCAGAACCGGCTTGCCAGGACCGGCTCAGATGATGCCCTGTGGCTTTTCTGCCTCCTGGTGCAGACACGCCTCTCACTGGAGTTTGAACACGCTGTGCTCCGGCGGGTGGTGCCCGCCTTTGAGGCACGCTGGGCCCTTGAGGGAGCGCTGTGCTGGGTGGAGGACGGCTGTCTCAAATACATGCTCTGATGTCATGACTGGTCTGGGCGACCGGGCTGGCTCGGTGTTGAACTGTGACTCCCAGCTCTGCCGCGTCCTGGGCCCTCACCAGGCTGCTTTTTTGCTCTCTTGTGTGTGGAAGTTGGAGGCTTTGTGACATGTATGATGGGGTGGAGCAGGGTCTGAATTGTTTATGACTGTGTGGCCAGCACGCCGACCACGTAGGATGTGAGACACGACGTGAAAGGCAGCAAAGGTGTCTGTCACGGTGTGATGTGTTGGTTGTCTGGTTGTTCCGGGGATTCTTTTGGCCTGGTATTTGGTGGGCGTGGGATGCACTTTTGCGGACGGTCTTTGGCTCGGATCCTTTGGTGCACGCTTTCTGGTATTTGGTGTATGTTGGACGCACTTTTGGGGGCATCAAAATGGGTGCGGGTAGCTCCTGTGTGGAAAATGAATCCCCTTGCCCAATTTGGTCTTTCTGGTATTTGGTGTGCGTTGGATGCACTTTTGTGGGCATTAAAATGGGTGCGGGTAGCTCCCGTGTAGAAAACGAATCCCCTTGCCCAATTTGGTCTCTGGATCCGAGGACTAAGAGACTTGTTCGATCTAGTTTTTGGTTTGGTAGTAAGTTGTTTGTGTTTTTGCTTTGCAAGCGGCCACCATTGTTGTATCCCTGAACCCCTGAATAAAGTAATTAAAAAGTCAAAAGTCTTTGTTTCTTTGTTTCTTTCTTTCTTATATGTATATGTAGAAGGCATGACAAGAAGACATAAATAATGGTAGAAATAACTCTTTTACAAGATAAACAGAAATTTGAGTATCTAGTGAAGGGGAGAGTGGGAACTACTGTAATCCCTTTTTAGTGACAGCATTTCTAAATATTGGTAAACCATCCTTTAAAAATGGCCATAAACCTTAATCTAATGCTAAATTACAATGCAGTGAAATTATAACCCTCATGCAAAACAGTTCATTTTTGCATCATGTTGCTGATGCTGTTATACCTGATGTGAATTTCTAATGACCTGGAGAAAAGGAAAAAAACTGTCATTAGCAATGGCTAGGATCCTAACTTACAAACTTTCTCTACTTTATTTGCATTCTACAGTTAATTCTAAACATAACTTTCTGAAACATATGCCACGTGATATAATGGGGATGCTTATTTTAAGGCATAAAATCAAGAATAATATTCTCCTTGCAGTACCCTTAATGTGTTGGTTTTGTTGACATGTAGGCTTTTAAGACCGTTTTAATATTTGCCAAGATGCAAATGTGTAAGGACATCCCCCCCGTTTTACAGAATAACATCAGAATGCCAAGAACAAGGAAATAACTGTCTAAGATTTTGTGCAAAAATATTCACACTTGAAGGATGGCTGGAAAAAGTATTTTTCCATTAAAAAGTGAACAAAATTAACTATGTTTTCTTTTTCAAGACATAAAGTAAGACTTTCAAAGAGGTCTATGAGATTTGAATATACCATTTCTATTAATAGGACAGAAAATAGGTTTCTAAATCTCAGAAGCAGATTTGGAAATCTATAATGTGTAATATTATTTGAGATGAATACTTCATACAGCACACTTAAACAGTTCTGGCCCTGACCCCTCAAGATGATCTGTTCAAGTGTAGCTTATGTGCTTATGGAGCTTCACAGAAGTCAATAGTATTCCATTCAGGTCCATTTTTTTTACAAGAATGGGACCCTTACTGAGGTTTTAATAGGCAGAGAATAGATTTTTAGTCCTTATGGATTTTTTTTTTTTACCCATCACAGTGGCTGCTGTATTTCAAACTATATCCACAATTGAAACCTGTTAAAAATCACTCTGAAAGGAGAGAATTCATGTATGATATACATGACCACTGGAACTACTATTTAGAGGAAGAAAATGGGCTTTTCTGAAGAGCTTGAGTTTGATTTGAAGTCATTTCCTTTTCTTTTCTCAATACCTTGGTGTGATTGCTTTACCCAATATCAGGACCAATGACATTATAAAGGACTGTGCAATAAGCCATACTAAAGGTCAGTAGTGTACTATTGTACATGCTGTTTCAATCTGAGTCTCATTTTCTGGTGAATGTTATTACTTTAATAGGGTTTCTTTAGGCATGTCTACATGTGCATTTAAGCACATCTAAATGTAATTCACATTCATTAGCTTAATGCACATTAAGTATCTTTACGCAGATGCCTACATGTGCAGGCATTAAAGTGCATTAATGTTTTGTGTGGACTGACTTGGGACTAGAGCTGTCTACGTGTTCATTAATATGCTTTAACAATCTGAGCTTACATTTGGATACGTGCATTGCAGATAACCAAATTTAGGTGTGGATAGCTTAAATTCACCATTTTTAAAGTGCATTAAGGTCATGCACGTATACACATATGCACCCTACTGTGCCTTAAATTTAGGCTAATGTGCCTTAAAGCCTTTATGTGCCGTAATGTGCCTTGTTTAGATATGCCCTTTAAGTCTTATGGAGTACTAGTCTTTGTATGATCGGAAATGGAAGCAAACTACCAGAAATCTGAGAATTTCAAGTCAAATTCCTAGAATTAAGAGGTTTGGTGCAGGTAAGCATCTATATTTTTGAGCACCTATTCTAACTTATTCTATAACCTACTGAAGTTTACCCAGTGTCAATTATTTGAATGCAAGGTCACTGATTTTAGAGGATATAATCATGAGCACAACAATCACGTACAGTAAAACCCGCATTAACTGGCATGCCAGTTGACGCCGGTTGACTTGGCAAAAGGGAAACCAGAAGTGGGACTTCTGGTTTGTTGAATCCCACAGCCCAGGGGAAAGCAGCCTGTGCGGAGCCCCCTCTCCCTTTCCCCCAGCACACTGACACTGCGGGAGGGGCGGTATGGTTAATCTGAAATGTGGACATGCCAGACACAGCGGGAGGGGTGTCTTTGCCTCACCAGGCAAAGGCGCCTCTCAGATAACCGGCACATTAGGTTATCCGGCACCCGCCATTTCCCATAGATGCTGGATAACAGAGCTTTTGCTGTACTACGGTCACTTCTGTTGTCAGTGAGACTGAACTTAGGCTGACAATATTTCTTCCCAGTGCTTTTATTACCAGAAAAATATTGACAAGAAGCTAGAAGTCCAAAATGGAATCAAAATGAGAAAAGAAATAATCGGGATGGACAGATGGGTTTATGAGCTATGAGTGAAATATGCATCACTTGACTGAATGATGATTTGGAAAGAAAGTATGAGTTTGGAGGTTGTAAACACCAAGATGGAAAGGAAATCATTAAGATAATACAAAAGGATATAACAGGGTAATAAATGAAAAGTAGGCGGGTGGAAGGGGATCAGTTATCTCTCAGAAATCCTTCCTTGAAGCAAGATTAGGCTGTAGAAAAGTTTGTAGCTTGTAAAGGAAGTGGTAGAAATGCCCTGCTTTTAAAACTACATATTAGAAAATACTTTTACAGAGAATATACTATAGTTACTGGAAGAAGGACTAGGTGACCTAAGCAGGTCTTTCACATCTCTAACATCTCTGGTTGTATGACTGATATGAAGCAATTTAAGTTTTAATGCCTGAGGGTGGATGATTCTCATTAGTTATTGACTGTGAATGAACTGCTTAAATGAGAATATTTTATTTCTCCTTTACTGTTTTATAGAAGACTCTGAGGTAATGTCTAGTTTTGTTTTGCATTTCCATTGTTTTATACTTGACTCAGATAAGTTTGTTCAGTGTCACATTGCAAATGTTCAGTGTCACATTGTAAACCTTCAGCAACTAAATCTTCATTAACCTTCTGTGCCAATTCAAAAAGGAAAAGATTTTAAAAACGTCTCTAAATTGAAGAGCTGCAGGAAACACATTTTGGCCAATTACCTGCTCCTTGCTGTGATGTTTTGCTGCCATTTCTATATATACAAAAATAGAATTAGAGTACTTATTTATTTGAAACATTTTGCTGCATTTCATTTTACTTGTCTTGTTGAAATCCTCTTAGGAAAATGCAAGGCCTGATAATTTCTCTCCTTGTTAAGTAGCAGAAAGATAATAAAAAGTTGTACTCTATTTTGCAAAATATTTTCAGTTAAGCATGTATCTTCTGACTTGTATCATCTTGTGAAACTTTCCATCTCACATACTTCTGTCACAGATAGCTTATCATCCTCAGCTTTAGCATGTCATGACAAGGAGCTTGGGTAGCATGGATATATTTGAATATCACCAAGTGTGTCAGTGAAATGTGTCTTCATCTTAATTCTGGCATGTATAAAAAAACAAATGAACAAATCCAGAAGGAAAAGATCCTCTTTTCACCTTTCCTTCCTTTCTTTTAAATCTCTATTTATGGACAATGCATAAAATGGTATAAAATCATGACAACGAATATGGCCATTCTTGTGGCATTTTTGACCCAACCAGAAGCAGCAAACAGGGGGAAACTCAAGGAAAAGCAACTGCTTGTGACATTCCCAAGCTCAGGGGTAGGACTAGTCAAATAAAACAAAGGAAACATTCGGCTGGTGAATTCCATTCATTTATTGCACAAGTAATTTCTGAATGAGTTCTGAAAATCACCAATTGCATCATATTGTTGTTTTATACCATATGTCTGTAAATAAGATAAGTACCTTGTTTTGGGGGGGCAAAAAAAAAAAAAGATTTTTCTGGATTATTTCCTGCATCATCTTGAGCTCACCTTAGCTGAATGCACCCAGATGTATGCTGCTCACTCTCTCCTTCCAGCTTCAAAGCTCAAACCTTAACCTTGTCCTAGTTGCTGCCAAATTGGCAGCAACTTTTGGCAGTGGCTGTGACAGGGTTCAAGCTTGAGCTTTGGAGGGGGGAGGGGAGGATGAACAATACTTAAGACTCTGCTCCTCCTGCATGGGTCTGGGAAGGCAGCACAGCTCCCATAGGCCATTACAGTGTCCCCATGTCTGCAATGTAGAAACCAGCCATCTCACTTTCACCCCCATTTTGGATGACTAATTCTTGGAAAAGGGTGTGTGAGGTATGTGAGCAAATACAGTATGTTCACAAATATTCACTCAATGATTTCCATGAATGATAGTCCATCTATACATTGTTTGGAAAAGGTTTCCTTCAAGTGTTTACTGTTCGTTGTGCATGGGTATGAGTGGTCACCAAAGCTACAGTTTTTTTGTTTTGTTTTTGCTGAGTGAAGCATTTTATGCAAGAAGTTAAATAATGAATAGTGATTGATTTGATACACATACTTTGAGTACCATTGCCACAGTTTTTTTACCCAATGCTACTGTGCAGTAGCTTGTTATTGCTGCACAGTTTCATGGCCACAAGGTTAGTGCCTGGCAACCCTACTGCATGATAATAATGAGCTACTGGTAATAATGAGCATCTGGTAACAACAAGCTACTCATGTAGACATGTAGACATGCCCACAGATTATTCATATGTAAAATCAGGTGTTGAAATCAAGAACCACCATCTTCAAAATATTCATGCAAAGGGTCTCCCCACTCACATACAAGTCCATGGACAACTTAGAAAAAGAAATGTGAATAGGATGAAATAACCAGTGAAAACTAGACCCAGTGTTTGTGAATGCTGTATTTTTGAGTTATAGTATTCAACCAGCTCTGTCTACACTGTCGGATAATTTAAACACTTATCTATACTTCTGCTTATATAAGAAGCTTCACAGAAGCATAGCTGTGTATATATAACCAGAAGTATTCTAATATTATAAAAGCCTTTGTTGGTCTGTCTGGCCATAATGCTTTATTCACATGCTGATTGGCTGACTGAAACAATTAATTGGAGTGCTCCAAGAGTATTTGGACAGGAGATGGTGTGGCAAAGCACCGCCATAACAGCAGGGACACAGGGCAGAGCAGGGGGTTGGGGGCACAAGCCTGCCCCCCCCCCCGTAGACAGCAGTGACGGAATGAGGGGGTGTAGTGGGTCCATTCTCCCCTCCCCTAACCGGATGAGAAGTGGGGGCAGGGCCAGACAGAGAAGGACATGGAGCTGCCAGGCTGTGACAAAAGCTGGAGAAGGAGGGAGGAGAGTGGGAATGGGAGGGGAAGGGTAAGCCTGGTGGTGGTGCCCTGCTGGTGCCACTGCTTCACCCTGACAACAGCCCCAAAAGGGTGGGGGAATGGGCCTGGCCCTGAAGTGGCGGGGGAAGGGTGGGTGGAGTGGGCCCATTTGCCACCCTTCCTGACTGAATGAAAAGTGAGGTTGAGACCAGATGCGGGGCTCTGTCCCTACCCACCATGATGGTGGGGAGCCTGCTGCCACTGTCCCACCTCTGCTGGGCCCTGACAAAAGTTGGGAGGGAAGGGAGCCGGAGAAGAAGGGGAGGGTAGGCACAGTGATGGTGAGCTCCTGCTGCTGCCAGTACCAGGCCCTGCCAACAGCTGGGAGGGAAGGGTGCGGGGAGGGGAGGCAGGTGGACACGGCGTGTGCAGACCCTGAGTGCAGGTGTGGTGGGGAATGGGCCTGGACCCGAAGGCGGGGGAACAGGCCTGCAGTTGGGGAGGTGGGGATGGGGGAGCAGGGCCAGACCTGAAGTGCTGGGGTGCAGGGAGCAAGGGCTGGACATGGCCCTCTGTCCCCATCCCATCCCCCAGTCATTCTGGACAGGCAATTGGCTAATCAATGTATATAAAACCTGCACTCCAAATCCTTTGAGTCCTGCCAGCAGTATGGATCCTACCCATTTTCCACAGAAAACAACCAACTTCTAAGGAGCAAAATCCAGGACATTATACTGGACACTCCACAGACCTCTGGAAGTGGAAGCAGTTTGGTTAGTGTAGCCACCAGAGTGTGGTGCAGCAACTACTTCTCAAAACAAAAGCAGCATGCAGTATATATGCAGCATTATGTTGAGGCCAATTAGCTCAGCAGACCCAATTAGTGAAGCCTCATTCCTTCATGGCTGAAGGGCAAAGCTAATTTGCTTAGGTGCAGTGCTGTGTGACATGGTTATACTTCTGGTTAGGAGGTAGCTTAGAGCTAGATCCCTATTTGGAAGGAGTATAACTGTGTCCTTACAGCATGAGGCAGCATTCATGAAGCCAGATCAGAGCGCTGAGCCCAGGCAGTGCCGGTCAGAGACTCGCAGAAACAGGTGCTACAGGAGTCTAGATCAGTATCCTGGCTCATGCTGGTCCTAGCAAGGCAATTGAGGCACCAGGCAATAGGCAACAGGCACCACTCGCTCCAGCCTTTTATAGGTGAGGCCTGGCCTGCAATTTGTTGGCTGGGCAAAGACTAAGATCCTTGCTCCTGATGCCCATGTGCTTTCCTTGCATTATTTTTATTGTTTCTCTGGTTTTGACTCTTGGCTCCTGGTTTCAGTTCTGACATCTGGCATATCCTGATTCTTAGCTCCCTGGGAACCCAGCTCCTGGACTTTGCCTGTCTACTGGGTAACCGCCCCTGAACACCCATGCTTCAGTCCTTAACAGCACCAGGCAGAGCCCTCTCAGCAGATGCAGCAGGAAATTTTTGGGAGATGCACAAGTTGGAACTGTATAAGAAACTCTGGGATGGTCATCATGGTAGTAAGAAAGGCCTGAGGGAGTGCCACTTCCTTGTAACATGCTCCTTCTACTCATACAATAGACCCACCTCAAGAGTTAATATAAAGAGCTATGCAAAAGATGCCATTTGCAACACAGGAGCAGTAATGATTTTTATAAAACCCAGGAATTACACTATATAGTGTAGAAGTAATTAGCTTACTTGACTAGAAAAACAGACAAAGACCAGAAGTGCTGATACTGCTTAATTCAGTTAAATGTTCTGAGATAAGGAATCCCGCACACCTTGGGTTATCCTGAGGTTATCTTGATATCTTGCCCTGTGCATAGATAGTTTGTTTAAGTAAACTTCCTAAATTTCTGTGTAATTTACTATTGTTTTGTTTCTCCAAGGTGTATTTTTTATCTCTTTCTCTGTCTTTAGTATAAATACGCTTGTAAACTTAGAGAGTCTGAGAAATCCTTTGAAACAGACAAGTGGGCGCTTCCCCTTGCTGTGTGGAATCCTCCCTGTGATCACAGTATAGCCTTAAATAAAGAAAAGCTGGCTCTGTCAGTTCTGATTCAACCACAACGCGAAGTTTGATTTCTTCCACAATATTCTTGCACGTTTTCCACTAGCTTTTTTTCCATTATGTATTTGCTCATAGATAGAGATTTTCTCATTTTTGCTTCAGTGGATCCAGTGACAAACTCCAAACACATCATTAAAAGGAAAACTGAATAAGGAAGGAAAAAATACCAGTGAAGCTTTTTGGCCGAAATGATTAGCCAGAATTTGGGCCTATTTTTCTGTAAACTGGTCCATTGACATTTTATTCTCAAAGTCTGTACAGGTACAAGAATATGCTAGGAACACAAATCCTCACAAGTTCTCTGCCAGATCATGGGAGTAGAGGAAAGGGAGGATTCCTCTTCCTGTCTTTCTCTCCCAGTTTCCTGACCATATGACATCCATGGCTGGCTCTAAGCCACATGTCAAAGGGTTGTGCCAGGGCTGAATAGTTCAGTCTCTTTTCTGGGGTAAATTCTGAAGTGCCATCAGGGCCATCAACCATCATGTTGGCTGCCAGAAGTCACCACTTTGTCCACTCTTCCAGCCATTCATTTGGGCTGTGATGTTAAACTGAGCAAAAAAGCCTCCAGAGAAGGTTTTTTCCTTCAAAGATGTTTCAGTATTTTTCTGCTATTTTTCTCTGTTTGCTTCTTCCTGATTTATTAGGAATACCAGCCCACAGTTTCTCATCTTGGATCCTGCTCTGAACACCAGGGTTATACCTTTTGCTAGAAAAATTAGAGCTTATTTTTGGAATTTCTTTCCAGGTATGAGGAGGAATGTGGAGGAAGAATGGAATCCATTTCTTTGGGGGGTCTTTTTCATGCCATTTCATTTTTTTTACAGGACCATGTGCAAAATCCTGCTTTTCTGTGGGCGGAAGACATGACCACTAAAAGTCCCACTCTGTAGGCCTTGCTCAGACTGTAAGCGGCTTGCCTTTGAAGGCATTATAAAAATATAAAAGTCAAACATGAATTGTTACTTGCCTAGATTTGGGCATATGTTTCAGGCTTGGACTTTATAATTGTTCTAATTATAAGTTCCAAACCTGGTGCACACGCCTAAATCTAGGCAAGTAATAATTTGTTGTAAGGTGTTCATAGGATGTTTATACTGCCAAAACTCAGCTCAATTTATGGAAAGTTCACTACTAAAAGATGGCATATAGGCTATTAATGCACTATGTACAGCTATGCAAATAAGTACATTTATGCAGTATAGAAGGAATGAGACTGTGGCAAATACGAATCAAGAAAATGGGGGGGAGGGGAAAGACAGTCAGCAGGCATGTCTACACATGCCGTAAATGCACCTGAATAAACTTTGGAGCTTACTGCTCTGGAGTTTATTGTTCCCAAGCACACTGATTGAATGTGTGACTGGGACTGCAGCATGTTGAGCCTGTTTGCATGCAGCATGTTGAGCCTCATCTCATGTTAAGCCTGTCTGGCATGGGGTCTGGAGGGTCAGTCTGCCAGCCTAGGGATGTTCTGCCCAGCTCAATGTGCTGTGGAGGGTTTGGCTGGGGTACGAGGGCACTGAAGGAAACTCATGCCCCAGCCAACCAGGTCAGCATTTACACATGCGCTGCTGTGGAGTAAAAAAAACTCTGCAGCAGGATAGTACTTGTATTTATATATGCTGTGGAGTTAATTAGTTTACCCCAGACTAATAGGGGTGCATGTGTAGGTATGCAGTGTTTATTGCACAGCTAATTAGTCTACTGTGCAATAAATGTTTCATGTAAACATGCTCAGTCAGTAGCAAATTGATCCATGATGTCTCTGTACATTTTCATGGGTTCTATGGAAGTTAGCTGTCATTGTTTCTGTTTAACTATTCTAATTTTGAACAGTTACAACTTGTCTGATTCCCAAGCCCAGCCCTGTAGAACCAAACAAATATTTGATGTATGCACACTGGAATTCACATAGACATCCCTGACATCTATTTATTTTTCATTTTTAGGGAAAACAGTTCTTATAATATACTCGAGTTTTTATTTATTTATTTTTTTTTAGTGCAGAAGACTTGTGCGGTTTTCATGGCAAACAGCATACAATTAATAACCTGAAATCATGAGAGATAATGTTGTTGTGCATCCTTTGTGGATGAAGATGACTTCATCCAGTGGGTGGGGGAGAGTCGGGGGGGAAGAAGAGAGAAAAGAAGTGGGAAAGAAACAGGAGGGAGAAAAGAGAAAAGGAGAAAAAGAGAAAGGAGGAGGTGGAGGCTAAGTCACGTGAGTATGTAAGTGATTTATAAGCCCAATCTTTGCCTTGAACAATCTGCTGAAGCAGGGGCAGGAAAACGATGAGGACTGGGGTATGAGAGGTTTTTGTTTTCCTGGTCATGCTTTCTTCATTGCTTCTGCCGTGCATTGCTGTTTGAAGGCCAGTGCTCCGTTCTGAATTGATGACCTTCAGGATGGACAGTTGAGAGCGATTTGCTCCCATGACTTCAGGTTGATGCTGAAACTCTTTAGGGACACCTTTAGGGTGTCCTTGTACCACTTCTTTGGTATCCATGCACTGTTGCATGTCATCTTGTGAGCCTGCACATAACACACAGTTGTCAGCGAAGAGGAAGTTGTGAAGCTTGGCTGTCTGGACTTTGGAGCTGATTTGGAGCCTGTGCAGGTTGAAGATGTTTCTGTCAAAATGGTACCTGATCCGCATGCCAAGGTTATTGTCTTGGAAGACATCTAACAGCATGGCAGAGAATACCGTGCTGAATAGGGTAGGTGCGAGCACACAACCCTGCTTGATGCCATTTGTGACTGGAAAGGGGTCACAGCATTCGCCATTTACAAGGATGCATGCCATCATGCTGTTGTGGAACTGTCAAACCACATTGATGAATTTTCTGGGGCATCCGTACTTCATGATTTCCAAGAGGGCTTTGCAGTTCACCGTGTTGAAAGCTTTGGTTAGGTTGACAAACATGAGGAGAAGGTCATTCTGTTCCTGGCACTCTTGAAGCTGCCAGGCTGCAAACACCATGTTGGTGGTTCCGTGTCCTCTTCTGAAGCCACATTGGCTCTCAGGCAGTCGGTCATTTAGATGGTCAGTCAGATGATTGAGGAGCACTCTCGTGAGTATCTTGCCGGCAGTTGAGAGGAGGAAGATGTTCCTGTGGTTGTCACAGAGTTGGTGATTTCCCTTCCTCTTGTACAGGTGGATGAAAGAGGCATCTTTGAATTCTTGAGGGACTACCTCCTGCACCCACATACTGCAGAAGATCTCGGTTAGTTTCTTTGTGAGGTCATGACCACCTGATTTATAGACCTCCGCTAAAATCGCATAGACTCCAGGAGCCTTGCCACTAGACTTTTGTTGTATGTCCTTTTGGAATTCCATGATTGTAGGCAGAGCTTCAAGCAAGGTGTTGACAGTGATTTGAGGCAGCTTGTGTATGGTGTCCATGTTGACAGAGGAGGTCCGATTGAGGATGGCACTGAAGTGTTCGGTCCATCTCTGGAGGATCTGGGTCTTGTCAGTTAGCAGTGTGGTTCTGTTGGCAGACAGCAGATGGGAGAATCCAAAGATCTGTGGACTGTAGACATCCTTTAGGGCACTGAATATCTTCTTTGCATTGTTTTGGTCAGCCTAGTGCTGGATCTTGTCTTCTTTGTTCTTCAACCATGTGTCCTGCATCCCTCATAACTTGCGTTGAATGGTCTTCCGTATCAAGCTGTAGGCATGTTGTTCTGATGTGGACTTATCGTAGAGGCAGGCTCTGTGGAGATGTTGTTTCTCTTTCAGCAGCCATTATATCTCCTTGTCATTTTCAATGAACCAGTCTTGGTGTCTGTGGATGCTTGGTCCCAGGGTCTCAAGAGCTGCAGAGTGTATAGCTTCATAGAGCCACTTCTGCTTGGCTTTGATGGATCTGGAACAGAGCGGTGTAGTGTGAAACTGATATTTCAGATGGTTCATAAAATACAGCCTGGTGCTGTCATTTATCAGCCCTGCAGTGCTGAAATACTTCAGTCCACTTCATTGTTGTGGATGATGTCTGATCTGAATCGTGATCTTTGGTGAAGAGATGATGAGTCAATGATCAGTCTAGCATTCAGCACCACACATTGCTTTGGTTACATGGACATTGCATCTGTCCCTCCTTCAGATGATGACATAGTCAATAAGATGCCAGTGCTTGGAGTGAGGGTGCAGCCACAATGTCGTCTTCTGGTTGGGGATCTGGAACATAGTGTTAGTAACCAGAGGTTCATGTTCAGCACATAGTCTGAACAGGACAAGATCATTGCTATTGCAGCTTCTGATCCCGTGCTTCCCTATGATGACATCCCATGCTTGGTAGTCAGAGCCAATCCTGGCAGTGAAGTCGCCAACAAGGATGAGATGGTCAGACTTCAGTACAGCAGTGATCACAAAGTGGAGGTCATCCTAGAACTGGTTCTTGACTTCGTCAGAGTTGGTCATAGTAGGCCCCTACTATGCACTGATGATAGTGGTATACTTTTTGCCAGGCAGGGAGAGCATGAGCACCATCAGCTGTTCATTCACTCCCTTGGGCAGGTAGGTCAGCTTCTTGATAAGGATGTTTTGTATAGCAAAGCTGACACCTGTTTCCCATTTGGCTTTGCTGGCATGACCACTCCAAAAGAATATGTAACCAGCTTTTCCTTCTGTGAGCTGCCCCTCACCAGGTAAGTGAGTCTTAGCAGGGTCAGGGATCTGGATAATGTATCTGCCCAGTTCTCTCCCAATGAGGGCAGTTCTCCTTTCAGGTCTGTTGGTGTTTCTGTCAGTCAGCTTACATATGTTCCACACACCCAGCTTAAGAGGGATTGATTTCTTTCCTTTTCAACTGGTATAGTGGGACCCAGGCCAGCGGAGGTATGCTGGCCAGGGTGAAGTGAAGCAGACAATGTTTGGGGCACCTCTTCTAGCCCGTTCCTTATTCTAGGAGGTAAGTGGCACAGTCCTGAATAGGGCTGCTTGGTCACTCAGAGGGCTGCTGAGTTCTACTGCTGCTTCTGTCCAGTAGAAAGTGACCCAAAACCATGAGCCACCTGTGTGCATTTTTGTGGCTACAGCTTCCAGTGTGTCCACACCTGGTGCTTCATCACTGGCCCATTGCCACAGGGTTTGTACTGGATGCAAGTTGCATGGGATTTAGATTTAAATGAGGAAGGAGTTGTGCAGCATCAGCTGCACTCTCTCATCTGAGCCAACTGGTAACCAGCAGCAGGACAGTTTTAAGATGGCTGGAGATTGACCCAGATGTAGTGGATGATCAAAATGTCTTTTATGCCTTGTCCTGCTCCGCATGATCCACAGTGCATTGTTGTACTGCCTTCATGGCAATTGGAACGTATACGGGTCTTGTCTTCCCAGTCAGCCTGAGTCAGACTTTGCGTGCAGGGATAGGCATGTCCCTATCTCCCCAGAGGTCTAAGACTGACTGGATGCCCTCACTTGGTTTGGCCCATCCATCGAGGTGGTTTACTGGGGTGTGGCCGCTGTTGCATGCAGACAGCTACTTGGAGCCACAGGTGAGAGTTGAGTGCTGGTGAGGAAGAGTCACTCAGGCGAGCATGATGTACTCTTTCTCTGGAGGTGCTACCTTTCCCAGACACCCCAAATACCCCTGAGCTATAGTAAGGAATAATTATGCACCCCGCTTCCATACTCAAATGTGTGCACGTGCATCCAGGAACATCTCGCTTACTTGTGCCTGTGCTTCTAGACCCCTTCCCAGAATCCTGCCATGACTTGGTGTTTCAAAAATTGAAAAGAGAAAAGGGAGGTTAGATGTTAACCAAAATCAGAACTATAACATGAGGGCAGAGATTTCCTTCACAGGTCTCCTCCGCCCCTACACCCTGCACCTTACCATTCCCAGTTGGATCTTGGCTAAAGTCCTATCACATCCGCCTGTGCCCCTCCATCCTTGGGCACATCTTCACCTCCTTAGTTCCTCGGCCTAATTATTGTTGGTAATTTCTGACCTCCAATGTACATGTGTAAGACCCCTGGTAGGGTTCCTCCTTTGTATCACTGTCACTAGTAATAACACAGGGGAATAATCAAAACCCTTGTCTCCTCCTTTTCTGAATCAGCCAGTTAGCATTCCCCTTGCTCCCTATGCAGACAGAGGATTTATCAATTTGTCACTCTCCCTTCAGGGGATTCTATTTATTCCCTCTGGCTGTACCTCTGCAGTGGGACTTCTTGTTTCTAGCTCCGGGTCTGGTTTCAGTCCTGACTCTCTGTCTCCATGCAGCTTGCATGGTACTTGGACTTCCTGTGCCTTTCCCTGTTTGGGGATTAGCAAGTGTGCTGACTGCCCCTTTGAGCCTCTGAAAGAACTCCCAGAAGCTAATGGGAGCTGACTGCCACTGTATGTGATTGCCTGTTACCTGGGTCAGCCCCTCCAGTCTCTGCCAGCATCTTGGCAACTGACGATGCATCTTCAGAGCCCACACCACGACACCCTTGGTGTCATCTGCAAACTTGCTAAGGTGCACTCTATGCCATCTTCCAGGTCACTGATGAAGACATTGAACAAAACTGGCCCCAGGACCACCCCTGGGGCACTTCACTTGATACCGGTTGCCAGCTAGACATTGAGCCATTGATTACTACCCTCTGAGCCTGATGCTCCAGCTGGTTTTCTATCCATCTTACAGTCCATTCATCCAGCCTGTACTGCCTTAGCTTGTCTATGAGAATGTTTTTGGAGACTGTATCAAATGTTTTGCTAAAATCAAGGTACACTGCATCCACTGGTTTCCCTGCATTCACAGAGCCAGTCACCTCATCATAGGAGGCAATCAGTTTGGTCAGGTATGACTTGCCCTTGGTGAATCCATGTTGACTGTTCCTAATCACCTTCTTCTTGTCCAAGTGCTTAGAAACAGATTCCCTGAGGATCCGCTCTTATGATTTTTCCAGGGACTGAGGTAAGGCTGACTGATCTATAGTTCCCTGAATCCTTTTTCCTTTTCTTAAATATGGGATCTATATTTGCCCTTTTCCAATCATCTAGGACCCCTCCTGATCACCATGAGTTTTCAAATATGATGGCTAGTGGCTCTGTAATCACATCAGCCACCTCCCTCAGCACCCTCAGGCGCATCCCATCCAGCTCCAAGGACTTGTATATGCCCAGCTTTTCTAAATAGTCCCTAAATTGTTTTTTTCCACCTCTGTTGGTTGCTCACCTCCTCCCCAAACTGTGCTGCCTGGTGCAGTAGTCTGGGAGCTGACCTTGCCTGTGAAGACTGAGGTGAAAAAGGCACTGGGCACTTCGACCTTTTCTGCATCCTCTGTCACAAGGTTGCCTACCCCATTCAGTAAGGGACCCACACTTTCCCTTATCTTCCTTTTGCTACCAGCATACTTGTAGAAACCCTTCTTGTTACCCTTTACATCCCTTGGTAACTGCAACTCCATTTGCACTTTGGCCTTCCTGACTTCATCCCTGCATGCCCAAGCAATGCTCTTATATTTTTCCCTAGTTATTTGTCCAAGTTTCCACTTCTGATAATCTCCCTTTTGGTGATTTTAGTTTCCTGAAGAGTCCCCTGCTAAGCCAAGCTGGTCATCTGCCATACTTGCTAGTCTTCCTGCACATTGAGATGGTTTGTTCCTGTACTCTCAGTAAGGCTTCTTTAAAGTACAGCCAGCTCTCCTGGACTCCTCTTCCCTCAGACTGGCTTCCCAGGGGATCCTGCCCCTGAGTTCCCTCAGCGAGTTAAAGTCTGTTTTTCTGAAGTCCAGGGTCCTTACTCAGCTGCTTTCCATCCTTCCTCAGGTTCCTGAACTCAATCGTCTTGTGGTCACTGCTGCCCAAGTCGCCATTCACTACTGCACTTCCCACCAATTCTTCCACGTTTGTGAGCAGCAGGTCATTAAGAGCACAGCCCCTAGTTGAATTCTAGCACTTGTACCAGGAAGTTGTCCCCAGTACTCTCCAAAAACTTCCTGGATTGCCTTTGCACTGCTGTATTGCCTTCCCAGTAGATGTCAGGATGATTTGAAATGGGAACCTGGACTTGAGATTGGGAAACTTCTGCTGGCTGTTTGAAGAAACTCTCATCCACCACTTCCATCTTGTATGGTGGTCTATAGCAGACACATGCTACAATTTCACCCTTGTTGCTCTCCCATCTAACCGTAACCCAGAGACTTTCAACAGGCGCATTCCAGTTTCTCACTGGAGCTCTGAAGAATCATATGGCTCTTTTACATAAAGGGCTACTCCTCCTCCTCTCCTCCCCTGCCTTTCCTTCCTGAACAGTTTGTACCCATCCATGACAATACTCCAGTCATGTGAGCTCTCACCAGGTCTCTGTTATTTCGATGATGTCATGGTTCCGGGACTGTGCAAGGATTTCCAGTTCTTTCTGCTTCTTTCCTAGATTCTGCACATTTGTGTACAGGCATCCTGAGGTAACTAGTTGATGGCTTGATTTCTCAGGAAGTATGAGAATACCTCCCCTGTTGCCCCCTCCTGCTTGCTTTTCCTCCAGGTCTCCTGCTTCCTCACTTACCTCAGGGCTTTGGTCTTCATCCCCTGGTGAACCTAATTTAAAGCCCTCCTCACTAAGTTAGCAAGCCTTTTTGTGAAAGCTAAAACATGTACTGATGTTAACAATATGCATATTAAAATTATGTGTGCAGTCAGCTGAGAATATTTGAAGTAGGAGGGAAGGATGTGATGGGAGCAGGGATCTAAAGAGTAGAGTGACAGCTACATTTACTCCTATTCACCTTATCAACTTTGAAGCATTCTCAATACAAAGGTAGATACTAGACCAAATTTTCAGATACTCAAGATGTAAACCCATGTAAAAGGAAGGGGTTACCATTATCAGGTAACATATTTGTTGGGAACAAATCTTGCCAAACCAACTTGATATCATTGGATGAAGTGAATGAAATGGACATAATGTACTTGAGCTTTAGTGAGGCTTTTAATATCAGTGCCATGTGATACACTCATAAACAAATTGGAGAGATGTGGGGTGGGTAGAATTACTGTTGGGTGGATACATAATTTTTTTGAATAACCACAAGCAGAGAGTTGCTTTTGGCATGAGTTCTGTGCAATATTAGCATCAGTACCTAGGAGACGCAAGCACTGAATTGTCCCCGTTGGTGCCGTGATGCACGACAAGGCATTTAGAGCAAACTTGCCTTGCTATAGAGGCAGATAGATGAAGAAGATGAAGCGAAAGAGCTAAAGACAAAGGGAAAGAGCTGTGACCCACTCCCTCCTAGAACTATTTGCCATGTCTGCAGTTGAATATGTGGATATCAAATCAGCTTCCTCAGTCACCTACAGACTCATCAGTGACTTCCTATTCACTGGAAGACTATCACGCTCATAATGAGGGATTACCAATTATTTATTTTCTTATATTATAGATTTTTATTCTGCCCTATCCAAAAGGCTCAGAGTGGCTTGCAATGAACAAACAAACTACAGGGAGATTTCCCCCAAAACAGCCAAACTCTGAGAACCAGTGTGCCCCAAGGGATGACAAGGTCAAATAGTTATAAACTCCTGCAAGATTGTTTTGGGCTTGACACAAGGAAGAGCTACTTTACTGTTCGAGCGCCCAAGGTCTGGAACAGCCTACCAGCGGAGGTGGTTCAAGCACCTACATTGAACACCTTCAGGAGTAAATTGGATGCTTATCTTGCTGGGATCCTGTGACCCCCGCTGACTTCCTGCCCCTGGGCAGGCAGCTGGGCTTGATGATCTTCCGAGGTCCCTTCCAGCCCCAGTGTCTATGAAATCTATGAAACTCAAATGGATAAATGTCAGAAAGGGAGGAGGTATCAAGTGAGATTCCAAAGGAGTTTGTTCTGTGTCCTGTGTGGCTTAACATTTTTATTAATTATGAGGACACAGGAATATGAGTTTTCTTATCACATTTGTAGATGACAAAACTAGAAGACCTTGCAAGTGCTTTTCAGGATAGGATTACAATTCAAAAGAATCTTCATAAATTAGAAAACTGGGCTATAGATAACAAAATGAAATTCAGCAAGGGAGAAATGCATCTAGGGAAGAAAAAACCAATGCACAGACATGGAATGGAAGATAATCGGTTTGGCAGTTGCATTGTTGAGAAGCATTTTTGGATTTCAGTGGATCATAGACTTAACATGAGCAATGTGATGCTGTTGTAAAAAAAGAAATGCAGTTTTGGGCTGTGTTAACAGAACTGTTGTATACAAAATGCAGGAGGGGAAGGTCCCACTCTACTCAGCACTGGTTAGGCCTCAGCTAGAGTACTGCATGCAGCTCTGGGCTCCACGATGGAAGAAGGATGCAGAGAAACTGGAACGGATCCAGAGGTGAGCAAAAAAGATGATAAAGGGGCCAGAATGCAAGGAAGGGTTGAGATAACTAGGTATGTGTGGTTTGGAAAAAAGGAGATTGGGGCACCTGGTCATTCTTTTCCAGTTTTTGAAAATTTGCCGTCAGAGATGGAGAACAACTATTTTTCCTTGCTGAAAAGGCAGGAGACAAAACAATGGCCTTACACTGCAGCAGAGCAGATTTAGATTACATCTCAGAAAACTCTTCCTTCAACAACAGGACTGTGAAACGAGCTGCCCAGGGAAGCTGTGGAATCTCCTCACTAGAGATTTTCAACAAGAGGATGGATAAGCATTTGACAGGGATAGTTTATAAATAGCACATCCTGCATTCATGTTGGGAGTTGGACTAGATGACCCTGCAGGCCCCTTCCAGACCCCTGATTCGATAACTCCGTTTTTGGCTGTGTTAAAGCTAGGCTGGAAAAATACTTTTTATTAATTTATGTAGAATTGCAATACAGTCCCTTCTAATACCTTCCATGTCTCCCCTCAGTCATAATTCACCAGCTGAGAAAAACACAGATGAACCATTGCCACTTCTGTCGGTCGGCAGTGAGCCAGATACCTTGAGATGCGAGTACGGAGGATTAGAGGCCACTTTCCTCAATTGCAAGAGTGAGCCAATTGTACAAAAAGGGGCAGTTCTAGGTTATTTGGGCTTGATGTGAAGCCCACTAAAATCAGTAGGAAAATTTCCATTGTTCCCAATGGACTTTGCGCATGTTGTGTGGGAGAGTGATAGAAGCACTGGAAGTGCTATGTGCTTCAAGAGGGCAAGGTTGGGGGATGTTGCTGTGTTCCTGCCTTTCTTCCTTTAGGGGTAGGCTGGTGATGCTCCCCTGACACTAGGAAGAAATATGTTGTGCAGAGGAGAAAAGTACTCTTCCTCATCAGGCAGACAAATTGCCTTGGAGGGCCTCTTGTCTTCTGGGGGCAGCTTGCCTCCCGCAGCCTTTGAGCTCTCGGTGCCCTCTGATCCCACCAGACTTGGGTCTGTGAAAGTCAGCGTGGCTGTTCTGAGTGACCCGGTCTTCTTTACGAGACCTGCCCTTGTAAAATGTAGCCTTTTGTGCACCTCTTAACGTTTGCAATTCATTTTGTAAGCCTCTCTGGCTTTGTTGTGAAGAGTGACTGTATGGGGGCTCTGTTGTTCACAGTATTTACTAAGTGAAACTCATCTCTGTGTACAAGGTCAGCACAGGGCTAACGTGCCAGCTTGTTTTTAAAAATCCTAAATGGAGTGGTGCTTTGGCTTTGTGCTGCTTTTCTGCACAGGAATGAATGTCATTTTGAGATTCATTAGCTCAGTACACGGCACTCTGAGTTTAAATAAGGCCAAAGTTAGAAATATAATGATAGCTTGTGGTTTCCATTTTTTATGGACAGACAATTCTGAATAAATAATGAAAGTAGTGGTAAGACAGACAGAACAGGCCCAAACAAAGCATATTACCACATAAGCGTTCTCTTAGGATATTTTTTGTTTTATTTTGCTTACATGTGAAATATTAAGATGCAAATTCTATGCGAGTTGCAAAGGAACTTGATAGTCTGTGAAATTAAAACTACAGCAGTTAAATTATTGATAGGAAATCAAATAATACATTTTGTAATCTTATAACTCTTCACATTAAGATGGTTTTTCTATAACAAATTTATCATGATATGCCTGAATTCCTTTAGTGGAAACAATTGAGACAACTGAAATTTCCCAGCTAATGGAAAATGGATCCTGTACAACCCCAAGACAACGCTCAAGCAGAATTCAGTGTGTTAACTCAAAGTGTGCAGTTCCTCTTCTAAAAGTGATTCTAGGTGCAGCTATTTATGGTCCACGTTTAAGTTTGTCTTGTTGATCCCCCTCAGTAGGCTGAGGTCTGGTTGGTTTCTGAAGGCATAGTTCCTCCACATGCTTGATTTCCAGGAGAAAGAATCCCAATTTATCCAGTTTCTGAAAGACCAACCGAGTTTTATAGAACATTGTGAGATTAAGATGCTATGGTGCTAAGCATTGTGCATGCTTATATAAAAGGAAAGCCACTCCCTAAAGAAAAAACCCCAAATTCAAATTGTACAGAAGAACAAAATAGACAAAACCATGGGGAAATGAAAGATTTTGATTTCCATTATGGAGATGGATAACTGAATTATAGAGGTTAAAAAAAGCTGCCAAAGTTTGTTTAAGAATCTATGAGCTGAGATCTGAACCCATGTCTTGTCCCTGCGTATGTCTACAGCACAGAGCCCAAAACCTAGGGTAATGAGCCTGCCAGCTCTTTCCTTACAGGCTCCTGCCAAAACACTCACAGGCTCAGCAGTGCTACACCAGCTAGCACCACAGCTGAAAGAGGCCTGGGCAATCACGATCTACCACAGAATGAATATGAGCTACGAATGTGATGCTATAGCTGGCAGAGTGAACAATTTACTGGCATGCATCAACCGATGCATCTCAAGCACGACTAAGGATGTCATCCTCCTGCTCTGCTCGGCATTGCTGAGGCCCCAGCTGGAGTATTGCATCCAGTTCTGGGTGCCACACTTCAAGAAGGATGTGGAGAAGCTTGAAAGAGTTCAAAGGAGGGCCACACATATGATTAGAGGTCTGGAGGACAGGTCATATGAGAGGCTGAAGGACGTGGGACTGTTCAGCCTGGAGAAGAGAAGACTTAGGTGGAAGTTGGTGGCAGCCTATGAGTATATAAGAGGTGAACAACT
This sequence comes from Crocodylus siamensis, assembly GCF_052110815.1. Lineage (NCBI taxonomy): Eukaryota > Metazoa > Chordata > Crocodylia > Crocodylidae > Crocodylus > Crocodylus siamensis. Next base: position 17,076,165 of record NC_143397.1, on the reverse strand, counting down.
GGAGCTGGGAGAGCAGCTGTTCACCAAGGCACCCTGAGGAAGACAAGGAATAATGGACATAAACTCCTAAACGATCACTTCAGATTTGACATAAGGAAAAACTTCTTTATGGTTTGTGTCTCCGGAGTCTGGAACAAACTCCCCCCAGAAGTGGTACAATTACCTACCCTGGAGATCTTCAAAAAAGGGCTGGATGCATACCTTGCTGGGGTGATCTGACCCCAGCAGTCTTTTCCTTCCTACCTAGGAGCAGGGGGCCTGGACCTGGTGATCTCATGAGGTCCCGTCCAGCCCCTAATTTCTATGAATCTATGATTCCTGCATCAACCCTGGAAATGGGAGGATGGACTGTGCTCAAGACCTAGATTTCTGTTGTCCTCAGTTATACAACTTTCCACCAGAACTTCTTGAGTTCTGAGTTAGACACCTAGATCAAGACTATGACACACAAATGGGGTTTATTTTTGCAGAGGTGTGGTGTAGACATGCTTACTTTGTCTTAGCTTACTCCCCAAACCGTCCTTTCTAGTCAAGGGATCAGGTTGCTTACCTTAGTTAATTTGGGGTATATTATTGGTGGCAATCGATTTAATATAAGGTAGTTAAAAATAAGAAATGCAAAAGAGGAACGTGTTTGATTATTATCCAGGCAAACTAACAGAGTCAGGTTGGGATATGGGTTCTTCTCAGTCCCCAGGTAAAAGTCCTGTTGTTCCTAATCTGTTATAGAATTGCCATAAATACATATATAGGCACAACAGCTATGGAAGCAGAGACCATTGTAATTGCACAGTTGCCTTGACTTGCAAGTGCAGTACTAGCAATTGCACAGGCAAATTAGGTGCAAATTACTGCACTCTTGCATACACAGAGTCAAAAAAAAAATCTGTCCTCAGAAGCTGAAGCATGCATGCTGTGAAATGTGATGCGGGTTACAGAAGGAATGCTAACCAATCTGTATGGCCCATGGACTAATGTCTGTTTGCATGAGAGAGAAAGAGAAACTCATTCCCACTCTTCCATCCTTTCAGAGTACTTTAACATTAAAAAATATGAAGTCTAGCTGAATTTCTGTTACTGCGACAACAAAATCTGGGCTCAGTAAAACAGAACTTTCACATGTTTAAAGCCTCTGCGTCCTCTCAGCTTCTCCCATTGCTTAAAGTCACACCTAAATACACTTTGTAAATGTAAATAATCTCTTATTTTTAATTATAAGAATAGTTAGCATTTTCCCTTGACCCAGAGGAATGCTGCACAGATTCAAGAGCGATGGTATTCAGTGCAATACATCATGTAAGAGACATGTTCTTGTGATGTATAGTTCGAAGTGCCATCACTCCCATGATGTATTTTGGTATAGGAATATCAGAATGAAGTTGAAAAATGAAGGGCATACATTATGTATTTTTGAAGGATCCTGATGAAATCTTAGATGGAATCATTACTTATACTCAGCATATGCCAGACTCGGGGTATAAGCAGGATACTCATGCAGCCCTTTTGCAAATGTGGTGTTGAACTAACAAGGATTCCATCCTTTCATGGCAAAATATTCTTGCTCACACTGACTTAAAATGTATATACTGGTATTTATATGGAATATTCCCCTTTTACCCCTTTCAGGTAAGTTTGTAACTCATTACAAGCTTGTGATGCCTAAACTGTCACAATATCAAACATTCAATACCTAAGGACACTCCTGCTCTCAATTCCTCCCCCACACTGCCTCCCTTCCTCCCTCTTCCCCTTAAAAATGTTCAAAAGAAAAGATCCTCTCAGGAACATGACTGAGAAGCTAGAAAGAATTTGCAGCTTCCTTTGCATAGGAACAAACTCTATCTGTGAAAGTCTCCTGGAAGATGTGAAACCAAGAGATGAGGTCCTTCAGCTGACACCACTTCAGGTATTATTTTGTCCATCTATCCTGAAGGTTTTGTTCTGCTAACCTGCATCCTGGTTACCTTACATAGATTGAATGTCAAGACTTCCATCTCAACAAAGACGCTTGGAAAGAAAAACTTGTTCATATACCGTATGAGAAGGGGAGATGGTAATGTCCTGTTGACTTGTTTGCCCCTCCCTGATTGAGAAACCATAACTTTCATCTTGTTATACTTCAGTAAGGATGAGCTGCATCATCTCCTCTGCCTCCAGGAATAAAAGAAGTGGATACCTAGCTTATTCCATTGGGATGCTCACAGAAAAGGATTTCTGGGAGGAATTTTGTGGTGTTGGAGGGGGGCACAACAGTCGGTGTGTGAACCCTTTCCTCCCATTGCTCTGATGCAATATTACCAGGGAAAACAGCGCAATGATTATGGTAAATCCTGTATGGGGAACAATTTTACCCTTGATTTGTTAATTTCAGCTTGTATTTATTATTCCAAAAAAGTCTTATTTCATCATACTTAACTCACTACAGCACTGGGGACATTTCATTTACTTTCAATTTTCTTTTTTCACCTGATTGCTTCCAAAGTGCCTTAACTCCTATGAAAAGTTATTAATCATTGCAAATTCCCATATAAGTTATATATTTTTAATAGAGATTCACAAGGGAAATTTCTTTCCCATAAATATTAACCTATCTATTCTCTTGCATAAAAAACTTTACTTACTACAGTACTTACATTTTTTAGTCAAAGGAATATCATTATATGGCCTTAAGGGATGCCTAGCATTTAATGTTTCTAACAAATCTATCACTGTATTACTCAGCTATATTATATTCTGAGCATTTGTGATCAGTATGGTGTTAATAAAAGATTAATGTCAGTCTAATATATTGAAGCCCAAAACTGAAATTATACTGGAACTCTCCCCAAAGTATTGGTTTTTACCCATTAAAAATTAATTGTTGAATATTTCCTCTGAGTCTTTCTGATAACTTATCTGTTAGTATTTAAATGTTGTAACTATCTTATCACAGCAGGAGACTACCTTGTGTGCATGCTGGAGAAGGGAAAGTTTTAGGTTTAAGATCCCAAAACAAATTAAAGGGACTCATCTCTGCTTCACCAATGAATCAACCAAACTCTTTGGGTCAAGTTTTTGGTTTTGGAACGATTCCCAGAAAGTTCTGTATGTACCTTAACAGTTCATTAATTATCTTTTGTTACACATACCTTGTTACTAGATGAACAATACAACCAATCTGGATAAATGAGTTTGAAAGTAGTCCTGAACACTGAATTCAGCTCAAACAGGAAAAATAGATGCGCGTTAGTAAGAAGAAGGAACACTTCAAGGAAACTGTCCATGCCACCTTCATCTATAGTGGAAGATACGGAACTGCAGATCATCAGAACGGAATAAAACCTCGGAGTCGTAATGGATCTGCCCTGCTCCTGAAGGCAAAAAATGCCACAATGGTGGAGAATGCTTGCTTTTTTTCTTTTTAACTCACCATGGGCCAGAAAATGGCAACCTCTGCTCTCAGACGAGATCTTAATCATGGTGACCTGTGCTTTTGTGCCCTCCAACTGAAATTATGTTAACTCCCTCTACCAGAACTGAAAACAGCAAAAATACAAGAAGGCTTAATTTAGTGTAGCAGTGAGGGACAGCACAAATAGAGTAATATATTATGCTTATCAATCTAATGAGCTTCCATTTCATAACATTCAAAGTCATAGTCTCAGCCTACAAAGTCCTTAACGACTGATTTTATATCTGAGATGCAGAGGTTAGAAAACAGCAGATGACAAGTTAACCAATGAAGCTGTGTTCTTACAGTCCCATAAATATTGACCTGATTTATGTGCCTCACCCGTTACATAGGAAAATGTCTGTAGGTTTTTCTGCTCCTTTGATTACCAGGGAAAACTTATTAGCATTAGGAAAGCTCTAGTATCATGTGGTGTGCAGTATATACATTTCTTTTTCTATAACTATAAAATGGCACAGGTAGAGAAAGGGATGTTGGAAATAAGGTCAAATGAGAGAACTCAACACCTTGTGCATTGATTCTTTTTCATGATACATTTTATGCAGAATTTGGTATCTGCCATTTTCTGTTATTAATCTTTACATACTTTGCAGGAGAAGATAACTTTTCTTTTATGTATGCTCGAGGAATCTGAAGAGCTGAGATGGTGATATCCAGTATAACTTAATTTTAAAGGTAATTAATGAGGCTGCATTTTAATGAGCCTTTTAACATAGTGTTGTGAACAGGGCTGTTTCATGATGCCATTGTTCTCAGACTGCTGGAGAGAAAAAAGAAAGCAGAACCGAGGAAAATTAATATAAGACAGCAGCAGCCCAAATTAAAAAAAAAATCCATATAGCAGTTTGCATTTATTTTGTCTTCACAGGTGATTTTTGAAGCAAAAATGCATTTGAAAGCCCTAGGACAGAAAAGATTTGTGGGTTGTAGGATCCTGTTGCTGTTTTATGAGCTTACCTTTCTTTCTGCTTTTGTGGTTTAGTATTCTACTCCCCACTAACCTTGTTGTTTTTTTGGTTTGTGTTTTTTTTAGGAACGGGGTTTGAATGGAATAAGCAGTATGAAAATGAAGTAAGCAAAAGATTATGTTGTGGCATTTTTTTAAATTAAATTATTTCAGAATCTTAATGTTCTTTAAAGATTCTTTAAAATTATTTTATGCAGAATCATCCATATAACAACAAAGTATGTGGAGGATAGGTTATGTATCCTAGGGTTGAAATGTAATGAATACCGTTATGAGCTGTGTCTGTTAATGACTTGCACGTGGGTGTGAAATTAATAGAAATGTATATGCCTACTACTTGTAAGCCTGGGAAACCCCAGGGATGTCTGATTTCCAACCTGGGTTCTATCTTGGCCACAATGGTTGCGGCAAGCTAAATATGCACCAAAATAGGAACTTTGACTCCAAAGTTGTTTGAATCTCCAAAGATTCAAATTCACATCCTTCTGTGTGAGCCTGCTTCTATTATGCCTGGAATTTAGACCAGAAGGCTCTTATTTTTTGGTTTTGCCTAGTGACATTACTGTGCAGTAGCTCATTACTACTGAGCAGTAGCATCATGTCATGGTTCATGCCCAGCAATGCTACTGTGCAGTAGTAACAAGCTACAGCACAGGAAGCATCTCGTGTAGATGTGGCCGCTGTGTAGTAATTTCTTCTAATCATGAGTAAATTTGCTACTTTTAAATACAAATAGCAAATTTCCTTGGGAGTAATTACTGCGCAGTATGGCATGTGTAGACAGCTGACTGGGAGCAAATGTGCTCCCGGTCAGATGGGAGACAGGCAGTGTGAGAGAGTGCTTATGCTAAGCAAGGCCTAACATTAGAAACAATGCACTAAAACTCCCAGAATGCTTCAAGGAAGTTGAGAAGTCAGCGATTGACATTCTGGTAATCACTTTCTGACCCTTAGATGAAAATACTGAACTTCTGACCTTTAAACAATGATAAAAATAGCAGGCACGCCGCTTATATTGTTAAGAATAGGAAACTGCATGGCTAAACTGCAATGACGAAAAAACAACCGCATATTATGTCAGTCTTGACATTTTAACCCTTTAAAAACCAGCAAAACATATAGATGAATAATGTATTTAGGTTATAGAAAATTAGCATAAGAAATATAAAGGTCATTAAGAATTAACGTAAGAAGCATAAAAATTATAATACAAAGTGTATCACACAGGCAGTGGGAGATTGTTTCCTGTCCCTGGGAGCTGCCTGCTGCTGGGGTAGGCTCTACCACTGGAATCCAGGAGGGGACATTGTCCCCTTGCCCCAGCAGCAGGGAGTTCCTTGCTCCTGCTCCATGATCAGGGAGTCAGGTCTGGGAGAGTTCTATCTCCCAGTCCTGCTCCCCAATTGTGAAGCCAGTGCTGGGAGATAGGAATCTCCCAGCCCTCAGTTTGGGATTGCTGGGCTGGGAGCTCCTTGCTGTCAGGGCAGGGGGACACTGTCTCTGGCTGGGCTCTGCTGCCAGAGCCTGCCCTGGCAGTAGACAGCTCCCAGAGACAGGAAACAATCTCTCAGCCCCATCACGAGACATCTGTCTTCTGGCCTGGTGTTCTTTGCCAGCCCCTGGGTTAGCACCCATGGGGAGCCTAGAGCTCCTCCTGGATGCTGCAGGGGACCAGTGCAGGGCTGGCAGTGGTGGGAGCAGACTGCTACCATGAGCAGCAAATCTGCTCCTGCTTCCCCGCACATGTAGATGCCTGCCCGAGGTGGGTTTACTCTAGAATAAATTACTCTAGAGTAAACCCACACTGGAGCATTTGCACATGTAGACATGCCCAGTAGTGAGAATTTTACAATAAAGGCCAATGTTTTAAAACTGCCGTCACTGACACTGGTAGAAAGTTCATGGTACCTGCTTAACATTTCTGCCCTTTGGGCTCAAACTCTTGCAAGGGCAACTTGAGAAATGTTGATAGCATTGACTCTTATTTCAATCCCAAACCCTAACCTTGATGCAGCCTTGGTCCTGAAGAGTAAGTAATCCTAATTTGATTTTGAACATTTCCTCATGGGCCCATTTTCAGTAGAAACAAGACCTTGCAGAGCCCAAATAGCTGACAGAACTTAATGTCTTAAACTGCACTATGGGTATATGGTGAAATGCCATGCTTCCTGTCTCCCCACCCCCATAGGGTTTGTAAAATGCTCACTTTGGGGGAAAAAACAGCCATTTTTCTATATATCTTCTCTCTAAGTGTATGTTATTGTAATGAGCCCAAACCTGTCCTCTCACAGATTTTGTGATGCATGTTTGCATTTTATATAATGGCTATTTTCCTGTTAGATAAGGAACACTTTGCTTCTTGGAGCCATCATACTTTCTTAGGAGGTTAGGATGCTGTATGGATTTGTGAATATTGTTTGGGCATTAACATTCATTTTCATTTATGTATGTTTGGCTAAACGATTTATTTAATCTTTCCCACTTGTTATTCTGCAGCTAAGAATCTTGCCTAGTCCTGTAAACGCTCAACTGTATCACAAATATATATGTGCATAAGTCAGCTTGGTTTGTACATGGGTGAATGATTTTCTATTATTATAGTAAGTGATTAAAGGGATTGGCTTATATGCAAATTGGCTGATATGGAAAAACTATTATGCTACAAGGAACTGACTCATTTAAGTAGGATCTAGTAATATTCTGTGCTATGAACAGTGCATGATAGGCTTTAGGCAGTGACAGGATGAAGTCAGTGTCCCACTGGATATGGAGAAGGAATTTTAGGCAGGGAGAATATTACTGGACAATTTGGCCTTGGCAGTAAAGTTAACACTCCTCTCTGTGTGAAATGGATTAGAGAAGGCCTGATTCTCAGCCCCCACAGAGGCATGAATTAATATGGGCAGAAAGGTACTTTTAGTCTATGCATATACATGAGTTTATGGATGAATGAATATCCCCATATTATACATGTATATTACTAAATAGGTGTATTTATCCAGACGTGTTGCATGCTGAGTAGGAGAAATATACAACCATAGCTTCTCTTGAGAGGCTAAATGGAAATTTTTGCTATAAGGCAAGTTGTTGTTCACAGTAAAATCTCCAATTTCATTCTTAATTTTGTAGTAGGGCTGTATTTGCAGCAAGGATTTCTTCCCAACACTAATTTGCTAGAAACCTGTGTTGGCCAGAAAAAAAGAAAACATTATATCAGTCAAAAATGGTCTGGGGTATGCAATTTTTTCATTGAAACCAAAAATAGATGTTTTGGGCCGTGATCAGACAAGGTAGCAGCATGGGGAGCGCCTGCATATGGGTCTGCAGTGCCACATACTACATGTTCATGCTCATCTGGATGCAGCCTTCTGGTCTTTTGTGGAAAAATGAGAGAGATCCCTGAGTAGCCAGAGCTTGAAATACAGTCTGCAGTAATCACTGGTCTATCGAATTAGTTTTTTTTTCTCTCTCTGCTTCACTGTATACATATTTATTGAGTCAGAGAGAGTGACTGAGTTTGTAACTTACTTAGGATGCTAGAAACCCATACTTGGTCCGAGTGGGGCAGAATATCACTCAGGACATGGAGTGTCAGAAACCCCACTATAAATTAGTGTTGTTGTTTCTTTATTATCAATATAAATTACTCCAGAATAAGGAATGAACAAATACCCTAAGTTAGGTGTATGCAGTATGGGGTCCACTAGGTGATGGTGGATCCGGTGATAGCAGGTTTGTCTTAAGGGGGCAACTAACTTGGGATAGACACAGGAGGAAGACACTTAAACCAGTATATCTTGCATTGGTGGAATTTTACTTCCAATTCTTTAAAAAAATATTTCTGTACCACAGTATTTCTACATCTGAATTACTCTGGTTTAGGGTTTTACTTAACTTGCCTGCTGCATTTTATAGTGGTTTAATTGCCAACTGCACTGATGTAAATATATCATCTGTCCATGCCTTAGAGGCCAGGGGTCTCAGATCCCCAGCACAAGACTTAACCACTAAGCAGTATTGGCAGCTGTGGAGTGGGTTAGGCTCCCTTCTCACCATATTTCTATTCCGGGCTTGACAAATCTTCATCAAAACAAATGTGGTTGTGAAAAGTTCTGGTTCTGACCCATCAGCATTTTTCAGTAGAAAAAATGTAGTGTTGAATAATTACTGACCCTGTATGTCCTGAAATCCATTGGATTAATTTTCTCTGACTGACCTACATTTACTCACATGAGGAAAAAGGCTGAATCATCTCTCCTCATATTCATTCGTCTTTTCTTCTGACTCACAGGATGCACTGGCACCTTCGTTAATGTGCCATAGTTACTGCGCATTAAGTATAGGACTTGTATAACCAAATACTAAATCAATGTGCAGTAACTGGCACTACTGCGCAGTAGCGCTGGCGCACAACTTTTTACTATGCAGTAGCCTAATATTACTGCACAGTAATGTATTAACATGGTTTTTGCCATGACATGCTACTGTGCAGTTAGCATCTTGTGTGGA